>NC_050198.1:60903600-61211746 GCF_004126475.2 Phyllostomus discolor | reverse complement strand
GATATAGAATCTCTCTTCAATGTCAATGTATATGAAGATATCTTCTACAGACCTCTCTTTTTAATGTAAGAGAATAGGAAATTATGTCATTATAAATATATATATTTAACAGACCACCATGCTTGATCTCATAGTAAGTGAAACCACCAGATTAAGACACCAGCAGAGGTAATCATGTACAACTGTCAGAAAAGAATTTATAACTCTTCATTTCATATTTTTTCATGTACATTAAGGAGATTCACTTATGGCCCTCCTTTCCTTTATAACTTAGGGCTCTGAATATTACTTAGTGGACCATTAACCAGTTCCAGTACAGCATTAGATTTTTCTAGCCAAGGAGAGTAAAATAAAGATGCTTAATTTCATTCTCTTCTTCCTAAGAAACAAATAGCTGTTGCACATTCAGAACAGCAAGGTTCTGGAAGAACTTTAGAACAAGGAGATCAATAAAACCTGATCCTTTATTGAGATAAAGAGATCTACATACAGTTTAACCAAAAATTTTCTACCATAGGCAGTCCCTGGTCACCAGGAAGCCTTTGAAGATCCTTACAGGTATGTTTTTCAGTCTAGTTTGATCTCCAATGAACATTATAATTATTACAAAGCAGTTTTATAAATGTAAATTACTCCATAAATGCAAAATAATTACTTCCAGCATAGGTAACTAATGCCTTATTTCTGGAAATTACCCATAGATTGTCTAAAAGAGATGGCAGACATAACAGGATAATTCACCTCTGAAGTAGATTGACTTGTAAGGATGATGGCTATGATGATGACTGAGTATTTCTTCCATGTTCCTTCAATATCTCACCCCAATAACTAATATTTGCACATGAAAGGACTTTCATGTTTTGACACAAACTTATAAGTCTCTTGCCAGTTGTAACTAATCATGAACCTTATTTCAGTTTATTTTGTCACTGGATAAGTCATCACTATCAAGAAATATTATTTATTGGATCCAAGTTCTTATACTTAATGCTCAAGACTAAGAATACACAGTAGTGTAAAATGTGGATCCTGCCCTCTGAGGCCTTAGAACATATCTGTGAATATCATAAAAGGAGAAATACAAATGCAAGGAAATATTTATTGCATGTCAGAGCAGCAGTGCTCAGCATTGATATAATTTAAGTCCAAAAAAAATGACTGATGACCCTAGAAGCTATGGAAAAGTCTTTCAGGTGAAGGAAACAATGTTTGTAAAGGCACATAAGCTACAATAAGTTCATTGTGTTAAGGAAACAATGAAGAGTACAGTTTAGCTAGAGTTTTTATTCTACAAACATCATTGAATTGATGGGGTGTTGTTATTAATGGCACAAGCTCTGGGGGAAAACAGATCTGGGTCCAAGTCCTGGTTCTACCATTTCCCTAGTTGAGTGACCTTGGACACATTAATATGATATCTATTTAATAAAGTTGGGGGGTTACATGAGATGATACCTGTATATGATATTGGTAAATCACTTTATGTTTTACATGCCTAGCACACAGTAAAGATCTTGATATTTTGTAGCTATTATATTTACTGACCACCACAATATGCCAGATATAATTCAGGGTGCCAAGCTACTACTAAAGAAGAAAAAGCCTCTGCCCTCAAGGATCACACAGCAGCTTTGTATAGCAGAGTAATGGGAGTTGAGGTTGGAAAGGTAGGTAGATGCTATTGTTTAGGGACTTGATTACTAGAATGAATAATCAGAACCTTACAGTGGAGGGCAGTGAAGTCATCAAAGGCTTTTGAATAGTGTAATAACCAAATATCATTTTTATTATTTGTGGTGTTTTTTGAAAACAATAAATTAGGTTGGTTTCCTTTACCTTCCTCTAGTGTGCCTAAATTTTTGGTTAATTCAATAATTCTTACACCATTCAAATTCCAGTACAACATACACCAAGGAAGTATAAGTAGAGTGAGCTCAGGAGCCAGGACTGATGAAAATGAGTAGCTGCACTGACACCTGAGGTGTTTCAAGTCATAGGAGGCTGGTATCAGCAGTGGCAGCTGGGTTTCTAAGGCATTGTGTCTAAGGAATTTATAAAGTTTCAAAGTATTTCAGGGAATAAGAGGAAAGAATATGTCAGCAGAAGATTCCAGGTAACAATCACAGATTAAATTTTGTTAGTTCCATGCAATCTGGCTATTTGTGACAAAGGGTATAATGAGTAGGATCTATGACTTGGAGCCTATGTAGACACCCAGAGTACATATCTAACATATTTCATGCTAAGGTATGATAACTTTACTGTTTGCACAATACATTTAAGTTTTTTTAATGTGTCTGTACCTTCATAATTGTACCTTAGACTAAATCCTCAATCACCCTGCCTTAGTTATGGCTTAGATGATAGACTTGTGTTCTGGGTCTGGACCTAGAGGTGGGCCCCTTTAGTATATCTAGTTGAGAGTGGCTGGATAAAGCAAAGGCAATAGTAAAAATGAAGAGGCTCCAAGAAAGGCAGTTTAGAATGTGTTGTCCTGGCATTTTGTTTGTAGCGAATGTTCCTTGAAATAAAACGTTCCATTGATTGAGATCTGGGAGTCCTTTTTGTTATAAAGAGATTTTGTGGTAATAGAAGCTTGGAGGAAAGAAATAATAATTGAATTGTTTAGGACAATTTTCTTAAATTATCATTCATTCACTTAGTAAGTATTTATTGAGCTCCTACTATGTATTAGGCACTGGGGAAAGGAGAATGGACAAGACAAACACAAATATGGTTACTGTTTGCATGAAACTCAGAACCATGCAGGAGAGACTGAAAAAAAAGACAGACAAACTTACACCTACAACAATTCAAGTTATAATAAGTGATATGAAAGAAATAATCATGCACTGAAAAGATGATGATGATGATGATGATGATGATAGCCAAGCCCTGCTCTATCATCAGTTAGATAATAGAACATAATCATCTGTAATTGATAGAACATAAATTACACTGTAATGAATTGCACTGTAATTGTGCTGTAATTAATCCTCACAAAAACCCTCCAAAGTACACACTATTTTTTTTCTATTTTACTAGGAAACTAAGATAGAAAGAGGCCAAGTAATTTGCTTTGGGTAACATAGCTAGTGGTGGGCAAAGCCAGTGAATGAATCTGCCTGGCTCTAGATCATGTTTTGTTAACTACTGCACTAAAGAGGAGGTTGGAGAAACCAGTCTTAGAGCAGATGGTCAGGAAAGTCTCTCTGAAGAAGTAACATTTAATATGATACCTAAAGATGATTTAAGGCAGTCTACATTGATAAGAATTCACTAAATGCCAAGAGATGGCCTGTTGCAAAAACTCGATTGCCTTCAAGATAATTATTAGTGATTAGACCAGGAAAGTTTCATTAAAAGCAATAATAACTTTGTCCAAAGGTTACACAGTATAAGAAAAAGGCCAAGAGGTTAGTATAAGACCTAGTGGTAGAAATTAAAGTGAGCCCTGGCTTGAGTGCTGGCCTGAGAACCAAATGGTCACTGGTTCTTTTTTTTTAAATTATTTTATTGTTTTTCAACTACAGTTGTCTGCATTTATCCCCCTTGCTTCCACCACCCCCTTGGTTTTTTCCATGTGTTTTTTACAGTTGTTCCTGAAACCCCTTCGCCCCATTATCCCTTGCCACCTCCCCTCCGGTTACTGTCAGATTGTTCTTAATTTCAATGTCCCTGGTTATATTTTGCTTACTTTTTGATTTTGTTGATTAGGTTCCTGTTAAAGGTGAGATAATATAATATTTGTCCCTCACCAATAAGCTTATTTTACTTAGCATAATGCTCTCTAGTTCCATCCAGTTCCATCCTTTGCTGTTGAAAAGGGTAGGAGCTACTTCTTTCTCTCTGTTGCATAGTATTTCATTGTGTAAATGTACCACAGTTTTTTGATCCACTCATTTACTGATAGGCACCTAGGTTGCTTCCAGCACTTGGTTATTGTAAATTATGCTGCTATGAACATTGGGGTGCATAGGTTCTTTAGGATTGGTACTTCAGGGTTCTTAGGGTATAATACCAGCAGTGGAATTGCTGAGTCAAAAGGCAGTTCCATTTTTAGTTTTCTGAGGAAATTCCATACTGTTTTCCACAGTGGCTGCACCAGTCTGCACTCCCACCAACAGTGCACTAGGGTTCCCTTTTCTCTGCATCCTCTCCAACACTTGTATGTTGACTTATTTATGTTGGCCATTCTCACTGGTGTGAGGTGATATCTCATTGTGGTTTTAATTTGCATCTCTCTGATGGCTAGTGATGCTGAGCATCTTTTTATATGCCCCTGGGCCCTCTGTATGTTCTCCTTGAAGAAGTGTCTGTTCAAGTCCTTTGCCCATTTTTTAATTGGTTTTTTTTTTTTTTTTTTTTTTTTGTCTTCCTGGAGTGGAGTCATGAGAGTACTTCATATATTTTGGAGATCAAAACCTTGCCTGAAGTATCATTGGTAAATATGTTTCCCTATACAGTTGGTTCTCTTTTCATTTTATTGCTTTTTCTTTAGCCTTGCAGAAGCTTTTTAATTTGATGAGGTCTCATTTGTTTATATTTTCCTTTATGTCTCTTGCTTTAGGAGACATATCAGTGAAGATATTGCTGCATAAAATGTCTGAGATTTTCCTGCCTATGTTCTCCTCTAGGACTTTTATGGTGTCATGACTTATATTTAAGTGTTTTAACCACCTTGAATTTATTTTTGTGTATGGTGTACATTGGTGATTGAGTTTCATTTTTTTGCATGTATCTGCCCAGATCTCCCAACTCCATTTGTCGAAGAGGCTATTTTTACTCCATTTTATGCTTCTTCCCCCTTTGTCAAATATTAATTGACCATAGTGACTTGGGTTTATTTCTGGGCTTTCTGTTCTGTTCTATGGCCTATGTGTCAATTCTTATGCCAGTAGCAAGCTGTTTTTATTATAGTTGCCTTAGGGTCGCTGGTTCTATTCACTGTCAGGGCATTTGCCTGGGGTATAGGCCAGGTCCCCAGTAGGGGCTGCATGACAGGCAACCACACACTGATGTTTCCCTGCCTCTGTTCCTCCTTTCCCCTCTCTAAAAATAAATAAATAATATATTTTTTTAAAACAAAGGAAATAATTAATTATTGGAACACTAACAGTATATCCATAAAAACATGTATTGCTATGGTCATGTATTGCTATGATTTGCATACTCTTGGGGATGGAAGGTCCTGGAACTCTCCTATGAATTCACACAATTTCCACTTCTGTCAGACCTCATGACTGCACCAGAAAGTATGGTGTCCAGGCAAATGACATCTCTCTTTAGGCCTTGCCTTGGCATAATGAAAATTAAATATGTCTAAGATCAGCCAAATGACAAACACTGACAGCCAACTTCTTCCATGTGAATATAAAATAAGCCTGACTTGGAGAGTGAATCCAGAAAATTATAGCATTCTTGGTGCTATCTACATAATTGCCTTCGACCTGCCTGTTATTTGGACCTACTCTAAAGTTCAGAGGACCATTCCTTCCTATAAGTTGTCCCCACCTTGCATTAGGTTTTACTTATCTATAAAAAGGTAAACTTTACTCCCTGCTTGACCACAATGTAACAGATCAAGCACTTAAGTTCATCTTTATCTTCTTCCAAGAGTCGAAACTGAAGTCTTCCATGATGATGGATTATGTTGTCACCAAAATAGCAGTGTAGGTGGAAGCAAGGAGATAAATGGCAAGGTTTTCAGCATAGATTAATGATATAAAGATAGAGCAGCCAGCCAGTTTTGCCATACTTCCCAGGTCTTATAAGCACTGACTGTGGGCTCCTAGAGTAATCAACAGGGAAGCCCTCAATCTCTCTTGGTAACTAACTGTATGTCTTCAGGTAAGAGGATAACAAAAAGAGTTGGAGTACCATTGGGCCACAACATTAATCATGCCCTAGCACTGGTCAGACCTAAGTTACTAATGCATTGTTTTATTCATCATAATGGATAGTTGTGGCTGGTAAAGAGTATAAAAAGCCTGTTTAAAGATTTAGTACTGTCAACCTTGTAAATTTCATTCAATAGTCCAGGAACCAAACCCCATTCTATAATCAAGCACCTTCCAAAGAACCAGAAAGCTTTCAGAGATAAGGATTTTCCTCATACAAGAGTAAATTCTGTCTGTGGATGACCAACTGCTGAAATCCTCCCAACTCTAGGTGGGGGCAGCACAACTCTAGCTCCAGAAGCTGAGGCTAACTTTTTCATCTAAGCCTTGGAGCAGCTCAGCAGTTACAAATGACTAAGATCAAAAGAGAAATGGAAAGTCACAGAAGTGATTAATGGATCACTAAAATACAACAGATGTGGGGCTATAACTGTGGTTCCTTCAAGTTTGTCTCCACTCTCATCCAAACACAACTCCAAGGTTCTTGGATTCCCTGACAGGAGTACACTGGCTGGCCATTTCACAATGGTGCCTGTGGTAAACACTCCTGACGATGATTTCATGTCACTTAGAAAGGCCAGAGGTGGTTTCTGGACTTTCTTTTGGACTCCTGCTTCAATAAATAGTGTCCCTAGAAGAGATTAGAAAGCTGGGAAAGAGGAGACATAGGGAAAAGAGGTAGAAACAGTTTCACTTCTCTCTGGGCTCCATTTTTCCATCCCTAGTTCTCAGACTATAAAAAATAGTGTAAGGTCTCTCAGAATGGCTTTGATATATTCAAGATGGTAAGGTAAAGTTGAAGCTACAGAATTGCTGAAACGCCATCTTCTTTCCTATTCACCACCCAAAATCCTCCTCTCACAAAATATGTGCTATTTGGGCTTGACTAGAAAGTACAGATGGTTCATGCTAAAGATGGATGTTATTTTCTTGGAAATTGACCTATTTCCTCATTAAGCATCACAATTGTGACAAAGGGTTTTTCAAGGTATACAGAAAGACCACAAGCAAAATTGACATTTGGAAGGAAGTATTCAGGACCAAATCTGATTCCTTGAGTATCACAGAAGAATAATAATGATTTCATATATTCTTATATTCCTAGTTTTTACAAAACACTTTCACATACACTGTTGCCTCTGAGACTCCCTACAACACTGTGAGATAACTAAGGAATATTATTTACAGATTAGGGAAACAAAGCTAATGTAATTAAGGGATTTTCCCAAGATCATTTAGTTAGGAACAGGAGCATAGACTCAAATCCAGGTCTGTGTGACTCCAAATTGAGCTCTCTTTCTACTATACCTATGGTTTACAATCTTCTTCATGAATATAAGTATTTCTTTGCAGATCAAAATGTTCAGGCTCCTTCAAAAGAGGTTTATGCCTCAAGCAGTCACTGACTTAATAAAACAAATTATGACAAGAAGCCATTCTTAAGTCAGTAATATTTTAAAATGAATTTACAATTTATTTAAACAAAACAAATACATACTTTAAAATACTAGTTGATTATATTATTTTTTAGTCTATAGATAATGCTTGAAGTATATTTAGATTAATAGACCCTACACAGTGGTTAGGAACCACTTCACTGTACCACCAAGGCAAGAAAGCTTGATTCTTACTCTGATCATTAAACAATATAATGTGGTGATTAAATGCTTAGGCTCTGAAATCAGACTTTCTAGGGTTACAATGGTATCTACACTATGCATTAATACTTGAATATCATACATACTAGCAGTACTGTTTTGGGAAAATTACTTAATCTTCTGTGTCTATTTTCTCTCCTTTAAAATGAGATAATATTACCTACTTTAAAAACTTTTTGTGAAAATTAAATGAGATCATGCACATAAAACACTTAGCACAATGCCTGAGACATGGAAAGTACTCAGAAATGTTGGATATTACTTGCTACTAACCAACTGTATTATCCTCATCATGTCACTGAAATTCTCTTCATTTCATCTGTAAAAAGGAAATAACAATAGCTTATTTGCCCTAAATCAGGAGGTTCACCATAATACCACGAGATCCCTTCCAATGCTGAGAAATGTGGTTCTGACACCATCATCAGCTTTTCTCTGTAACAACACTGCTGCTAACTTAAAGGAGCCATAGCAAATAAATCTAGAAGCAAAAAGCAGAGAAACCTGTGAAAACTCCAAAAATTCAGTTCAACAATGAAAGCAACATACCTAATCTGGTATGACCTCATTTTAACTTAATTACATCTGCAAAGACTCTATTTTCACATAAGGTCACATTCAAAGACTCCAAGTAAACATTAATTTGAGAGGAAGGGCACTATTTAACCCACTGCTTCTGGAAATGTCACTTAATCTGCTCACAGCTCAGTTTCCTCATCAGTAAATTGGTGATTGGTAAATTGGTGAGAAGAGGGGGATCAAAGTATTTTCATAAATGTGATCATTCTAAATTTTCCAGAGTCCATAATTTTTATAGTCTCCAAGTACAGTGTACTTATGTGAGCCTGAGACAGCAGAAGAACTCACAAAAGGAATTCAGAAGTGTAAAGGGCAGTGGTCTTTTATCCAATTAGATCAGCTCAAAGCATTAACTGACAACAAAGTGCAAACCCCCACCGTGTCAATACTATGGCAAACAACTATAAAGGTGGGGACCAGGCCTTTTATGCATTTTGAACAAGTAACACCTTGCACTATGGGTGCTTAATAAATGGTTATCAACATTATTATAATAATCGTATCACATGATACCAGTAGAGATATATAGGGTTCATTACAGTTCTGTTTTATTATTGTTGTTCAAGTACAGTTTTCTGTCTTTGTCCCTACTCCTTCCCATCACCCTGGCTTCCCTCCCCCATTTTCACCCCCCTTGTTGTTGTCCATATGTCCTTTATAATTATTCCTGTAAACCCTTCACCCTTTTCCACATTATCCCCTCCCATCTCCCTTCTGATCACTGTCAGCCTATTCTCAATTTCAATGTCTTTGGCTATATTTTGCTTGCTTGTTCATTTTGTTGATTAGGTTCCTGTTAATGATGAGGTCATATGGTATTTGTCTTTCATCGTCTGGTTTATTTCACTTAGCATAATTCTCTCCAGTTCCATCTATGCTGTTGCAAAGGATAGGAGCTCCTTTTTTTCTTTCTGCTGTGCAGAATTCCATTGTGTAAATGCACCATAGTTTTTGGATCCATTCATTTACTGATGGCATTTAGGTTGCTTCCAACACTTGGCTATTATAAATTGTGCTGCTATGAACATTGGGTGCAGAGGTTCTTTTGGACTGGTGTTTCAGGGTCCTTAGGATATAATCCTAGCTGTGCAATTGCCGGGTCAAAAGGCAGTTCCATTTTTAGTTTTCTGAGGAAATTCCACACTGTTTTTCATAGTGGTTGCACAAGTCTGCAATCCCACTAACACTACACTAAGGTTCTTTTTTCTTTAAAAAAAAGATTTTATTTATTTATTTTTAGAGAGGGAAGGGAGGGAGATAGATAGAGAGAGAAACATCAATGTGTGGTTGCTAGGGGTCATGGCCTGCAACCCAGGCATGTACCCTGACTGGGAATTCAACCTGCGACACTTTGGTTTGCAACCCAAGCTCAATCAACTGAGCTATGCCAGCCAGGGCTAGGTTCTTTTTTCTTCACAACCTGTCCAAAATTTGTTGTTTGTTGATTTCTTTATGATGGCTATTCTGACCAGTGTGAAGTTGTATCTCATTGTGGTTTTAATTTGCATCTATCTGATGGCTACTGATACTGAGCATCCTCTCATATGTCTCTGGGCACTCTGTAGCTCCTCTTGGAGAAGTGTCTGTTCAGGTCCTTTGCCCATTTTTTAATTGGGTTGCTTGTCTTCTTAGAGTGGAGTTGCATGAGTTCTTTATATGTTTTGGAGATCAAACCCTTGCCTGAGGTATCATTGGCAAATACGTTTTCCCATATGGTTGGTTCTCTTTTCATTTTAATGCTGTTTTCTTTCGCTGTGCAGAAGCTTTTTTATTCTGATAAGATCCCATTTGTTTATTCTTTCCTTTATGTCCCTTGCTCTAGGGGACATATTGGTGAAAATAACACTGCATGAAATATCTGAGATTTTCCTGCCTATGTTCTCCTCTAGAACTTTGATGGTGTCATGACTTATATTGAAATTTTTTATCCACCTTGAATTTATTCTTGTGTACGGTGTAAGTTGTTGACCGAGTTTCATTTTTTTTTCATGTGGCTGTCCAGTTCTCTCAACATCATTTGTTGAAGACACTATCTTTGCTCCATTTTATGCTGCTGCCCCCTTTGTTGAAAATTAATTGACCATAGAAACTTGGGTTTATTTCTGGGCTCTCTATTCTGTTCCATTGGTCCATGTGTCTGTTCTTATGCTAGTTCCAGGCTGTTCTGATTACAGTGGCCTTGTATTACATTTTAATATCAAGTATTGTGATTCCTATTACTTTGTTCTTTCTCAAAATTGCTGAAGCTATTTGGGGTTATTTATGGTTCCACATATATTTTCAAAATGTTTGCTCTATATCTGTTAAATATGTCATTGGTATTTTAATAGGGATTGTGTTCTATCTACAAATTGCTTTGGGTAGTGTAGCCATTTTGATGATGTTAATTATTCCAATCCATGAACATGGTATATGCTTTCACTTATTTGTGTCTTCCTTAATTTCTTCCTTCAACATTGTGTAGTTTTCTAACTACAAGCCTTTTACTTCCTTGGTTAGGTTTATCCCTAGGTACTTTATTATTTTTTTTTTTTTAGCTATAGCAAATGGGATTTTTTTTTCTGATTT
This sequence comes from Phyllostomus discolor, assembly GCF_004126475.2. NCBI lineage: Eukaryota > Metazoa > Chordata > Mammalia > Chiroptera > Phyllostomidae > Phyllostomus > Phyllostomus discolor. The sequence continues at coordinate 61,201,041 of NC_050198.1, read as the reverse complement.
CTGTTACTGATATTTCATGGTTGGTGTACAAAAATGGCTTCAATTTCTGAATATTGACTTTGAATCCCGCTGTTTTGCCAAATTCATTTATTAAATCGAGCAGTTTTTTGGTGGAGTCTGTAGGATTTTCTATGTATACTATCATGTCGTCTGCAAACAATGACGGTTTTGTTTCCTGTTTTCCAATTTGGATGCCTTTTCTTTCTCCTTCTTGTGTGATTGCTGTGGCCAGGATTTCTGATACTATGTTGAAGAGGAGCGATGAAATTGGGCAACCTTGTCTTGTTCCTGATCTTAGTGTGAAAGTTTTTAGTTTTTGTCCATTGAGTAAGATGTTGGCAGTAGGTCTCTCATATATGGCCTTTATTATGTTGAGGAATCTCACCTCTGTTCCCGCTTTGCTGAGTGTTTTTATCATAAATGGGTGCTGTACCTTAGCAAATGCTTTTTCCACATCTATTGATATGATCATGTGATTTTAATATTTGCTTTTGTTTCTGTGATGTACTATATTTATTGATTTGTGAATATTGTACCATCCTTGCATCCCTGGGATGAATCCCACCTGGTCATGGTGTATGATCTTTTTAATGTATTGGTAGATGCAGTTTGCCAATATTTTGTTGAGGATTTTATTGTGTATGTTCATCAGTGATATTGGCCTGAAGTTTTATTTCTTTGTTATCTCTTTATCTGATTTGGGATTAGGATGATGCTGGCCTCATAAAGAGAATTTGGTAGTCTTCAATCTTCTTAGATTTTTTGGAATAGTCTGTGAAGAATAGGGGTCAGCTCTTCCTTAAATGCTTTGTAGAATTCTCCTGTGAAACCATCTGGTCCAGGGCTTTTATGCATTGGGAGTGGGTTTTTTTTATTATTATTGCTTGAATATCATCAGCTGTTATTGGTCTGTTCAGGATTTCTGCTTCTTCATTCATTTTTGGAAGATTATGTTTTTGTAGAAATTTCTCCATTTCACCTAGGTTTTCAAATACTTTGGCATATAGTTCTTCATAGTAATTTCTTACAATCCTTTGTATTTCTGTGATATCAGTTGTAATCTCTCCTCTTTCATTTCTTATTTGTTTATTTGGGTCCTGTCTTTTTCCTGATGAACTTGCTTAAAGGTTTATCAATTTTGTTTATCTTTTCAAAGAATCAGCTCCTGGATTTATTGATCCTTTGAATTGTGTTTTTAGTCTCTATGTCATTTAATTCTGCTCTGATCTTTGTTATTTCCTTCCTTCTACTTGCTCTTGGCTATATTTGTTGTTGTTCCTCCAGTCCTTGTAGGCATAGGGTTAGGTTGTCTCTATTTTTTTAGATACGCCTATATAGCTATGAACTTCTCTCTCAGGTCTGCCTTTGCTGTATCCCATAAGTTTTGGGTTGTTGTGAGTTCATTTTCATTTGTTTCCAGGAACTTTTTGATATCCTGCTTTATCTCCTTCTTGACACATTGTTTAATAGCATTCTATTTAATCTCTATGTGTTTGAGTGTTTTTGAATTTTTTCCTTGAGGTTATTTTCTCGTTTCAGTCCCTTGTGCTCAGAGAAAATGCTTGTTATGAGTTCAAATTTCTTATATTTGTTGAGGCTTATATTGTGACCTATCATGTCATCTATCTTTGAAAATATTCCATGTGCACTTGAAAAGAATGTGTATTTTGCTTCTTTGGGATGAGAGGCTCTCTATATATATATGTATGTATGTATATATATATATATATATATAAAATCAGTTAAGTTCATTTCATCTAGGACATTGTTCAATGCCACAATATCTTTGTTGATATTTTGTTTGGAAGATCTGTCTATTTTTGATAGTGGGGTGTTGAAACCCCCTACTATAATTGTGTTGCTGCCAATATCTTTCTTGAAGTCCTGCAACATTTACTTTATGTATTTGGGTGCTCCTATGTTGGGTACATATATATTTACAATGTTTATGTCTTCTTGGTGGATTCTTCCCTTGAGTATTATGAAGTGACCTTCTGGGTCTCTGTTTATTGCCCTTTTTTTGAAGTCTGTTTTGTCTGATATGAGTATTGCTACCCCAGCTTTTTTTTTTTCTGTCCATTTGTTGGGAATATTTGTTTACAGCCCTTCACTCTGAGTCTAAGTCTTTTGTTCTGAGGTGGGTCTATTGTAGGCAGCATATGTGTTGTTCATGCTTTCTTATTCATTCAGCTAGTCTATATCTTTTGGTTGGAGAATTTAATCTATTTACATTTAAGGTTGTTACTGATAGGTACCTATCATTGACATTTTTCTGTACCTGTGTTCCTCTGTCTCTCACTCTCTTCCTTTCTTTTCTTAAAGCAGTTCTTTTAGCATGTTTTGCAGAGCTGTTTTAGTGGAGGTTTATTTCTTTAGAATTCTTTTATCTGGGAAGCTCCTTATTTGGCCTTCCATTTTAATTGAAAGTCTTCCTGGGTAGTCTTTTTTTAATGTATTTTATTGATTATGCTATTACAGTTGTCTTATTTCCCCACTTCACTCCTCTCCACCCTGCACACCCTCTCCCACCCACATTCCCCCCTTTAGTTCATGTTCATATGTCATAAGTTCTTTAGCTTCTACATTTTTCATGCTATTCTTGCCCACCCCCTGTCTATTTTATACCTACCATCTATGCTACTTATTCTCTGTACCTTTTCCCCCTCTCTCCTCCTCCCACTCCCCTGTTGCTAACCCTCCATGTGTTCTCCATTTCTGTGCTTCTGTTCCTGTTCTAGTTGTTTGCTTAGGTTGTTTTTGCTTTTGTTTTTGTCTTTGTTTTTTAGGTGTGGTCGTTAATAATTGTGAGTTTGCTGTCATTTTACTGTACAAGTTTTTTACCTTCTTTTTCTTAGACAAGTCCCTTTAACATTTCATAAAATAAGGGCTTGGTGATGATGAACTCCTTTAACTTGGCCTTATCTGGGAAGCACTTTATCTGCCCTTCCATTCTAAATTAAAGCTTTGCTGGATAGAGCAGTCTGGGATGTAGGTCCTTGCCTTTCATGACTTGGAATACTTTTTTCCAGACCCTTCTTGCCTGTAAGGTCTCTTTTGAGAAATCAGCTGACAGTCTTATGGGAACTCCTTTGTAGGTAACTGTCTCCTAATCTCTTGCTGCTTCTAGGAGTCTCTCCTTCATTTTTACCTTGGATAATGTAATTATGATGTGCCTTGTTGTGTTCCTACTTGGGTCCAACTTCTTTGGGACTCTGTGAGCTTCCTGGACTTCCTGGAAGTCCATTTCCTTTGCCAGAATGAGGAAGTTCTCCTTTATTATTTGGTCAAATAACTTTTCCACTTGCTGCTCTTCCTCTTCTCCTTCTGGTACCCCTATAATTTGGATGTTGGAATGTTTAAAGATGTCTTGGAGGTTCCTAAGCCTCTCCTCATTTTTTTTGAATTCTTATTTGTTCATTCTTTTCTGTGTGATTGTTTCTTTCTTCCTTTTGGTCCACTCCATTGATGTTAGATCCAGCTTTCTTCCCATCACTATTGGTTCCCCGTGTATTTTTCATGTCATTTATTGTAGCCTTCATTTTTTTTTCATCTAATTTGCAACCAAAATCAACCAATTCTGTGAGCTTCCTGATTACCAGTGTTTTAAACTGTGCATCTGATAGGTTAGTTATCTCTCGGTCATTTAAAAGGATGAATTCTGGGGCTTTCATTTGGTCTTCTGTTTGAGCCATCTCCTTTTTTTGGTCTGGTTGTGCCTTTTATGGTCAGGGGCAGAGCCTTAGGTGTTCACCTGGGCTGGGCATGCCAGTTGCTGGGTTGTGACGTTGCATGTGGGGGCGGGGTTGAGAGGGAACAATGGCACTTGCTCCATTCTCTGTGAGATCTCAGTCTCTTCTGCTACTTCTCCTGGGCAAATTGGGCCCCTCTGGTGCCAATTCCCATGTGGGTGGGCTTGTGCTTGCCATGGGACCCTCCAAGGACCTCTCCTGTGAGGCTGAGTGTCCTTCCGTGCACCTCAACTCCTACAGGTACCCTCAATCAGTGTCCTGAGGCTCTATTTCCCAGCACAAGGATCCTGGGTGGCACACAGTGCCTTGCTTCACAATCATTGCCTCACTGGGTCTGCCAGTTGCCACCTCTCATCCAGGGTCTGCCAGCTCCCGCTTGTGCACTCAGGGTCCACCTGCTGTGGTCTTGCATGCCCCAGACACCTTATAGGCTGGTTCCAAAGCTCTCTGCTCTCCCTGCCATGACCCGCACTCGGCTGCCTGAGGAGTCATGTCTGGATAGGGTCTATTTCAACTTCTTGGTTGTCCAACTTCCATTCATATCAATTTTCTGTCAGTTCTGGTTGTTATTCTGTTTCTAAATTATTTTTGTCCCTATCTTGGTTGTGTGAGGAGGCACAGTGCGTCCACCTGTGCCTCCATCTTGGCTGGAAGTCATTGGGTAAAGTAATCTTGGTTGCAGGCCTCTGGCTTTCATTACTTGGGGTATTTCTTGCTATTCTTTTCTGGCTTGGAGCGTTTCCATTGAGAAGTCAATTTCTAGCCTTACTGGGGATCCAATATATGTTACTTCCTTTTTCTCCTTTGCTGTCTTTAAGATTCTCTCTTTGTCTTGGAACTTTGCTATTTTAATTATGATGTGTCTTCAGGTGGTCCTCTTTGGGTTCCTCTTGATTGAGACTTGCTGTGTTTCCTGCATTTGTGTGACTTTTTCTCTCATCAAATTAGGGAAGTTTCCCATCATTACTTTTTCAAACAGGTTTTCTATCCCTTGCTCTTCTCCTCCTTCTGGTATCCCTATTATACGGATATTATTATGTTTCATATTTTCTTGCAGTTCCCTTACCACCTGTTCATTCTTTCTGCATCTGTTTTCTTTTTCTTGCTCTATCTGGGAGTTTTTTTCTACCTTGTCCTCCAACTCTCTGATTCAATCCTCTGCTTCATTCAGCCTGCTTGTAACCCCTTCTAACATATTTTTTTTTATTTCTGAGATTTTATTGTTCATTTATTCCTGGTTTTTGTTTATAGTTTCTCTTTCCTTTTTCATGATGATGTAGTTCTCACTCAGTTCCTTGAGGTTGTCTGTGATCTCCTTGAGCATCGTATAACCATTCATTTGAATTCTGTATCTGATAGTTTTGTTATCTCCATTTCGTTTATCTCTTTTAGTGGAGAGTCTTCCATTCCTTTTGATTGCATGTTCTTTTTTTGTCTCCCCATTTTAGTTGACTCTTTTTGTTTGTTTCTGTGCTTCCTGATGTTTCACTTTGTTAGCTGTCTTTGTAGGGTGAACATCTATGGTAGGAATTCTATAAGATTTAGTCATGTGGTCTCTGATCTCCTTGACTGGATGCTCTAGGTTTGCCCTGTCTTCTATTTGTGTGGGCTCTCTTGTTGTACTTGGGTTTTTACGTTTTGGTGGTTCCTTCATTCATGATTTCTCTCCTCCAGCAGGCACATTGATGTTTGCAGCTCCCACCTATTCTTGTGCTACTCAGTGTCAGGGCATAGGCAAAATGGATTAAAACAGCAAGAGCATATTTCATGGGGTCTACCAGTATATAGAGAGAGATAGGAGATTATTTGAATAAGTATAGCATTAACTGTGATACTTCACCCAACTAGCCACTCCACTGTAGCCATCCCTACACAACTTTCCCAGAATTCCAGCTGTCACCAGCCCTGCTGACCACTTTTGATGTGGATTCTGGTGTGCCGGGTCTGTGTGTTGTGGATGCAATGAACAAATTCACATGGACTCTCATTACAGTTCTGTTTTGAGATAGTTTCATTGGGAAAACTGGAGAGAAAGCATATGTTCTCCACATGGCATGAATTATCCAATATAGCATGTTTTGCTTCTGGACAACATCTATGGGAATTTTATACTACTGTCCTCCTAAAATTCAAATCTGTCACCTACCTCTTCATAATCACAATATCCTAAAATACAAAATACCATAAATCCCAGTAATATAATTTCCCTAGATTATTTTTACTGAGTATAGTAAGAGTAAATAGAGAAAGGGCACTCACAGGGAGGGTGTTCAGGTGCCTTGGAAAAACAAACAGTACACTATAGTTCAGAAAATCCAAACCCAAACTATGAATCTACCTACTATTCACTATCTATGTAACTCTAGTATATTAGTTCCCTAGGGCTACTGTAACAAATTATCATGGACTAAGGGCTTAAAACAACAGAAATTTACTCTCCCAATTTAGGAGGCTAGAAGTCTGAAATGAAGGTGTCAGAAGAAGTCTCTAGGGAAAAATATCTTCCATGATCTCTTCTGTCTTCTGATGACTACTGCCAATCCTTCAAGTTCTTTGCTTTGTAGCTGTATCACTCCAATTTCTGGCTCAGTCATCATATTGTCTTCTTCCCTATGGGTCCCTGTGTCTATGTGTCTCCAAACCTCCCTCTCCTTATAAGGACAGCAATAATTCTATTTAGGGCCCATCCTAATCCAGTATGATTTCATCTTAACTTGATTATATCTGAAAATACCCTAGTTCCAAGTAAGAGCAGTCACAAGTTCCAGGTGGAAATTAATTTGTGGAGGGGTGGGATACTAACAACTTAACTCATTACACCTGTAAATGTCACTTAATCTGACCATGCCTCATTTTCCTTGTCAGTACATTAGTGATCATTTCTCCAGCCATGTCTACCACACAATTATAAGGAATTCCTTTGGGAGAAACAGTGTGTACCTGTGAAATTATGCATTGACATTTTTTATTCTAGAACCAGTTTGGATGGTGGACAACTTCCCTTTTCAAAAATATGTCAAGTTCACTAATACTATTTGTGGTGGGTCACTTGCTTCAAGAGGGACACTTATAAAGAAGCAAAATATTACATGCTACAAAACGACAGTCTAGGTTTCTATAATACAATCCAATATATACATTATTTAATATAAATAATAAATGCTTCAGAGGTAATCACTTTTGAAAAATAAATTATGCAGTCTTTTAAACAGAAATAACCCTACTAAGCCACAACTAGTGAAACAAAAACTTTGAAGTGTTTTTTTCCAAAATAAGAATTCACCCAAATACTCCACCTTGGTCTCCCTAGCATAGAAATAAACCCAAGGTCAGGGTAAGAGGATCAGCCTCTGACTACAGGTAGCTCTCTGAATACACAGTACAGTGAGCCCTTTTCAATTACACTATGAATCCTACATAGGTGTACTCACTGATAAGTTTATCATCATTTATGGCTAATCAACAATGAGTTTTAAGGTTAAGTTGAATAAATAGAATGTTCTTGGTTATGGCTTCCTTCTGTTGAAGGCTTTTATATCTCTTGGTTTAGTGAAGTTGGTTGTTGGTTGTTCCATGTGCTTGTATGGAAAAAGTGTGCCTCCTATTAGCAATAAGTTTGCCTCCACTAAAATAAAAAAAAGCAACACAAACAACAAATCAAGGAATATCCCTTTGAGCTAATCCTTGAGTCGTTTCCCTTGGGATGTCTCTGTACTTAATGATGGATTTTTCTGCCATGCTATAGAATGCAGAATATCCATCCTCTCTTTTACCCAAACCTACGACACTTCAGTAATAGCTTTGCTTCAAGGACAGGGAAAATTGTTTCATATGAAAATTAGGCAACCAAGTAAAAATTATAGAAGTTTCCCCAAACAACAGCTAGGTGTCAAGCTATACCTCCATGGAAAGATGTGAATTTGAAGATTTGGGAGGTGCCAGAATGTTAATCTACTTTGATTAACCAGACTGATTTTTCTAATCAAGCATTAAGAAAGAACCAGTTAAGCCCTGGCTGGTGTAGCTCAGTGGATTGAGCATGGGCTGTGAACCGAAGTGTCACAGGTTCGATTCCCAGTCAGGGTACATGCCTGAGTTACAGGCCATGACCCCCAGCAACTGCACATTGATGTTTCTCTCTCCCTTCCCTCTCTAAAAATAAATAAATAAAATCTTTTTAAAAAGTATAGATTTGTGTGTGTATATATATATATATATATATATATATATATAGAGAGAGAGAGAGAGAGAGAGAGAGAGAGAGAGAGAATTGAACCAGTTAACGCAGGCAATTTGGACCTATCTATGCAATTGGGATTTCTTCACTGCTTTCCATAAGAGAAACATACCCAAACTGAGTGATGACATAGGCTCACTAGGATCAGTCTGGAGCACCTAGCAAGAAGATAAATTCATTTGCAACAGTCTCTGAAGTAAATTGGGGAAAGAGATTGTGAACTTTGGAATATGGAATTTCTGCATATAGAATTCGAGTGTTCTCTCTGCAGAGGTAGCCTCTCTCTCTGATTCTGTTAGGGTCAGCCTGGATTCATTGCTACATGACCCAATTTATCAAAAATATTTTAAATAATATTGTATTTCCTATTGATAAAGCATGATAGTCATTGTGTCAAAATCAGAAGACTTTTGACATTCTGAGCTTATTTTACAGTTTAGTATATTTTCACTTTTGAATTACATCTAGGGATAATCAAAAGCTTTTCAGCACTTAGAGCTACTAGGTGTTAATCTATTTAGGATGGAAACACATGACAAAGAAACTGTTTACCATGTTAACACTGGGAGCGTTGTTAAATAATATTTGAGAAAGAAGGTATGAGCTCCAGAATCTGGGGGTCTGTAGTTGAGTGCTTCTTTCTATAAACAAAGGTCTTTACCCATAGATCCTACCAGAAGCATCCTGTCTCTGCAGTAGGCTAGTTCAGAAACTGTGGAGAGACTTGAAGACTTTTTTCCATAAAGAAGATACTAGCTGGTGAGCCCTGTTTACCAGGCCATAGCAGGACTGCAATGCAGAAAGACCCTGGGGAAAGGTTGTGGGCTGGAGACTCGTGATGGTAGTTGTTCTGAGATGGTCCAGGGATCCAGAGCTGCTAAGCAGGCACCTGCTCCCAGCACTGAGATTAGGAGAGGGACCAGGCAAACAAACAATCCCATCTACTTGTAATTAACCTCCTGTTGTTAGTAGTGGCGATGATTTCTTGATTAACTTGGGATGATGGAGAAAAGTACTGGGACAGTAAGGCATGAGTTATATGCAGGCTAATGCCAAATATGTTGAAGTTCCCCCTTTGAAACCAGCCAGTACACAGCACAATCTCACATTTGTGATTAGGGCTCACAGTAAACTGCTCAGTCATGGAAATTAAGCTCCTTGAAATTCTGCATGCCTCTTTAAACAAACAGAAGCTTCGATCTCTATTGGGGCTCTTTCTCGAGTCTATATTATACAATTATGGAAATCCAGTTCAGGATTTTACATTCACTGTCATGGACTGGAACATTAACTCAAATACTTGGCCCAGCCAGACAACTAGAGCCTTGCTTGAGCTGGAGCATTAACCTGAAATAATTTAGTAGCCGGGCTTTCACCTCCAGCAAGCATAAGACAAGGTTCATCTGGAAAAAGTCCAGCCAGTAAACATAACGAGAATGGTTTGCACAACATTGATGTAACCTGGCAGCCAAAGAGAGTGGAGTGGAATGTGCACGACTTCACTTTACTAGTCAGTGGGGGCAGTAGGCACCATTGAGTGAGCATGTGTACTGTGTGGCCATCACATTCAAAATAACTGAGTGAGAAGAGAAACAAATCTGCATTCGATTTTGTGTTAAGTGTAAACATTCCTGTGTGGATACTATTAGGATGATGATTCAGAAGGCCATAGCTATGGGGAATTGGTGATTGACAGCTTCATCATGACAGCACACCCGCTCCTGCATCACCTGTGATGAAGAGCTTTTGATGAAACAGCAAATCACCCAGGTGAGTCAGCACCCCAACAGCCTAGATTTGGCGCCCCATGACTTCTGACTTTTCCTAAAATTCAAATCACCTTTGAAATGGAAGAGATTTAAGATTTTCCATAAGATTCAGGAAAACACAACAGGGCAGCTGATGGCAATTGAGAGAACCATGTGAGGTCCACAGGTGCCTACTTTGAAGGGGACTGAGACATCATTGTCCTTTGTACATTGTTTCTTGTATCTTTTCTTAATTTTATTTTAATCATTGTTCAAGTATAGTTTTCTGTCCTTTACTTCCATCCCAGCCCACCCACCTCTCCCTCCCATTTCCACCCCCCCTAATTTTTGTCCATGTGTCCTTTGTTTCTTGTATCTTCTTCAATAAATGTCTCTTTTTCATGTTACATGGCTGGATATCTTCTGGACAGGCCTTGTAGGTAAATCATTGATTAGCAGTCCTTGCCATTCCTACATGGACTGCACACCTCTTGCTCCTAGGCCTTCATCGACAAACCCTGAATAAACTAAAGGGGAAATAAGCCTCTTGCTGTGCACATATGTATTCACAACCTCCTTCACTTTCATATCTTGCCTCCTGGGCTTCTCACTTCATGCTGGTTTCTTTGAAAAGTATTTTCCTCAGTGTCCTTTGCCCACTTCTTTGAGCTCTACTCTCTTCAATTCTTCTTTCTTTGCTTTCCAACAGCACTATGTCGTGATCTCCCACAGATTTATATTTGTTTCTTCTGTCTATAATGGAAATTCATGCTAAAAAAATATAACTCTTCTATTTCCTATCTTTTCCTCTTCCCTCCCAACAGGAACAGCCCTAAATAACAACCCATGTCATTATAGATGAGGAGATCAAGGCACAAGTGATTCACAATGTCATATCCATACTCAAAGAACTGGACAGCTCCATTTCAAAAAGGACCACAGAGAAAGAATTGACATGGGCAAGTGGGCAAGAAAGAGTCCTGAGCCTGATGCTTGCTGTGACTTTGACAATTCCACAATAGTTCACTACACTTCTGTCATCCCATTTTCTTAAAAAAAAAACATAATTGAAATGTTCATTCTGAGGGAGACTCATAAGTTAATTACACATAAGAAAAAGTTTACAAAAGTCATACAAAATCCCATAAATTCTATCTGGAAAAGTAGGAAGAATATTGAACATAAGAGACAGAAGCTGACGAATTGTGCTCCATGAATCTGTCCTTGAGTCTTTTACATTCTTGCTTCATTTTCTCTTCACAAAATGTCTCAGAGCTAAAATTTCAATCAATGTGCCAATAATTTCCAAATCTGGATCTTTGGTCCTGACCTCTCCACTAACCTCTGCACTTATGTATCAGGTTGCATACTTACTAGACATCACACACACACACTGGGTTGTCCCACAGACATTTCATATTTACTTTACCCCCAATTCCTTCTTCTTTTATTCCCTAATCCATAAAGAGAACCATTATCCATCCAGTTATCACAGTCATAAACGTGGAGGAGAGCATATCCTTTACTCCCGCATCCATCCATTCTACCTCTGTATTGTAAGGATTTGTTTCTTTCTCTTCCTCCCCATTACTACCACTGTAGTCTTAGTCATCATTTCTCACTTGCATTACTGAAAGAGTCCCCAAACTGCCCATGAACCCTTGCCTTTGTTTATGATCCTCCATAGATTTGTCATGGTGCTTTCCACTACCACCACCATCCCACTCCTCCTTCCCTCTGCAGTTAAGTACCTATTACTGTCAAGTGGTAGGCCAGATGCCTGCATGCATATTCTTATTTTATTGTGGTAACAATCCTTTAAGGTGTACATTGTTATTATTACCATGTTACAGAGGAGAAAACTAAAGCACAAAAAAGGAATAATTTGTTCAAATAGAAACAGTTCATTTAAATTCAATTGTAGATCTACCAGACTCCAAGACCATGTCTATTCTACCACTCTACACTGCCTCCCTTTTTCAATCATTATATCTAAGCTTATTTTTTTAACATCTAGGATTCTTCATTAGAATTATTTGGTCCTTCTCTTCCTCCTAAACTATGTTTTGAGGGTAAGCACCATGACATTCCAGTTCACTAACATATGAATGCACCATGCCTGGTGTCTAGTGGGTGCTCAATATGTAATAACTGAATAAAAATAATGACTGATTGAAGCCCACAAAGGAATGGGCTCCACAAGTTCATAAATATCAATTTTTCCCATCAATTTTTCCTAGTATCCTCACTAGGGCACTACTTCACATATTGTGTCTACATGAGGTCTGATTCAGGACTCTAGCCTGGGAAGAATGTATCACACTAATTCCACTGATTCTTTCCCTATTTCTTTTGTGATAGCCCAAGATATTTTTCAACCACTGGATTTTCATGCCTAGAAAAATGTTTTCTCAGTCCCAGTACAGCCAGGAATATGACTTAGATGGCATGAATCCCAGATACTGGTAAGATTTAGGTGTAGTGTGGGGGTAGTGAAGAATGATTTTCTTCTGCCCTCCCCAGCTTAGGAGGCGACAACTCTGTGTCCTTCTGAACACAAGAGAAAATCAGGTTAACCAAATATTGTACATTTTTTACCAATAGAATTTGGCCAAGAACCACTTATTTTGTTTAATGGGGCAACACATGTTTCTGGCACTTGAATTCTACTAAGGACTGTACAGGCATTTGGTGGCATATGTTCTATCTAGAGATTTTGACCAGAAGGAAAACAAAAGACAATTTAAATGTAACATCACATTCACTCAGGCTGTCACCCCAGTGTCTACCAGTGATCTGACACCAAATCAATAGTATTATGATTCATTGAAGTTAGATCAATGGCTTCATACAGCTTCAGCAGCAGCATGATAGCAAACTTCATGTCTCTTGTCTATTATTACAAAGGAGGTAGTCACTATTTGGTCCCTGTCAGTGCCAAAGCCTCAGCATATTACTGCCTGAAGACTCTGGGATGTTAATTGAGATGACTGGATATGCCACATTATCTTCTCCTAACCCACCTTCTTCCTTTGTCCTACCTTCTCCTGCTCCATTCTCCATTGGAAAAAAAATGAACAAGGTTGATAAGTATTTCCCCCAATCCCACAAAATAATCAGAGGGAGTCCATCTTACAGATGCTGTGAGGAGTTACCACAAGAATGTAAGTTCCTAGGAAAAATAATTTTCAAATTAGTTCAAGCTTGGAGGGTTTCAAATGCCTCTTGTTCTCTTTACTCCCTATGTATTCAGGTTCACTTGACCTTATGATCATGTAAGAAACTTATCAACTAGTAGGAGATCCTCCCTGAATTGCCATTTCCCATTCTTTCTACTTCCCCATATCCTAAAAGCTAACACTTAAGTGTGTCAGTTTTTGAGAAGTTTTGACAGAAGAATTTAATCATCTGCGCTGCTTAATTAGAATTATACATATATAAGTCCCTCAGAAAATTAAATGAGGAAAAAGGACAATCTCCAAAAGTCACCTGAGAAGGGGAACTACAGGAGCTTACCTAGTAAAGTTGAAAGCCTTTTGTCACAGGGACAGAGCAGCATTAGACAGGTGGGTCAGAGAGGGGCTACATCGATTTCAGGGCTCAAATGAATTTCTTCCTTATGCCAGAGCATCTATTACATTCACCAACCTAGACAGAAGCTTGCACATCAATGAGATGAGGGTGAATTATTGAAAAGCTTCTGTATAAAATGCTGTTCTCTGCCATTTCCTACAAATCAAATTATTGAGAGAGATACTTGATGGTAAACATATTTAGAAAAGGATTTCATTGTTATTAGGTTGCTTTTGCTTGTTCCCACATCCCTGAAATTTTGTTTGCATTAATGGGCTACAAAGTTAAAAGGTCACATGCATGCACGCACCCTCCCAATGAGGAGCTTGCACACCAACAAGAGAAGTAAAAAATTCAATCAACAAAAAATGAAAACATACTATAAAGTAAAAAACCCTTTAAATCATGCCTAATATTCTTAAACAGAATTGCCTCCTCTTCACCCAGGAAATTAACACATAGTTATTGTGACAACAAATGCCTTTTGTTTTTCAGATGGAGGAACCCAAATTCTATTTATAGTTCTCAAGCTACAAAGATCTAATAGGGTTTACTAGGTCCCACTGTTAGGTCAAGAAAGATGTCAATTTTAATTACAACATACTATCTGGGCCTACTGTCTTTGGACAAGATAGTATGGCCTCATACTGTAGGATATCTAGTAGGCTACAACCATAGGCAAAAAAAAAACCCACTCAGCCAAGGCTTAGCAGATTTTGTTTCTTGCTGCCTTGGGCAGGACAGTCATCAGAAAATGAGACATCAGATGACCTAAAAGCTAAATTGCTTCTGTTGAAAGACTTGCCTAATCACATTAAACTAGGATTCCATTACCCAAGGGAGCCTCTTAGCAATGCCTTTAGCTCTAAGCACATGAAAAACAAAGAAATGAAAATCATGAACTTTCTCATTATGACAGATGGGTAACAAGGAGAAGGATCTAGTGATAAGAGTGAAGGATGCATTAAATCAATATTTATTCATTTTTTTCAAGACCTTTATTGAGTTTCTTCTATATGCCAGTTATTCAATTTAAACCAGAATCATGAAGGCTCAGTATAAAATTGTCAGAGTCCTCAGACTCAGTTTCCCCTTTGAATAATAACAGTAATGTATATGTGAGTCAATAATGAAGTGTCACAAACTTTGATCTATTAGAAATCAGCTTCTATATGATGGGAGCTGGCAATTCATTAAACATTAATTATTTATTTTTGACATTTAAAAAAGGGCAGTTAGTACACAAAATTAATATTGAGAAATCAGGTGCATTTTATACACCAATAATGAACTAGCAAAAAGAGATACTAGGAAAACAATCTCATTTATAATTGCACCAAAAATTAAAAAAAAATAAAAACCAACCTAGGAATAAATTTAACCAAGAGGTAAAAGACCTCTACTCAGAAAAGTATAAAACACTGAAGAAAGAAACTGAAAACAATACAAATAAGTGAAAGTATGCATTGTGTCCATGGATAGGAGGAATTAACATCATTAAAATGTTCATACCAGCCAAAGAGAGTCAATGCAATCTTTGACAAAATGCCAGAAGCACATTTCACAGATCTAGATCAAATAATCAAAATATTTACATGGAATCACATTTTAAAAAATCCTGAATGGCCTCTGCAATATTGAGAAAGAAAAACAAAATTGGAAGTATCACACCACCTGATATAAAGCTATACAAGCCCATAGTAATCAAAACAGCTTAGTACTGGTATAAAAACAGGTGTATACATCAACGGCATAGAACCAGGAGCCCAAAAATAAACCCACATCTATATGGTCAATTAATATTTGACAAAGGAGGCAAAAACATACAATTGAATAAAGATGGTCTATTCAATGGCGCTGGGAAAATTGGACAGACACTTGCAAAAAAAGGACACAATACCACCTCCCTACAACATACACAGGAATAAATCCAAATGGATTAAAGACTTAAGTGTCAGACTCGAAAACATAAAACATCCTAGAAGAAAACATAGGCAATAAAATATATGACATTTCTCTTAGCAATATCTTTCTGACTCTTTGGGGGCAAAGGAAACAACCACCACAAAAAAAAAATGGGACTACATTAAACTAAAAAGCTTTTTCACAGCAAAGGAAACCATCAACAAAAATTACCTGAATAGACACTTCTCCAAAGAGGACATACAAATAGCCAATGAACATATGAAAAGATGCTCATTGTCACTAATCAGCAGAGAAATGAAAATTAAAGCCACAATGAAATAGCACCTTACACTAGTCAGAATGACTATCATCCATAAATCAACAAATGAGTGCTGGTGAGGATGTGGAGAAAGGGAAACCCTCATGCACCACTGGTGGGAATGCAGATTGGTACGGCCACTGTAGAAAGCAGTATGGAGTTTCCTCAAAAAATTTAAAATGGAACTTCTTTATGACCCAACAATTTCACTTCTAGGAACACTGATTCTAAAGAATATATGCAGCCCTGGCTGGTGTAGCTCAGTGGATTGACCACGGGCTGTGAACCAAAGTGTCGCAGGTTCAATTCCCAGTCAAGGCACATGCCTGGGTCGCAGGCCATGACCCCCAGCAACCGCACATTGATGTTTCTCTCTCTCTCTCTATCTCCCTCCCTTCCCTCTCTAAAAAATAAATAAATAAAATCTTAAAAAAAAGAATATATGCACCCCTATGTTCACTGCAGCATTATTTACAATAGCCATGATCTGGAAGCAGCCCAAGTGTCCATCAGTAGATGAGTGCATAAAAACATTTCTGGTACATTTACACAATAAAATACTCCTCAGCCATAAAAAAAAGAAGGAAATCTTACCTTTCACAACAGAATGGATAGACATGAAAAGTAATATGCTAAGTGAAACATGTCAGTCAGAGAAAGGCAAATACCATATGATTTCATTTATATGTGGAATTTAATAAATAAAAGAAACTTACAAGCAAAAAATAAAAATAGACTCATAGATACAGAGAACAGATTTACAGCTGTCAGAGGGGAGGGTGGTTGTGGGGCTAGGTGAAATAGGTGAAGGGATTAAGCAAAAAAAAAAACAAAAACAAAACAAAAGACTCTCATAGACAAAGACAAAAAGTATGATGATTACCAGAGGGGAAGGGTGGGAAGGGCACAAAGAAGAGAGTAAGCAGGGGACAAATGGTGAAGGAAGAAGTTTTGACTTTGGATGGTGAACACAAAATGCAATATACAGATGGTGTATTACAGAATTGTACACCTGAAACCTATATAATATTATTAACCAATTAGCCCAAATAAATTTAGTAAAATACAAGAAAAAAGAAATGAAAAATAAAGGAAAGAAAAGTTGACAATTAATAGGAAAATAACAGTTTACCAAAAAAAAAAGAAGATGCATAGAGAAGACTGGCCAAGTATCAGTGAAAGTGATACTGTAAGTTGTTATACAGATGAGAGTTTATAATGAGTGATACTTTTCTGTGGTAGACATAGTGATATATCTACCAAATGCCCCTTTAGCTACAGGGAGTGTGGTCAGCACACCACCTCCAGCCATCAACTTTCTCAGGGTCTACCTCAGTTGCCAAGAAGCATGTAGCCTGTTATCACCCCCTTCCTGGGCCAGGCTGCATTTAGTGACTAAGCAAGGCAGGGTTATAAAGTCCTAAGCATTTTTGGACTAGAAGGACACGCTGGGGTCCTCAGATAGGTGATGGTCTCTATTTCCCTACAGAGTTGGCTTTGGCTTTGTCTGCCTTGCATTTGAATTCTTCCCCTGCCTAATTCTGTTCCTTCCCCACTTCCTTTCACAGGTGTTAATCCCTAATACACATATGGCACCCAAAGTGCCTCCAAATGCTTTACTATATAACAGATTCTTTTACATACTGTTGCCAAAACAACCTTAGAAGATAGGGATTATTATCTTCACTTCACAAAAGAAGAAAGTGAGGCTTAAAGAGGATAAATAACTTACCCAAGTTTACACATCTAGGAAGGACCACTCCTAGAGAAAGCAATTCTTGGCAGGAAAAAATGTTCCCCTACTCACAATTCACTTTTCCAACCTACCATCATGCAGATTTGATTATTGAAAACCATGTTGCCATTGACCAAGGCTCCTAACCTGAATTTACCTCTCTAAGAGGCACAAGATCCAAAGAGTTTTTGCCACTGTTACTTTTTCAGTCACCTGAAGTAATTCTTCCATTTTGATGTAGGCTGCCTATGCCCCAAGAAAACTAAGTTCCTAGTACAATGTCTAAATCCATCTTTAATAATCATGAATTATGCCATTTAACAAACCATGGCCTGGGAGTGCTGCATTTTCCAGCTCCTCATAAAAGCAACTGGTTAACATTAGTAGCTGTAGAAAGTGGATCTTTCTTCCAGTAGGAAATAAAATGGAGAACCCACTGCAAAGTAAAGAAGGGACATTGCAATCCCTGCCTATATATATGTTGTTAGTTTCCCTCAATCAAGAATGGTGTAATGTACTATACAGGTATTACCAGAAAATGTCTGAAGAGAGGCCTGTAAATTGAAGTGACATGAAAGGTGGCAGAAATACCAATATAATAATCTTGGGAAAATGTATATAGAAATTCTGAGAATGTTCAAGGTGGTAAAAACAGCCTATGTGTTAGTGTTTCAGGGATTGATATGTCAATAGTAGGAACAGTGTATGAAGCAAAAAAAATGGTAGAGGGACACTACTAAAGTCCTTCTTGGTTGTGAATTATCTCTTCTGGTGGGTTTGTTGTGGTCGTTGTTATTGTTTATAAAATGAAATTGACTTTAGTATGGCTAGTAGAAGCACTAACATGTTATGGAAGGACTAATTCTTGGTATAGGTTTATTTCCTTCTTATATTAGAGATGAGGGCCATTTTTTTTTCTGTCCAAATGCATGTATTTCTCTTTTTTGTTGTTGTTGTAAGAGGATAATGGGACACAAAATCCCTTTCACAAAACTTTACTTTTAGAAAACATGGAAAGTGTGGGGATGCCATGTCTTTTGAAAAGAAAGGCAGAAAGAGCCACAGCCTGAAGTCTCTAGCCTACAGCCTAACAGAACGTGCTTCACCTCCACATATGGCCATTCCCCAGATGACTCTTACAATTTCCCTGTGATGAATTAGATGACTTAATTAGTGTTCCAGTTTCATTTTAAACCTTTAAGAGCTCAACAAATATATAACCAGAATTGAGCATATAGATATGCATTAAAATAAAAAGAGAAACTTTAATAAATTAGCTGTAAATAGCCCCAAAATGAGTTCCTTTGGGATGGGAACCTAGTCTCTTTCATAACTGTATCTACTGCAGAGGTGATCATATGCTTGGCACACAGTAGGTACTTGATTGGGTTTCTTATAACTGAATTGAAAAGGTAAACCAAGTTGAAAGGATTTAATGAAGTCAAGCTTGTAAAGATATTTAACCAAAAAATTACGTCCTGACTATACCTAAGGCACCAAGCTGTTGATCTCATGTAGCTCTCTTAATTTGAGAAGTAAAGCCACCCATTTTTTCCAATTAATAGAAAGGAAAGCAACTTCAATCCTATTGCCTACACTGTCACAATCATGGGGATTCATATCAAGGAGTCTTTAACACAAGATCTTTTATTTACTTATTTATTTTTATTCTTGTGTTATGTTCAAATACAGTTGTCACCATTTTCTCCCCACCCACTTCCACTGCCCACTCCTGATCCTACCCACCTTTGGCTTTGTCCATGGGTCCTTTATACATCTTCCTTGATGACCCAACCCCTCTTCCCCTGTTATTGCCACTGCCTCCCCACTGGTTACTGTCAGTTTGTTCTTTATTTCAATGTCTTTGGTTATATTTTGTTTGCTTGTTTGTTTTGTTGATTGGATCCCACTTATGGGTGAGATCATATAGTATTTGTCTTTCACAGCCAGGCTTATTTCATTTAGCATAATGCTCTCCAGTTCATGCTGTCAAGAAGGGTAGGAGCTCCTTCTTTCTTTCTGCTGCATAGTATTCCATTGTGTAAATGTACCACAGTTCTATGATCCACTCATTTACTGATGGGGATTTAGGTTTCTTCCAACACTTGGCTATTGTAAAGTGTGCTTCTATGAACATGGGGGTACATAGACTCTTTTGAATTGGTGTTTCAGGATTCTTAGGGTATAATCCCAGCAGTGAAAAGGCTGGGTGAAAAAACAGTACCAATTTTAGTTTTTTGAGGAAATTCCATGTTTTCCATAGTGGCTGCACCAGTCTGCATTCCCACCAATTGTGCACTAGGGTTCCCTTCTCTCCACAACCTCACAAGCACTTGTTGTTTGTTCATTTCTTTATGATGGCCATTCTGACCATTGTGAAGTTGTATCTTATTGTGGTTTTAATTTGCATCTCTCTGATGGCTAGTGATCCTGAGCATCCTTTCATATATCTCCAGCCAGGCAATGAAAGAGAAATACATTTGTATTTGGTATTGGAGGGGGATAACAGGAAAAAGAAGGGGAAGGGTCATCAAGTAACATGTATAAAGGATCCATGGACAAGAAAAAGGGGGAAAGGTTTGATAGTGGAAGGTGGGTATGGGTGGGGCTGGGGAAAGAGGTAGTGAGAAAATGGAGACAACTGTACTTGAACAATGATAAAAAAAGAAAAAAAATAAAATTGATATAGAATATACCAATAAAAAATAAATAAATGCATACATACCTACATACATACAAATTAACCAAGAGAAGTTTGGATGCAGTAACCATTAGTGCAGTCACCAGACAAAGTCAAAAACAGGTGCTTCTTCAACCTCTAGAATGCCAGCTTAGGGATAAAACTTTATGTATAGTTTTCTTGACATGTCACACTGACCCATTCCATTGCTGGCCCTAGATTATTTTGTAACTTGCATGCACAAATAATTTTTTTCTCCTCCTGAAAAGTAGAAATTATGTCTTGCTGGAACATGGTCTTGCTGGAACATGCTCTCCATCTCCAGCAGCTCCTGAGCTGCCTGGAAGGTTCCAAAGGTGAACTCTTTCCACCTGAGAACTATGAACAGGTTGATCAAACTGTTTGGGCTGATGGAACTCTGGGTAAAGCAGGTAATATCTAACCCATAAAAATTAACCTAAAAGAAATGGGGCAGATCTTGTAGAAGAAAAAATAGCCCCTTGAGTTTGATATGCAAAATATATAAAGAACTCACACAACTCCAGTCCAGGAAGACAAACAATCCAATTTAAAAAAGGGAAAAGCACCTGAACAGACACTTCACCAAGGAGGACATACGGAGGGCTCATATACACATGAAAGGATGTTCAGCGTCACTAGCCATCAGAGAGATGTAAATTAAAACCACAAGGAGAGGACTGAGATGGCAGTAGGGTAGGTGGGAGTGGAACCCAGTCCTCCCTGTGTTCTGTTGAAACACCTAGCTGATCTCTTGAGGAACAGAGTGAACAGCCAATGGAATCCCAGCCTATATGAAGTTTGGAGGCCAAAAATTATAGAGTACATTGAAAAACAGAGGTGAAGAGATTGTGCTGGAGTGGTAAGGCTCCTGGGATCTGCGCAGAGACCTAGGCCACTGTGGCTCCTGGCCCAGCACCTGCTGCAGGATACAGGGAGGAGTGTTAGATTACCAGCTCTCTCCCCTACCAGAGCAGGGAGGTCAGCCCAGCACCAGGAGGAACCTGGATGCTGGGAGTCGCGGGGGGTAATAGAGACAAAGTGGGAAACACACAGAGGCAGTGTATAGCCACTGGAACTGTGGATGTGGGCACCAGAGAAATTGAGGTGCTGAGTGAAACCTGGAGAAGGGAGGAGTTGGGCCATGTTGGATCCTGACTCAGACAGTATCCAGACATGGCTGACTGGAACCATGTGCCCCAGCTTGATCCATGCTGCATGTCCAGAGGCGGAGTGGCTGATTTGAGCCTGACAGCTTACAGAGGACTTGAGCTGGAGGTTAGGAAACTGTGAGCATTGCAGAACAGACCTGGTCCCCATCTTCTCAAAACCATAGGAAGGGAGAAAAGCAAAGCCCAGCCCCCTTCCTCCTGTGGCACCCAGCAAGACCAGCAGAAGTGTGAACAGATTGAAAGTCAGCAGGAGGCTTATTTTTTTTTCTTTTGCCTCTTTTTTTTCTCTTTCTTTGCTTTTCCTAAGTGACACAATATGACGTGGAGTTAAGAAAGGTCCAGAGACAGATCCAAAGGGGGAGCACAAGGCTAATCCCAAAAATTGAGAAACTGAGATAAATGTCACTTTGCTATCCTATAGAGCTGGCATTTTATTGTTTATGTATATTATCATTATTATTTTATTATTTTACCACTTTTATTTTATTAGTATTTTTAATTTCTCTTCCTTATGTTTAGTTTTCTTCATTTTATTTCTCTGTTTCATTGCATTGTTTGACTAGTTTTCCTTATTCTGCCTTTATTGTATTTTAATTTTCCTTCTTTCACTTCACCTGTGTTCCAATAACACACTACTCTTGATCATGTACTTTGTATTCTGGTTATCCAAATCATATATTTCTTGTCATATTATTGTTGTTCCAGTACTACTGTAAATAACTGTTGTTCCATACAGTTATACATACTACACAGCAACCCTCCCTGATCTTAGCCCACTTTACCTTATTCCTGAGTATTATTATTGTTATGGTTAACTCTAATCTCTATCACACTATGCCTACTTTCATCCTTTACTCTCACTATATCTCATCATCTAGCCTTGTACAAACCCTTTGTTTTCTGGATTCAGCTCATAATCCTCTTCCCTGCTAACGAGAGTCTTATCTCTCTTTTACATTTTATAAAAAGCTAGATGGGTGAAATATCACAGTTAACGCTATACTTATCCAAAGAATCTCCTATCTCTTCTCTACTACCTGGCACTTTAAATCCCATAAAATACTTTCCCACTGTCTTGAAAGCTTGTTTGGAGGTTCCAGCAGGGGAACACAGCTACTGATATAGCCTGGACCAAAGACTGGTTCTCTCCCCTAGTCAGGAATGTTGTTCTCTTTGACTGAGCGAGCAGTTTTGGGAGGGGCGCAGATGGATCGACAGAGGAAGGGGACACACCCTAGCCAGCCAGATCAGCTGAATCAACCCTGGCAGTCAATGGGGTAACGGATGTTGCAACCAGATCACCCTCACATCCTCTCCCACTGTCTTAATCCATTTTACCTACCCCCTACCACTGATCACATAGAAGAATAGGTGGGAACTGTGAACATCAGTATACAAGCTAGATGGGAGAAACCACGAACAAAGGAACCACCAAAACATAAAAATCCAAGTACAACAAGAGAGTCCACACAAACTGAGGAAAGTGCAAATCTAAAGTGTTCAGATAAGGAGATCAAAGAGACCACAACACTGAAACCCACAGAATTTCTATCATAGAGGTTCACCCTACAAATACAGCTAACAAAATGAAACATCAGGAAGTGCAGAAACAAACAAAAAGAGTCACCTAAAATGGGGAGAGAAAAAAAGAACATGAAATCAAAAGGAATGGAAGACTCCCCACTAAAAAGGCTAAATGAAATAGAGGTAAGCAAACTATCTGATATAGAATTCAAAATAATGCTTATAAGGATGTTCAAGGAACTCACAGACAGCTACAAGGAAGTGACTGAGAACTACAAAAGTATGAAAGAGGAAATAGAAACTATGAACAAAAACCAGGAAGAAGTGAACAATAAAATCTCGGAAATAATAAAAAACACTAGAGGAAATTACAAGCAGGCTGGATGAAGCAGAGGATCGAATCAGTGAGTGGAAGGACAAGGAAGAAAAAAATACCCAGGAAGAGCAAGAAATGAAAAGAGACTCAGAAAGAAGGAAGAGGTGGTAAGGGAATTACAACACACATGAAATGAAATAATATCCATATAATAGGGATACAAGCAGGAGAAGAAGAAGAGCGAGGGATAGAAATACTCTTTGAAAAAGTAATGATGGAAAACTTCCTTAAGTTTTGATTAGAGAAAAAGTCACACAAGTGCAGGAAACACAGAGAGTCCCAATCAAGAGGAACCCAAAGAGGCCTGCTGCCAGGCACATCATAATAAAAATAGCAAAATTGCAATATAAAGAGGGAATCTTAAAGGCAGCAAGGGAGAAAAAAGAAGTAACATACAAGGGAGCCCAGATAAGACTAGCAGCTGACTTCTCAATGGAAATGCTCCAAGCCAGAAGAGAGTGGCAAGAAATATTCCACGTAATGAAAAGCAAAGGCCTGCAACCAAGACTACTCCATACAATAAGTTTCTCAATTAACAAGGAAGACCAAATAAGGAGCTTCCCAGGCAAAAAATAAAGCCTCAAGAGTACACCTCCACCAAACCACTCTGCAAGAGATGATAAAGGCACTGCTTTAAGAATAGGAAGAAAAAGAGTAAGAGATAGAGGAACATGGGTATGAAAAAATGGCAGTGAAAAAGTACCGATCAATAATAACCTTAAACATAAATGGATTAAATGCCCCAATCAAAAGACACTGGGCATCTGAATGGATGAGAAATCATGACCCACACATGTGCTGCCTACAAGAGACCCACCTCAGAGCAAAACACAAACACAGACTGAAAGTGAATGCCTGGAAACAAATATTCCAAGCAAATGGACAGGGGAAAAAGCTGGGGTATCATTACTAATATCAGACAAAATAGACTTCAAAAAAGCCATACAAAACACCCAGAAAGTCACTTCATAATATTTAAGGGAAGAATCCATTAAGAAGACGTAAACATTGTAAACATATATGCCTCCAATATAGGAGTACACAAATACATAAAGAAAATCTTGGAGGACTTCAAGAAAGATATTGACAGCAACACAACTATAGTAGGTCATTTTACCACCCCATCATAAAGAATGGGTAGATCTTCCAAACAAAATATCAACAAGGATATTGGGGCATTGAACAATGCCCTAGACCAAATGGACTTAACTGATATATAGAGAGAGCCTTTCATCCCAAAGAAACAAAACAAACATTATTTTCAAATTCACATGGAAGATTTTCAAAGACAGACCACATGATAGGATGCAAAAAGAGCCTTAGCAAATTCAAGAAAACTGAAATAATATCAAGCGTTTTCTCCCACCACAAGGGACTGAAACTAGAAATCAACCCCAAGGAAAAAACTCAAAAACATTCAAACTCATGGAGATTGAATAACATGCTATTTAAACATTGAATGGGTTAAGAATGAGATCAGGGAAGAAATTAAAAAGTTTCTAGAAACAAATGAAAATGAACTCACAACAATCCAAAACTTACAAGACACAGCAAAGGCCATCCTGACAGGAAAGTTCATACTGATACAGGCCTACTTAAAAAAGAAATACTTCAAATAAACAACCTAACCCTATGCCTACAAGGACTGGAGGAACAACAACAAAGACATCCCAGAGCAAGTAGAAGGAAGGAAATAACCAAGATCAGAGCAGAATTAAATGACATAGAGACTAAAAGCACAATTTGAAGGATCAATAAATCCAGGAGCTGATTCTTTGAAAAGATAAAGAAAATTGACAATCCTTTAAGAAGACTCATCAAGAAAGAAAAAGAGAAGGCCCAAATAAACACAATTAGAAATGAAAAAGGAGAAATTACAACTGATACCACAGAAATACAAAAGATTCTATGAAATTACTATGAAGACCTGTATGCCAAGAAATTTGAAAACCCAGGTGAAATGGACAAATTTCTACAAAAATATAATCATCCAAAAACGAATGAAGAAGCAGCAGAAAGTCTGAACAGACCAATAACAGCTGATGAAATTCAAGCAGTAATCAAAAATCTCCCAATAAACAAAATCTCTGGAACTGTCAGTTTCACAGGAGACTTCTACAAAGCGTTTACAGAAGAGCTAACCCCTGTCTTTCAAAATCTATTCCAGAAAATACAAGAAGATGTAAGACTCCAAAACTCTTTCTATGAAGCCAACATCATTCTAATTCCAAAACCAGATAAAGACACAACAAAGAGAGAAAACTTCAGGCCAATATTGCTGATGAACATAGACACTAAAATTCTCAACAAAATATTGGCAAACCACATCCAGCAATACATTAAAAAGACCATATACCATAACCAAGTGAGATTCACCCCAGGGATGCAAGAGTGGTACAATATTCACAAATCAATAAATGTAATACATCACATAAACAAAATGAAAGAGAAAAATCACATGATCATATCAATAGATGTGGAAAAAGCATTTGATAAGGTACAACACCCACTTATGATAAAAACACTCAGCAAAGTGGGAATAGAGGAAGCATTCCTCAACATAATAAAGGCTATATATGAGAGACCTACAGTGAACATCATACTCAATGGGAAAAACTTAGAGCTTTCCCACTAAGATCAGGAACAAGACAAGGATG
Organism: Phyllostomus discolor; assembly: GCF_004126475.2. NCBI lineage: Eukaryota > Metazoa > Chordata > Mammalia > Chiroptera > Phyllostomidae > Phyllostomus > Phyllostomus discolor. Next base: position 61,175,348 of record NC_050198.1, on the reverse strand, counting down.
TCTGCTTTTACCATTCCTATTCAACATATTATTGGAAGTCCTCGCCACAGCAATCAGACAAGAAAAGGAAATAAAAGACATCCAAATTGAAATAGAGGACACAAAACTGTCATTGTTTGCAGAAGACATGATAGTATACATAGAAAATCTTACAGACTGCAGCAAAAAAACTGCTTGTCCTAATAAATGAATTGGGCAAAACAGCAGGATACAATATTCAGAAATAAAAGGCATTTTTGTATACCAACAATGAAATATCAGAAACAAAAATCAAGAAAAAATCCTCTTTGATATAGGAACAAGAAAAAAAACTTACTTAGGAATAAACCTAACCAAGCAGGTAAAAGACCTGTATTCAGAAAACTACATAACACTGAAGAACTAAATTGGGGAAGATAAACCAATATAAGCATCCACTGTGTTCATGGATTGGAAGAATTAGCATCATCAAAATGGCCATACTACCCAAACCAATATATAGATTCAACTCAATCCCTATTAAAATATGAATGACATATTTCACAGATATAGAACAAACACTTCAAAAATTTATATGGAATCATAAAATACTTCAAATAGCTGCAGCAATTTTGAGAAAGAAGAACAAAGTAGGAGGGATCGCAATACTTGATATTAAAATGTATTACAAGGCCACTGTAATCAAAACAGCCTGGTACTAGCATAAAAACAGGCACAGGGACCAATGGAACAGAATAGAGAGCCCAGAAATAAATCCAAGTCTCCATGGTCAATTAATTTTTGACAAAGGGGGCAGCAGCATCAAATGGAGTAAAAATAGCCTCTTCAACAAATGGTGTTGGGAGAACTAGACAGCTACATGCTAAAAAATGAAACTCAAGCACCAACTTACATCATACACAAAAAGAAATTCAAGGTCAATAAAAGATTTCACTATAAGTCCTTACACCATCAAATCCATAGAGGAGAACATAGGCAGGAAAATCTCAGACATTCCATGCAGCAGTATTTTCACTGACATGTCCTCTAGAGCAAGGAACATAAAGGAAAGAATAAACAAATGGGACCTCATCAAAACAAAAAGCTTCTGCATGGCTAAAGGGAAACAGCATTAAAATGAAAAGAGAACCAACTGTATAGGGAAACATTTTTGCCAATGGTACCTCAGACAAGGGTTTGATCTCCAAAATATATAAAGAATTTCCATGACTTCCCTCTAGGAACACAAGCAACCCATTTAAAAAATGGGCAAAGGACTTGAACAGACACTTCTCCAAAGAGGACATACAGAAGATTCAGAGACATATGAAAAGATGCTCATTATCACTAGCCATCAGAGCCATGAAAATTAAAACCAGAATGAGATACCATTTCACATCGGTGAGAATGGCCATCATAAACAAAACAACACACAGCAAGTGTTAGAGAGGTTTCAGAGGAAAGGAAACCCTAGTGCACTGTTGGTGGGATTGCAGACTGGTGCAACCATTATGGAAAACAGTATGAAATTTCCTCAGAAAACTAAAATAGAACAGCCTTTTTACCTGGCAATTCCACAGCTAGGATTATATCCTAAGAACCGTGAAGCACCAACCCAAAAGAACCTCTGCACCCCAATGTTCATAGCAGCACAATTTACAATAGCCAAGCACTAAAAACCACCTACATTCCCATCATTAAATGAATGGGTCAAAAATATATGGTACATTTACACAATGGAATACTATGCAGCAGAAAGAAAGAAGGAGCTCCTACTTTTCTTGACAGCATGGAATGAACTAGAGAGTATTATACTAAATGAAATAAGCCAGGCAGTAAAAGACAAACACCATATGATCTCACCTTGAACTGGAACCTAATCAACCACACAAACAACAAAATAGAATAAAAGACATTGAAATTAAGAACAAACCTACAGTAACTAAAGGGGAGAGGGGAGGGGATTAATGCAGAGAGGAAGGGTGAAGGGTTTACAGGAACAACTATAAGGACACATGGACAAAAACAAGGGAGGTGGAAACATAGGAGGGAGGTAGGGATGACTGGGGTGGTGGGGAGGAATGGGGTGAAAAGGCAGAAAATTGTACTTGAACAACAATAAAAATCAAAAGTAATTTAAAAAACTGTTATATTAAAGTCAAATGCCAGGTATTTTGAGAGAAAAAAAACACAAGGAGATACCACTTCACACAGTCAGAATGGACAACATAAAGAAATCAACAAGCAACGTGTGCTGGTGAGGTTGTGGGGAAAACGGAACCCCAGCACACTGTTGATGGGAATGCAGATTTGTGCAACCACTGTGGAAAACAGTATGGAATTTCCTCAGAAAACTAAAAATGGAACTGTCTTTTAACCTGGCAATTCCACTGCTGAGATTATAGCATAAGAATCATGAAATAGCAATTCAAAAGAACTTATGCGCCCCAATGTTCATAGTTATTTACAATAGTCAAGTGCTGAAAACAGCCTAAGTGCCCCTCAGTAAATGAGTGCATCAAAAAACTGTGGTGCATTTGCACAATGGAATACTATGCAACAGAGAGAAGGAGCTCCTACCCTTCACCACCACATGGATGGAACTGGAGAGTATTATTCTGAGCGAAATAAGCCAGAAAGTATAATACAAATACCATATGATCTCACCTATAAGTGGAACCTAATCAACAAAAGAAACAAGTGAGCGCAATAGAACCAGAGACATGGAAATAATGAACAAAGTGACAATAACAAGAGGGGAAGAGAGAGGGGAATCTTGGGGGAAAGAAGTGTAAGGGTAAAGTCAAGGAGCATGTGTAAAGGACCCATGGGAAAAGACAACAGTGGGAGGATTGACTGTGGAATTTGGGGGCAGTTGCAGCAGGGAGAGTAATGGGGGAAAATGAGGACAACTGTAACTGAACAGCAATAAAACAATTTTAGAGAGAAAAAAAATATCCCCTTAAGAATGAAAGTTTAGAGGTGATTCTGCCATATTGCAAAATTTACTGAATTTGGGGCTAATTTGGTCATGCCAGTCCCCCTATAATACTCCTATTTTGCCAGTAAAAAAGCTTCATTCTGAAAAAAATATCAGTTTGTACAGGATCTTGGAGCCATAAATGACATTTTTCAGGGCAGTCATCCTATGGTGCCCAACCCATATACTCTCTTGACCATGGTACCTGGGGGGTCAAATGGTATTCTGTCCTAGAGTTGAAAGATGTCTTTTTTTTCCTGAATCCCAATAGATAAATAGGCTCAACTACTCGACACCTTTCAATGGCATGACCCAGAATCTAAAGCCATGCTCCAATATAGCTGGACCATGTTGCCACAAAGATTTAAGAACTTCCTAACTATACTTGGTGAAATAGTAGCAAAAGACATAAGGGATAGTCAATTGAAATTAGGAGTTGTTTTGCAACACATAGATGATTTACTGATAGCTAGCAATACTTACAAGGACTATTTGCTCAACACCATCACTGTCCTGAATCATTCAGCAAAAAGAGGATATAAATTATTACCCCCCCAAGGCCCAGATTTGCAAACAGGGGATAGGTTCCTCCTGTTTCAGTTGAAATCTCATACCTGGGGCTTCAACTGAAACAGGGTACTAGAAATTTGATGGCAGATAGAGAGCAAGCCATTGCTACAATAAAAATATCAGAAACCAGAGGGAGTTAGGTGGGTTCTTAGGGATTACAGAGTTTTGCCAAATTTGGATTTCAAACTTTGGACTTCCAACAAAATCACTGTATAATTCCTTGAAAGGACTGGCCTCTGAATTTTTGGAATGGATAAGGGATTACAGGTAGCATTTGATATCTTGAAGGAAAACTTAGTTTTGTCTCCCACAGTAGGATGGCCCAATTTAAAGAGACCTTTCAAATTATACATTCATCAACATCAGGATTGGACTGCATTTGCTAACCCAAACTATGGGAAATATCCTGTGACCCATAACGTAGCTCTCAAAACATTTGAATCCCATAACAAAGGGATGACCACCATATTTTTGGGAAGTGGCAGCTAGCTGTGACATCTGACAGGAAGCTGAGAAGTTTACTTTGGAGCATCCTACTATGGTATTTGTACCACACAAATTGGAATTGGAATTGTATTGGAACAGAAAGGAGGGTATTAGCTCACAGAAGGATGCATGGGAAAACACCAGGCCATTCTGTTAGACAATCAAAAAATTACATTACAGAGTACCACCCTGCTCCCAGACACAGGGAGACTCAGCCCTCCACCATGGCTGCTGATAAATTATTGACCATATTTATTCCTGAAGGTTGGATCTATTAGACCAGCACTGAGAGCATCAGACTGGGAGCTATATACAGACAGGAGCAACTTCATGGACAATGGCCAGTGACAAGCAGGGTACACGGTAGTCACCATAGAGAAGAGTAATAGAGAAGGGAAGCCCAAGCACTTGCACTGGGAACCTCAGCACAAAAGGCTGAACTGATAGCCCTCACCAGAGCCTCAGTACTGTCTCAGGGAAAGAAGGTTAACATCTACACAGACTCCAAATATGCCTTCATTGTAGTCCATGCTCATGGAGTATAATGGAAAGAGAGAAGGCTCTTAACCTGGGGAAACAAGGACATCAAATACGCAAAAGAGATTTTACAATTACTAGAAGCAGTGAATTTGCCAAATCAGATTGCCATAACACACTGCCCAGGACACTGAAAGGACAGTCCCCAAATGAGCCAGGGAAAACAAACTGCTAATAAAGCAGTCAGAGAAGCAGCCAGAAGGCTGTCATACCTAGGGGCTTTGATCCCCTGCTTGGGCTTGTCAAAATTTAAACCCCCTTATGCAGAATGAGATTAGAAACAAACCCATGAATAGGGAGTCTCTAATACTGACAAAAATCTATATGGAAGGTCAATATTCATGGTACGATCTTACTCCCTGAAGCTCTAGTGTATCCCATTCTTAAACACCTAAATGTAGAGATTAATTATGGAAGGGATACTTTGATAGACTTCATTAGACCACAGTTGAAAGGTCCTCATTAGCAAAGGATCATGCAGAGGGTTACCCAAGCCTGTCAGATAAGTTCCAAAAACAATACTAAGACAAAGCATACCCCAACAAAAAGGGAGCACAATATAAAGAGTTATGCCCATTTGAGGACTGGCAAGTTAACTTTACACAAAGGCCTAAAAGCAGATGGAATTTCAAACTTTTATTAGTTTGGGGGGACATTCTGGATGGGTAGAGGCATACCCTACTAGAACTGAGAAGGTGACTGAGGTAGCAAAACTCTTACTTAAAGAAATAATCCCTTCAGGAGTTCCAGCCAAGATGGAGGTGTGGGTAGAAACCCTTTGCTTCCTTGCAAAACCAAAAGGAGGATAACAACCAACCTAAAATCAATAAACAACCAGAAGTGCCAGAAAATCAAACTGCATGGAACTCTGACAACCAAGGAATTAAAGAAACAGTCAACCAGCTTAAACAGACCCATAAGGTGGTGAATGGAGAGAACCTGCAAACAGGCAGCAGACTGCAAGGGCAGGGCTGGCTTAATGGGAAACTGGGACTCAAAGCTGACTGTGGACTACAGCGGGGGTTACCGCCATAGGAGAAACTCCCAGTCTCACACTAGGGTTCATTGGAAAGTGGGGCTAGAGCTGAGCAGGAGAGCTGCATTGTTCCCTCTCTGGTCCCTCCCCCAAAGGCAGTGCTGCAGCGCAGCAAGGAGGGTTGCCATGCCCTGGCAGATACCCAAGGCCCCATCCCTTTATAACTTAACAGGTAGGCAGAGACAAAGAAATAGGGCCAAAATGAAAGAACACAGCAAAACTTCAGAAAGAGAGCTAAGCGATGAAGAGATAGCCAACCTATCTGATGGAAAATTTAAAGCCCTGGTAATCAGAATGCTCACAGAACTGATTGAGCTTGGTCGCAAAATGAAAGATACCCAAAATGAAATAAAGCAAAATGTTCAGGGAACTAACAGTGACAGAAAGGAAACCAGGACTTGAATCAATGATTTGGAACAAAAGGAAGAAATAAACATCCAACCAGAACAAAATGAAGAAACAATTCAAAAAAATGAAGAGAGGATGAGGAACCTCTGGAACAACCTGAAACATTCCAATATCCAAATTATAGGGGTACCAGAAAGTGAAGAGGAAGACCAAGAAATTGAAACTTATTTGAACTAATAATGAAGGAAAACTTCCCCAGTATGGTGAAGGAAATGAAATTCCAGTAAGTCCAGGAAGCCCAGAGAGTCCCAAAGAACTTGGACCCAAAGAGGAACACACCAAGGTACATCATCATTAAGTTACCCATGATTAAAGATAAAAGGAGAATCTTAAAAGCAGTAAGAGGAAAGGAGAGAGTTACCTACAAAGAAGTGCCCATAAAGCTATCAGCTGATTTCTCAAGAGAAACTTGCAGGCAAGAAGGGTCTGAAAAGAAGTATTTGAAGTCATAAAAGGAAAGGGCTTACATCCAAGATGACTCTATCCTGCAAAGCTATCATTTATAATGGAAGGACAGATAAAGTGCTTCCCAGATAAGGTCAAGTTAAAGGAGTTCATCATCACCAAGTCCTTATTATATGAAGTGTTAAAGGCACTTGTCTAAGAAAAAAAGATAAAAAATATGAACAGTAAAATGATAACAAACTCACAACTGTGAACAAATGAACCTAAAAGAAAAGAAAAACAATGAAAACAAAAACTGAGCAAACTAGAACAGAAACAGAATCATAGAGATGGACATCACATGGAGGGTTTTCAGTGGGGAGGGGGATGAGAGGGATGGGGGGGAAGGGACAAGGAAGAAGAAGCATAATTGGTAGGCATAAAATAGATGGAGAGAGGTCAAATATGGTATAGGAAAGAGAGAACTCAAAGAACTTATATGTACAACCCATGGACATGAACTAAAGGAGGGGAATACTGGAGGGTTGGTGGGTACAGGGTGGAGAGAGGGTAAAGGGAAAAAAATTAGGACAACTGTTATGACATAATCAATAAAATACACTTTTAAAAAAGAAACAATCCCTTCAGATATATTACCAGGAGTGGATTGCTAGGTCAAAAGGCAGTTCCATTCTTAATTTTTTGAGTTAACTCCCTACTGTTTTCTACAGTGGCTGCACCAGTCTGTATTCCCACCAACAGTGCAAAAGAGCTTCCCTTTCTCCACATCTTTGCTAGCATTTGTTTGTTGATTTATTGATGACAGCCATTTTGGCAGGTGTGAGGTGATATCTCATTGTGGTTTTAATTTACATTTCTCTGATGATTAGCGACATTGAACATCTTTTCATATGTCTATCGGTCATCTATATGTCCTCTTTGGAGAAGTGTCTATTCATGTCCTTTGACCATTTTTTAATTGGGTTGCTTGTGGTTTTGGTGTTGAGTTTTATAAGTTCTTTATACATTTTGGATATTAATCCTTATCAGATGTATTGGCAAGTGTTTGCCCACTCTGTGCATTGCCTTTCTATTTTGTTGATGTTCTTCTTTGCTATAATTTGAAAGAGCATAAGTGGTATTTACAATGCCAAGATATGGAAGCAACCCAGATGTCCAACAGTACATGAGTTGACAAAGTAACTATGGGATATTTACACAATGGAATACTACTAAGCCATAAAAATAAGACAACTTTATCCTTCGTGACCTTATGGAAAGCATGGCTAAGTGAAATAAACCAGTCAGACATAGAAAGGCAAATATTGCATGAGTTTACTCACATGTGGAACCTAATGAACAAACTGAAATAACAAGCAAAATAGAGACACTCATAGATATAGGGAAGGATGACAGCTAGAGGGGAGAGATTAGGAGTGGAGGGATTGAGCAAAAAGGAAAAAGGACTTATGGACATGGACAACAGTGTGGTGATTGCAGTGGGGAGGATAATGGGACTAAATTGTAATGGACAAATACAATAAAAAAGAAAGAATCCCTAGTTTTTTACTTCCTCACAGCATTCAAAATAACAATGGACCATTGTTCATTTCAGAGATTTCCCAGAAGTTTGGACAGGCATGACAAATTCAATGGAAACTACATGCAGCTTGGAGACCACAATATGTGGGAAAGACTAAGAAAATGAACCACACAATAAAGACCTTGAAAAAATATGCCAGCGAGTGCATCTGAAATTGGACCATGCACTCCTTATTGCTTTGCTCCAAATTAGTGTAGTACACAGAAGTGAGCTTTAATTAAGCCCCTTTGAAATAGTTTTGGGAGACCCTTCCAAAACTGTTTTATGAGTGCCCCTTTAAATTTGGAGTCCAAGTCAAAAATTAATAAGCAATATGTACATAATTTAGGGCAAACACTAACCATTTGCACAAGTTTGCTCATTGCTGGTCTATATATCCATCTGATGAGCCCTTACACCCATTCCAACAGTGATATTGAGTCTTAATAAAGACCAGAAAGCTCAAGGTCCTGAACATTTAGCTGAGCAATGGACTGGTCCTGTTGACATCCTGCTGAGAACTCACTCTTCCTTAAAGCTCATGAGAATCAGGCCTTGGATCCACTACATATGGGAAAGTGGGCACCACCTGAGGAGGCCTCAGACCCTGCTCCTGTGGTTGATGCTGAAACAAAAAGATGAAACTGCATTCCTGAAGAAGAGTTAAATTTTCTCTTTTGGAAAAGTACAGCAGCCCCCAATGCAAAGTGACAATTTTCCTTTTGCTTCATTTCATTTTATATTAAGTTGAAGGATCCCCCAAACCCCAAAATTATCTTCTGGAAGGCAAGCCTCTGGTAGGATAGGCTTCCCCCACTAGGTGAATATTCTAGGAAGCCATCAGTACCAGCTGGCATTGTTGTGGAAGGCTGCATTTGGCTTCAATTAATTTTTTTGAAGACTCAACACATTTTCCCATTTCATTATGGGTGATTTGAGTGCATTGCCCTCACTGTGCAGAGTTAAGCAGTTTTTGACCAAAAATGACATGACTCATGTGATCCACCTTCCCTATTTACCCAATCTTATCCTAAGCAACTTTTCTTGTTTCTGTGGATAAACAAGGGCGCAAAGGGAAACATTTTGTTTATGTGGAAGAGGTAAAACAAAAAAAAAATGGCAGAAGCACTAACAGGTATCAAAATCAATGAGTTAAAATTTTTTGAACAGTGGAAAAATGTCTCCATAGGTGCATTGCATCAAATGGAGAGTATTTTGATGGTGACTGAAGTTCAAACATGTAAGAATAAAAACAATTTTAATTGAAAATTCCATTTTGGGGGGTTCCTTCTTGTATTTTACACAAAAAGGAATAAGATCTGTTAGCAAATCTAAGGACTTTTAGCTGCTTGATATAGAGTTAGAATATAGCCCTTTCCATCATCATTAAAAGGACAAGGATTAAAAGTGAGTTAGGCCACCTTTAACTTGAACATAATCAACAAAAGAAAAAAGCAAGCAAAATATAACCAGAGACATTGAAATTAAGAAGAATCTGAGAGTAACCAGAGGGGAGGTGGGAGGGGATAATGGGGGTTAGGGTTTTCAGGAACTACTATAAAGGACACATGGACAAAACCAAGGGGGAGGGTGGAAGAAAGGGAGGGAGGTGGGTTTGGCTGGGGTGGGACAGAGTGGTGAGGGGGAACGCAGACAACTGTAATTGAACAACACTAAAATAATTTTAAAAAAGAAAGTGAGTTAGGCAAAAATGTTTTTTTTCTGAATAAGTATAGAAAGTGTATAGGAAATTGTAAGGTATGTAGAAGAAGGTTGTGAAAGTTTTAATGTGAAAAGAAACAAACCTCAGTTCTTGATTACAGTTTTTCTATGCTTTTTTATCTTGTAGGAACTTGGTTTGAACTTTGTTATTTTGTGTACATGGGGAATCTGCTGTCTCTGCCATTTGGGGCTTCTTGCCAGGTGCCAGTTTCTATACCAGCTGAGGTGGGAGAATGTCTCTGACATTTGGGCTTTTGTGACCTAGAAGATGTCATCTGTGGGATCAGTTGTTGTACTGATTGGTGTGAGATAAAATTGCAAAGCTAGTCCTAGATCACTCTCCCTTTAGAAAGTCTGTCTTTGTTTTAGATTTTGTTTTGTTTATGTTTCATAAGGAAATTGAGGTTTATAATAGTTAAAACTTCACATCAACTTGTTTTAGCAATAGAAAGCACAAGGCATGGAGATGCAATATTGAAGGGACAAGGGTTTTCCTTCTTTGTTTTGTATTTTCCTCCCTACTTTATCCCTCCAGAATTTGTCATTCTTAATGAGTGAGTGATAGCATAAATTTTCTTTGCATAAAACCAATCAGACCAGTTTCAATTGTGGTTTCTTTCACAAAGACTTTTACTGGAATGCCATGCCTGAATTTGGCATGCCTGGACTCTTGTTGTTACCAGAAAGTCTTGAGGAAGTGCTACTGACTTTCAAAGCTAACAAAAGCCCACTGGACAAATGGCCTGGTACCTTGTTTGGTTGTGTGGTTCATGTCCATATTTCCAGGTAAGGAATCAAGGTTGCTTACCTGAAAGACAGAAAGAAAGGAACCTTAACACACTTTGGAAACTTCAAGGACTTGAGATATATAGGTACTGCAGACAAAGATGGATGTCAGGTGTGTGGCTTAGCTTCTGTGCCCTGAAGGGCTGACAAAAGCTCAATCTAAACGTTCCTTGTGTAAGTTCCAGCAAAGCAGATTTAAAGAACCTATGTGATTAATTGCTATTCTTTTTGCATTTATGCAAATAATCAGGAAAAATTAAAAATTGGATTTAGTGTAGTCCCTTTGGTGACAATGAGGGTGATCTTAAGGAGAAAAATTGTGTTTCAAGGAAAATCACAAGGCTCAGTTGTGGATATTGGGCTCTAGTGCAGCTAACTGTCCTCAAAGTTTTGTTTTCACTTGGAAAATGAACTAGTTTTTGTATACAGATGTTACCTCAGCACCTGATATCATCACCAGAGATGTCCAATTTCCAGACAAGAAGAATTAATTCAGTTGTCACTGATTATATCATTTCAGAAAATACCTTGCCTCAGAACATCTTCTCAAAAGACAGTCTTGCAGAATCGGAGGCTAGTTCATCATTTATTGTGTGAATTAAATTTCGTGTTCTTCCTTCTGTTTTCATAGGATGTATGCTTATGACCTTGTTTAATTGGCTGCTTCTTTATGCAGTATAAGCCTCACTTTAGAAGTCTATCTGTATCACCACCTCCTGAGACTCAATGGTTTGGCTGGACTAAATTGTTGAATTGCTGAAGTATGGGGCAGTCTATTGGCTTCACTTAAAACTGCTTTTCTTTTCTACCCTAACAGTTCAGATAGAAAATGCCCACAATTCTTCAGAGGGAGAAATCTTACAATATTCTCGTCTGCTTAATTTGAGTTAAGTATAGTGAACAAAAGGCCTTTAGACAGGGGTGACACACCTTGCACAACTTTCTCCAAGGAAGCCACTCCTGTCTTAATCTCTGACACTGTAGAGTTAGTCCCTACATTTCTTGTAGTTCTGACCATGTCTTCTAACTTTCCTGCCAAATTCATCACCTCTAAAATACAAGGAAGCCAACTTGTCCAGCAACACCATTCTTTGGAACTCATGCATGCCACTTCCCAGGAACAGCCAACTGGCTTGGACTCTATGAGATCCCCCTTCCTCGTGTTAAGATTTTCCTTCATTCCTAACCACCTCCTGCCATTTTGTTTTCTGGACACAAGGATACGTAGGACTATGTTCTAGGTCAGCAAGAAGTAGCCACAGAAGAATGAGACCTTCACCCATTTGTCCTTGTAAGTTTACAAGTATGCAGAAGTGTTAAAGGGGGGAATTAATTGATAATAGCATGGTGCCAGGAGGAGAAGGGAGGGGCCATAGGATAATGTTGGTCAAGGCAGTGGTAAACAAGCTATTGTGGCACATGACATATCTCCCTGTTCCTGGGTAGAGGTGAGGCAGACCTGCCAGTCTAACCTGAAAAAGAATGAGACTACCTGGGAACCTGGACTCTTCCACAGAACATGGAATTCTGGTATGGGAGATCTAAATGGAGGGAGGACAGAGACTTGGCCTTTTTTTTCCCTTGGGGATCCCCTCATTGATTGTACAGTGGCCACCTGTGGTTCCCTAAAGCATGGTATGTTTAAGTGGGAGAAGGAACTCTGGATGCAGCCTTGCACTTGTCTGGCAGAGCATGGAGGGGTTTTTCTCTGGGTGTTATAGAGGGGACAGGCCCTGAGGCAGAAGCTTGCCATTCTTCCAAAATTATGTAGCTTTTGAATAAAAATCTGCTTTCCTTTTCACGAAACTGCTGCCTCCATAATTTCCATTTGGGCGGTGGGCAGCAGGACCCCATCTCTGTTTCAGTAACAGTACCAGACTTGTTGTGGTTTCTTCTTTAATTCTGTAGTTGTAGGAATTCCATTTAACTCAATTTCTGGTAGTTATGAATACAGGTGTTTCTGTAGTTTAGTTGTAATTTTGATGTGGTTGTGTGAGGAGGTGAGTCATATTTACCTAGGCCAGCATCTTAGTTTTCTTCCACTACGGAATCTTTATGTCTTCATCAGAGCACGGTTTTCCAAAACCCAAAGAGGAAAAGGGAAAGAAATATACCTTTTCCTTTCTTTCTGCAACAAACCATAAGATATAAAGAACCCACAAATTAGCTTAAAAATAAACGGACCACATTATAGGAGAAAGAATTCAGTCTTCCCTGTGGATTCATCAATGGCTGCTATAAACACATTTTCTCCTAATTCTCTCTGGTCACCTACTGCCCATTTTAAACCAATAGTCCTAGAAATGGAGGGCCTGGCCCAGGTTTCCCTTTCAATCAACTAAAACTGCAGCTCTCTTCACAGTACCAACACTTAAAGATAAATCTCTAGGTATTCCAATCACTAGGTATAATTACAGTGAAGGGAACATTTTTACATAAAAGTGATGAAAGAAAACAATTACTAAGCTAAGTGGGATCCCATTCTCTAGACCAGTGGTGTGCCACCTGGTTCCCATGAGCCACATACAGCCCAAGATGGCTGTGAATGCAGCACAACACAAAATCGTAAATTTACTTAAAATATTATGAGATATTTTTTTTTGTGATTAAATGCCAAAATGTATCCAATGTGTTGCTCAAGATAACTAGTCTTCTTCCAGTGTGGCACACAGACACCAAAAGGGTTGGACACCCCTTTTCTAGACATTCTGAGAATATAGATTAGGCTTTTTCCAAAACCTGACTCTTGAACCACATCTACCACAATATCTCCCTCTTACTATCCAAGAAAATGACCCCAGAGAGTCTCATAGAATAGTGCCACTCTGAACCATATACAGGCTTGGAGCAGAGAAGGGCTTGGCTTGCTGATAATTTGTTATTTTTGAAAGGCACCTGAAGGCTCTGAGAATCAAATAATCCTTTTCTGCCCATGGATTAATGCCTGAGATAACACCATGAGTTTAGATTAAACATCTAGTGCTCAGATCAAATGTACACATACACATAGAGGAAGTTTTCCTAGTCAGAGACACTACAGTAAAAGTGATGGTATTTGGCTTCCTCCAGAGGGACATGTGTGTATGGATGAGGCATGGGGAGAGGAAGAGTGTATGATGTAGAATGCCTGAGGAGGCAAATGTGATGGGTCCATAAATCCCCTCAAGGCCATAACTGACAAAGGGATAACTGCAAATATACCACATGTTTTTTCAACAGGAGCAAATACACAACGGGTTTTTTTATAGTAGACAACAATTTTGCCATTTTTAGTACTGTTTGAAGATAAGACTTATATGCACCTTAGGAATGAAATAGTACCCATATTTCTTTTAAAAATATTTTATTATTTATGCCATTATACTTGTCCCAATTGGTTTCTTCCGACCACTCCCACCCAGACCACCCCCCATCAGTAGTCAATCCCCACACCATTGTCCATGTCCATGGGTCCTTCATGTATGTTCTTTGACAAATACTTTCACCTTCTTTCAATCAGTCCACACCTCCCCCTCCCTTCTTACAGCTGTTAGTCTATTCCATACTTCTATGCCTCTGGTTCTATTTTCCTCATTAGTTTATTTTGTTTATTAGATTCCACTTATAAGTGAGATCATATGGTGTTTGTCTTTCACATACTGCTTTATTTCACTTAGCATAGTAGTGTCCAGATCCACCCATGCTGTCACAAAAGGTCAAATTTTTTTTTACTGCTGCATAATATAAATATGCAGCAATAAAATATACCTGTTGTGTAAATATACCATAGGATTTGTAGGGAACCACCCTGCCTGGTTTCAGGAGTTGCAACCCCTCATGACTAAGGCTGAGTGAGAGACCTCTGGACCGAAAGCCACTAAGGAAACAAAGGTTATCTCCCTGGCAGGAGAGCTGCTTCTGCTCCTTGCCTGGCCCCCATTGCTTGGTTGGTTAGCCAATTACAGGTAAGATCCCTCATGGGAGGGGCCACCTAAGACAAGCACAATCAAGTGGGAAGGCCCTCAGGGAAGGACTTGGGGGGCTGTGGAAAAAGGGGGTGATCGGCCCTCACCCCTCGGCTTTGACAAAGCCTGAGTCCTTATTCTGCCTTTGAGAAGTCTCCTAATCTCTCAGCTGCTTTGCATCCTCTGCCTGACTTAAGCCTGAAATAATGACAAAGGGTGGTGCAGCCCTGAGCTAGAAACTGAGGCCTCTCCTGGGTGATCAGACCTGAGAAAGGATATGTAAAATCTTGTGAAAACTGCTTTGCTGAGAATGCTCTTAAAAGGCCTGGGCAGGAAATGAGTTTAGTCTCTTAAGTTTTGTAGCTTTTTAGGTGATAGACCCTGACTCAGTGTGAGCCCTAATAGTTCTTTGAACATTATCTATCATTTGATCCTAACTGCCAGACAATGATTAATAAGCTGTATCTGTATTCCTACCCAAAAAAACCTAATAAAAGCCTGTTCAGGCAGGGGCATGGGGTGCTTTCCCCTAGAGAGAGTGGCCAGGCTGTTCCAAGGTACCCTCCTCTTGAGAGGGTAGCTGTGCTGTCCCTTTTCCTCCACAGGACTCAGTAGTCCATGTGAATTTCTCTTGTGTCTCATCCATCCACAATGCCATGGACACTGCAGGCCGGTGTCTGCATCAAGGATTTCTTTACCAACTCATCTACTGATGGTCACTTAGGATGTTTCCAAATTTTGGTTATTGTAAATAGTGCTGCTGTGAACATAAGGGTGCATAAATAATTTTGATTAGTGTTTCAGGATTCTTAGGATATATTCCCAGCAATGGAATTGCTAGGTCAAAAGGCAGTTCCTTTTTAAATTTTTTAACAAAATTCCATACTGTCTTCCAAAGTGACTGCACCAATCTGCATTCCCACCAAGAGTGCACAATGGTTTTCTTTTTCTCCACATCCTCACTTACACTTGGTGTTTGTTGATTTATTAATGATGGCCATTCTGACCTGTGAGAGGTGATATCTCATTGTGGTTTTAATTTGCATCTCTCTGATGACTAGTGATGTTGACTATTTTTTCATATTTATGGTGTATCTATGTCCTTGGAGAAGTGTCTGTTCAAGTCATTTGCCTATATTTTCATTGTATTGTTTGTCTTATTGGTGTTGAGTTGTTTCAGTTGAGTTGAGTTGTTCTTTATGTACTTCAGAGATTAATTTTTTATCCAACAAATCATTGAAAAATATATTCTCTCATACAGTCTGTTTACTTTTAATTTTGATGAGAGGTTCATTAGCTGTGTAGAATCATTTAATTTGACATAGTACCATTTGCTTACCTTTTCTTTTATTTCCTTTCCCCTAGAAGATATATCGGCAAATAGCTGGTGCACAAGATATTTGAAATTTTACTGTCTATGTTTTCCTTTAGGTTTTTTACATTATCATGACTTTTATCCATTTTGAGTTTATTCTGGTATATGGCGTAAGATGGCATAAACTATGGTCTAGTTTAATTTTTTCCAAGTACTTGTCCAGTCCACCTAACACCATTTATTGAAGAGATTTCCTTTACTCCATGTGTCCTCTTGCCTACATTGTTGAATATTAATTGGCTAAAAAGACATGGGTTTATTTCTGGGATCTGTATTCTGTTCCATTGATCTATGTGTCAGTTTTTATGCCAGTAACACACTGTTTTGACTACAGTGGCTTTGTAGTATATTTTGATACCAGGTATTGTGATCCTTACAACTTTGTTCTTCTTTCTTAAGATGGCTGAAGTTATTTTGGGTCTTTTTGGTTCCATATAAATTTTTTGAATATTTGTTCTAGAACTGTGAAGTACGCCAATGCTATTTTAATAGGAATCGTGTTGAATATATAGATTTCTTTGGGTAGTATGGACATTTTAATGATACTAATTCTTCCAATCCACTTATTTGTATCTTCCTCAATTTCTTTCTTCAGTGTCCTAATGTTTTCCAAGTACAGGTCTTTTACCACCTTGGTTACATGTATTTCATGGCACTTTATCTTTTCTTGTTGCAACAGTCAATGGTACTGTTTTCTTAGTTCTGTTTTCTGATAGTTCATTATTGGTGTATAAAATGCCATCAATTTCTGAATATTGACTTTGTATCCCACTACTTTGCCAAATTCATGTATTAGGTTCAGTTGTTTTTTGGTGGAGCCTATAGAGTTTTATATGTACAATATCATGTAATCTGTGAATAAAGACAATTTTGGGACTTCTGGCTAAGATGGAGGCATAGGTAGACAAACTGTGCCTCCTCATACAACCAAAATGAGGACAACAAAATTTAGAAACAAAAAAAAAAAAACAGTACTGACAGAAAATGTAACTGTATGGGAGTCCGACAACCAAGGAGTTAAAAAAGAAACATTCATCCAGACCAGTAGGAGGGATGGAGTTGGGCAGCCAGGCGGAGAGGGCTCACAGCAAAGCAGTGGGTGGCAGACCCAGGAAATCAAGGGGGCTGTGGATTGTGGAGGGGCACAGTGCACAAGGTGGCTGGTGAATTGGGCAGTCAAACATTCACATACAGATAAACCAGGTGAAACTGGGGGCCAAGACAGACCACACAACCCAGGGTTCCAG
The DNA here is from genome assembly GCF_004126475.2 of Phyllostomus discolor. Classification (NCBI taxonomy): domain Eukaryota; kingdom Metazoa; phylum Chordata; class Mammalia; order Chiroptera; family Phyllostomidae; genus Phyllostomus; species Phyllostomus discolor. The sequence continues at coordinate 61,158,333 of NC_050198.1, read as the reverse complement.
CATGAGGAAATAAAGCCTCAAAACAATTGAAAACACCTGTGGGGGTTGAGGCAGCAGGAGGAAATCCGAGCCTCACAGCAGATTTTATTGGAGAGATCCATGGGGTCTTAGAATGTACACAAGCCCACCCACCCAGGAATCAGCACCAGAAGGGCCCAGATTGCTGCGAGGAAGTGGCAAAAGTGACTGAAGTCTGGCAGAATGCGGAGCAGGTGCCATTGTTCCCTCTCAGACGCCTCCCCCACATATGCACAAAAACCCAGCGACGTGGGTTGCCCCACCCTGGTGAACACCTAAGGCTCTGCCCCTCACTATGTAACAGGCAGTTCAAACAAACAAAAAAAAAATGGCCCAAATGAAAGAACAGATGAAAGCTCCAGAAAAAATACAACTAAGTGGTGACAAGATAGCCAACCTATCTGATTCACAGTTCAAAGCACTGGTGATCAGGATGCTCACAGAATTCGTTGATTTTGGTCACAAATTAGATGAAAAAAAAATGAAGACTATGCTAAGTGAAATAAAGGAAAATGTACAGGGAACCAAGAGTGAGGGGAAGAAAACTGGGACTCAAGTCAATAGAGTGGACCAGAAGGAAGGAAGAAACAACCAAACAGAAAAGAATGAAGAAACAAGAATTCAAAAAAAAAAAAAAAAAAGAATGAGGAGGCTTAGGAACCTCCAGGACATCTTTAAATGTTCCAACATCCGAATTATAGGGGTGCCAGAAGTGGAAGAGGAAGAGCAACAAGTGGAAATGTTATTTGAACAAATAATGAAGGAAAACTTCCCCAATCTGGCAAAGAAAATAGACTTCCAGGAAGTCCAGGAAGCTCACAGAGTTCCAAAAAAGTTTGGCCCAAGGAGAAAGACACCAAGGCACGTCATAATTACATTACCAAAGATTAAAATGAAGGAGAGAATCCTAGAAGCAGCAAGAGATAAGGGGACAGTATCCTACAAAGTAGTGCACATCAGACTGTCAGCTGATTTCTACAAAGAGAACTTACAGGCAAGAAGGAGCTGGAAAGAAGTATTTGAAGTCATGAAAGGCAAGGACCTACATCCCAGATTGCTCTATCCAGCAGAGCTTTAATTTAGAATGGAAGGGCAGATAAAGTGCTTCCCAGATAAGGTGAAGTTAAAGGAGTTCATCACCAAGTCCTTATTATATTAAATGCTAAAGGGACTTACCTAAGAAAAAGAAGATAAAAAACATGTACAGTAAAATGACAGCAAACTCGCAATTATAAACAACCACACCTAAAACAAAAACAAACTAAGTAAATAACTAGAATAGGAACAGAACCACAGAAATGGAGATCACATGGAGGGTTAGCAACAGGGGAGTGGGAGGAAGAGAGAGGGGGAAAAGGTACAGATAATAAGTAGCATAAATGGTAGGTAGAAAGTAGACAGGGGGAGGGTAAGAATAGTTTGGGAAATGTAGAAGCTAAAGAACTTATAATTATAACACGTGGAGATGAACTAAAGGGGGGAATGTGGGTGGGACAGGGTGTGCAGGGTGGAGGGGAATGAAGGGGGGAAATGGGACAGAATATAATTGCATAATCAATCAACTATATTTAAAAAATAAAGACAATTATGTTCCCTGCTTTCCAATTTGTATACATTTTATTTCTTCTTTTCTGATTGCTGTGGGTAGGACTTTCAGTACTATGCTAACTATAAGAGTGGTGAAAGCAGAAGCCCCAGTCCTGTCCATGATCTTTAGGGAAATGCTGTTGGTTTTTGGCCATAGTATGCTTATTTTATATGGCCTTTGTTATATTCAGGTGTGTTTCCTCTGTCCCAAGATTGCTTAGTGTCTTTATCATGAATGTGTGCTGGATTTTATCAAAAGGCTTTTTTTGCATTTATTGATTTAATTATGTATTTTTGTCTTCCATTTTGTTTATGTGATGTACCATAAGTATTGATTTGTAGACATTGAATTTTCCTTGCATCCTTGGAATATATCCTACTTGATTACAGTGTATGATCTTCTCAATGTACTGTCATATTTAGTTTGCTAACATTTTGTTGAGGAATATTAGTATCTATGATGTCAGAGATATTGGCATGTAATTTTTTTATTGTTGTGTCATTAGCTGTTTTTGGAATTAAGACAATACTGGCCTGATTTAAGGAGTTTGGAAGTCTCTTCTGAATATTTGGGAATAGTTTCAGAAGTTTAGGCATTAGTTTTTTTTTAATGTTTGGTAATATTCACCTATGAAGCCATCTGTTCCAGATCTTTTGTGGGCTGGGATTTTTTTTTTTTTTTGGTTACTACTTCATTTCAGTAGCTGTTGTCAGTCTATTTAGGTTTTATGATTCTTCCTGATTCAGTTTTGGAAGATGGTATGTTTCTAGAAATGTATCCATTTATTAGGCCCACGTTGCCTAATATCTTGCCTTATAGTTGTTCATATTAATTTCTCACAACACTTTTTATTTCTTTGATATCAGTTATTACTTCTCTTTCATTTCTGATTTTATTTATTTGGGTCTTCTCTCTTTTTTTCTTGATGAGTCTGCTTCAAGGTTTGTGAATTTTGTTTAATTTTTCAAAGAACCAGTTCCAGTATCCACTTATCTTTTTAATTGTTTTTTATAGTGTCTATTTCATTTATTTCTGCTCTAACCTTGATTATTTTCTTCCTTCTATTCACTCTGGGCTTCATTTGTTGTTGTTCCTCTACTCCTTTTAGATGCAGGTTTAGGTTGTTTATTTGAGATTTTTCTCTTCTTTAGGTAGGCCTGTGATGCTATGAACTTCCTTCTCAGGACTGCTTTTGCTTTGTTCCATAGGTTTTCAATGTTGTATTTTCATTTTTATTTGTTTCCATGTGTTTGGATTTCTTCCTTGATCTCACTGTTAACCCATTCATTATATGATAACATGTTATTGTCCTCCATGTATTTGAATATTCAGTTTTTTTCTTAAGGTTGATTCCTAGTTTCATTCCAATGTAATCCACAAAGATGATTAATATGATGTCAATTTTCTTGAATTTGTTAAGGCTTATTTAGTGTCCTACCAGGTGTCTATCTTTGAGAATGAAATATGCATTTAAGAAGAATATATATTCATCTTCTCTTGGGTGCAATGTTCTGTAATTATGAATTAAATCCATTTGATTTAGTGTGTCATTTGATTTTTGAATTTTTTGTCTGGAAGACCTGTCCATTTTTGATGGCAGGGTGTTAAAATCACCTACAGTGACTGTATTGTTATAAATTTCTTTCTTGAACTGCTCCAAGATTTTCTGTATATATTTAGCTGCTCCTACATTGGGCACATATATGTTTACATATTTTATATCTTCTTGTTGGTGATGTTGGACTGATCCCTTATTATGTAGTGACTATTTTGTCTGTTGTTATGGTATTTGTTTCAAAGTCTATTTTGTCAGATAGATGTATTGCTACCCCATCTTTTTTTGTCTCCATTTTCATGGAATATTTTTCCCATCCCTTCACTTTTAGCTTGTGAAATCTTTTGTTCTGAGTTTGATCTCTTGTATACAGTATATATGTGGGTTGTGTTTTCTTTTCCATTCAGCTATTTTATGTCTTTTGACTGAAGCATTTAATCCATTTACATTATGCTTATTACTGGTAAATACTTATGTATTGTCATAGTTTCTCTTTATATCTGTGTTTCTCTCTATATATATTTGTTCTACTTCTTCAAGCAATCCTTTACCATCTCTTGAAATACTGGTTTGGTGGAAATGTACTCCTTTAGCTTTTTTTTTTTTTTGGTCTGGGTAGCTCTTTATTTCGCCCTCCATTTTAAATTAGAGCCTTCCTAGGCAGGGTAGTCTTGATTGCAAGTCCTTGTTTTTTATTACTTGGAATATTTTGTGCCGGTCCCTTCAAGCTTGTAGTGCATCTGTTGAGAAATCAACTGACAGCCTTATCAGAACTCCCTTGTAAATACATGTTTCCCTCTTCCTGCATTTAAGATTCTCTCTTTGTCTTTAAACTTTGCCATTTTAATTGTGATATGTCTTGGCAAGGGTCTCTTTGGGATCATCTTGATTGAGACTCCTGCGCTTTCTAAACTTGAATGACATTTTCTTTCACCAAGTTAGGGAAGTTTTCTGTCATTATTTCTTCAAACAGATTTTCTATTCCTTGCTCCTTTTCTTCTCCTTCTGATCTCTATGATAAGAATGTTTCATGTTGCCCCAGAGCTCTCTTAAATTACTGTTTTCTTAAAGTCTTTTTTCATTTTGTTGCCCTACTTGTGTATTTTTTCTGCCTTGTCTTCCAAATTGATGATTGAATCCTGTGCTTCATATAGCTTGCTTTCAATTACTTCTAGTATATTTTTTACTCCATATATTGCATTCTTCGTTCCCCACTCACTCTTATTCATAGTTTATATGTTTTTTGATGTTGATGTAGTTTTGACTAGTTTCCTTGAGCATCCATATAACCATTATTTTGAATTCTATGTCTGATAATTTCCTTGCCTCATTTAGCTTTTTTTCTGGGGATGCCTCCTTTTCTTCATTTGGAGGTTGTTCCTTTGTCTCCCCATTTTAGCTGTCTCTTTTTATTTGTTTCTATATATTAAATAGAGCTGCTTTGACTCCCTGTCTTATGGGATGACCTTATGTAGTAGGAATCTTGTCAGGCCCAGTGGTGCAGTCTCATTGATCTTTTGAACTGGATGCTCTAGGAATCCTTTGTGTGGGTTAAGTGGGCTCTACTGTTGCATTTGGTCCCTGAATATTGTTGGCCCATTTGTTTGTTGGATCTCCCCTCTGGCTTGATGACTGAGAGGCTCAACCCTTATCAATCTTATACACTGTTGTAAAGGTGCTGACAGAAGAAAGCAAAACAACACAAATAAACAAAATCCAAACAAGCAAACCCCTCAAAAACAACAATGATAACAACCAAATTTCATAGAATAATGACAGTGGGGAAAGAAATGTAATAGTTGAGAAAGGGGGAAAAAAGAAGGGTATAGTGAACAAGAATCTAGAGTCCAGCAGGATTCCAGAGGGTGGGCTGAGTAATATCTCACAGGGTACAGTGATTGTTTTTCCCCTAGGAGGGCCTTTCTCTACTCAAGAAAGATGGCTCCTGTGGAATCCAGGTAAATCTCAACACAGAAAACCCCATGGCTGCTTCCCCCATGTCTTTTCCCATTGCATCCCACTCCAGACTCTCCTTGTACCACCTTGCTTTTAGTGGGGACCAAGGTGAATGGCTGCAAACACAAAACCTGTGCTTTGGTCCCTTTAAGAATTAAAAAAAATGCTGGCTTTATATCCAGTGAGTTTCATATCTCCTCAGTAGAAAAACTCGGTGGCCTTTCAGCTACATGGTCTGTTGATCCCAGCACTGGTGCTCTATGCATGGGAGCCTGGTTTATGGTCATGGCTTCTCTCCTTTCAAGGGGAAGCTCCCACAGCCATGTTGCCACCTCTGCCAGCTGCCCATGTTAATGAGGCCAGCCCTTTTAACAACTTTGCCCTTCCTACTGATCTTGAGATTGTCTTTATCTATCCTTGGTTTAAAATCTCTTTTTCAATAGTCTTTTGTTTATTCCACTGACTGTTCCTCTCTTTAGTTTTATTTCCAGTTTTGTTTGGGGAGGAAGTATTGGATATATCCTCATACTCTCCTGCCATCTTGAAACCTCTCTCTAGATGTCTCTATGTCTTTATAACAGAGCTTTGCCACGCAGTTCCAAATGTTTTACATGTATTAACTCATTTATACTTCACAAATATACTATCAAGGTAGCTACTATCATCATCTTCATTTTATAGACAAGGAAACCAAAGATAGAGAAGAAGCAGAACTGAGATCTGGACCCAAATTTGAGACTCCAAAGTTCGTATTCCAATTAGAGCCAGAAAAGCTATCATTCATGCAAAAAATTCATTGTAACTATTCCATTTCATCTTTTATATTATATTTTGGGTATTCTTTTAGGAGTTATTTAAATGGGGAGAAAGCTTTTCAGTTAGGAATACAAGATTTAACATCATATGGACTCAAAATCACATTCAACTCTGCCACATACTAGCTTTGTGAATTTCAGCAAATTACTTAATATCTCTGAGCATCAGTTTCTTCACCTGTAAACTGGATTTTATAATCAAAATCCTCACTTCATAGAGCTTTTGTAAATATTACATGAATTAATACACACAAAAAGCCTACTATAGTACCTATTACCTAGCAGGCATTCAGTAAATATTACTTATATATATATTATAAAGCTGAAGAAGCCTTTATGGACACTCTAGAGTTTAGCATTACTTTAATATTATTCTGAGTGGCAAGAAAAATACATAAGCACTACCTCCACCAAGTGTACCACCATCTAATAGGGAAATCTCTTCCTGAAAAAGGGATCAAACAGCAGTCACCTACAGAACCAGCCTAAAAATGAAAGCTGCTGTAAATTCCCAACAAAATGGTATATGCACTACAGCAGTGTTTGGGTAGGGGGTGATGAAATGTACTGATGGACAGGAGCTCAGTCTTCTTAGTCACACCTGAGGAGTCTTCCCTTCAAAATCCAGGCACAAAGCTATCACATTACCTTCACCTTCAATTTGTTTCTAGTATTTATCAGAAGTTTATCAGGCTTGGGAAACTCAAGATGAAAGCCTTGACTTCCTCCTCCTCTTCAGAAGATCAAATATAACAAAACTCATGTTTATATTCCCAGGCCCCCCATAAATCTAATTAACTCATAAACCCAAAAGACCATATACTCTAATATAATGGCTAAGGAAAGTGGATCCAAATAGATATGGCATTAAGCTTGGCTCTGTCACTTACAGGCTGCGTGACCTTAGGCAAGTAACTTACCTTCCATTAGTCTCATTTTCTAAAATCAAGAGCAGTAGTGGCTGTTGCAAGTATAAACTAAAATGTTGGACATGAAAGTGCTTTGCAAACATTAAATGATATATAAATAAGCATACTAATGTAGTCAAACGTATGCAAATAAAAATACAAAAAATCAAAATTGCTGCAGGTCTGGGTGTAGCAGGAAAACACCACCAATGAATTGTAAATCATCTGTTACTCATTTATTATTAGTGTTATTTTGACTGCTAAAGTTGTAGGAAACATGGATATTTGAAGTAAACAAAGGAGTAAGTAGGAAGTTGTGGAGAAATTCTGAAGAAAACTTGTGGGCTGGTTTTAGGACTGTAGATGGCACTAGTTCTTCAGAATATTTGATTTCTCTGTATAATGTATGGCTTCCCTTTTTCTTGATTTGGGGCTGGGAAAGAATAAAGGATTACTCACGGTGAAGTTATCCAAGACTCCAAAGAAAAGAAAAGTTTGTATAGACACATTCTAAACTGGAAAGGACAAATACTGCAGCCTTCCTGACTCTCTCCAAACAAATCAATTTCTTTTGTTTTTGGATCCCTCTCCCCAACTGAGTTCAGAAAGTCAGGATTACACTGCTGTATGTGGCTACTAGGGGCACTTTCTGGGCCTCCAATTTCCTGGAGATTAACCAGAAATTTTTTTCTTTTTAGTTTTGCTAGGACAGTGTGAAAGTTTTGAAAAGCTACCTCTCAGAGAAGCTAAGTAAAAACAATACAGAAACAGGCAAACACAATTCAGGAAAATAGAGACCAATGAGTTCAGAGAGCACTAATTTCTTCCCTTTACTTTTGTAAACTCTACATGGCAGTTTTCTACTAAATTTTAAATGAGCATATTCTTGAGCCAAACAATTTCACCTCCAAGTTGATAACCAGAGAAATTCTTGCACATGAACATAAATAGGCATTTTTGAAGATGCTTTACTCTTTGTAAAGAAGAAAGCAGGGGTGAAGGAAAAGAGAGAAAACATGAAAGGGAGGGTGGGAGAAAGGAAAAAGGGAAGGAGGGAGAAAAGGAGAAATGAAAGGATTGTACTGATCAGAAGTATTGCTCAGAAAATTTAACTGTGCTTTACCCAAACAATATAATATAGGATACTAGACAAATATGTAAAAGGAGATAACTTTGTCTATACTAGCACAGAAAAGGAGTTTCAATATATATTGTTAAGTAAATAAAAAAACTGTAAAGCAATGCATACACTAGGATATTATCTATGTGAAAAAACATGAAACAAACAAAATATTTCTATTTGTATGTATAGAGTCAAATTCATTAAAAAAATTCTGAAAGGATGTATGTCAAACTAAAGGTCAAAATTAGGTCAAAGAGAATTTTTGCTTTGTCTTTATCATGTGCATTTTTAATGACAGTGCATTTTATATACATATTTTTCTCTTTAGTCTAAAAACATAATTGTAACATCCAGCCATTGACCATGAACCCAAAGTGTTTCCTATGGTTATTGTAACAGCCCTGGGCCATCCTCAATCCAGTACAGACAGGTGCCCACTCCGGTCTGCTCTGGACTTACTTCAGACTGCCTGTCTCCAAAAGTCTTCCTAAGTTCTTCTCTAATCTTTGGTTGGAATTTCCCTTACTGCTTCTGTTAAAAGCATTTATTTATTCATTATTCATTTAAATCCACTGACTATTTTTGAGTATCCGCTATTTGCTAGGAACTGAGAATAAAATTATAAGTAAAAGTAGACATAGTCCTTCTTTATTATCTGGAGCTTAGTGTCAATACTCTAGGATTGGAAGAGCTTGGATATAGTACAGGGTTTCAGTTTTGATTCTGCATGGCTTGGGATGCAGTGCCCCTATCTATATTATGAAATAACAATGCCACTATGTCACAAAGTTGTAGTGAGGATTCAATGAAGTAGTGTAAGTAAATCATGAGCAGAGAACCTGAATTACAGCAACTTCTCAGAGTTTTTTCTTCCATGTACTTTGGATTTTCCTGAACTAACCTTTCTAAAATAATATTATTTATTATTATAGCAAACATTTATATTGCTTTTGCTATTTGCCAGGCACTAATCAAAGTGTTTTGTACCTATTACTTCTTTCAATCCTATCAACAACACTATGAGACAGATACTATTATGTCCATTTCCAGATGAGGAAATTAAGGCACAAGTTAAACAACATGCCCAAGATCTCATAGTAAGTGACAGAGATGGGATTTGAAGCCAGAAAGTTGAACATCAGAGTCTGTGTTTTTAACAACTATCTTTTTTTTCTCTTCAGTATCACTAATGTTATGGGCCCTTGGTTAGCCTTCCTTCAAGAGCTATTTCTCCTTTTCTTTATTCATTCAGTAGATAGTTATTGAAGACCAGCAATGTGCCAGGCACTGTTCTAGGCATAGCTCTATGGCAACCAGATCAAGTCTCTGCCACCATGAAGTGTTTAGTGGAGGTACAGCAGGTTAGTGATAAAAGTGACTCCAATTTGGCCTTAAAAAAAAAAAAAACACTTTCCTCCTTCTTCCAGCCATCTACCCAGTAGATCTTAGCAACTAAGATGATAGGTTAAATTTTAAATGACCATATTCTTGAGCCAAACAATTTCACCTCCAAGTTGATAACCAGAGAAATTCTTGCATATGAACATAAATAGGCATTTTTGAAGATGCTTTACTGTTTGTAAAGAAGAAAGCAGGGGTGAAGGAAAAGAGAGAAAACATGAAAGGGAGGGTGGAAGAAAGGAAAAAGGGAAGGAGGGAGAAAAGAGGAAATGAAAGGATTGTACTGATCAGAACAATCTTTTGTTAGATTCCCCAGCTCTGCCATCTACCAATTTAGTTAATGTGATATTGTATTTTGTAATGAGAAATATAGATTTGGTGTTTGTTCCATTCCTAGAACAGAGCTCCTAAAACCCTTGACATTTTCTGAGTGATAAGAGTGACAAAAGTGTCTCATATTATGTTAATAAGGTGGCTTTTGGACCCCACTTAAGGATGGGAGATGGTTGGCTGGAGAGCTAACTATATTGAACTTTCAGTTCTACTCCCCTGACCTCCAGAGAGGAGAGGAACTGGAAGGTGGATAAATCCCCAATGGCCAATGATTTAATCAATATATCTATGTGATGAAGCCTCCATAAAAACCATAAAAGAATAGGGTTCAGATAGCTTCTGAGTTGGTGAACATGTGGAGGTGCTAGGAGACTAGTACACCAGGAAAGAGCATGGAAACTCCAAGACCTTTCCTCATACCTTGCCCTATGCATCCTTTCCATCTGGCTGTTCCTGAGGTAAACTAATGGTTGTTGATAACAATTCAACACCAACAGGAATCCTTAAATTATCTTGTGAAGAAGGAAACTATTCAGTGCAAACACCTCAATTGTAATACAGCACAGTTTTGAGAACAGCTCAATAGTGTTATAGTTTAATTAAGAGACAGGAAGGCTATGGAACAGCAAGGAGGAGACAAGTTCCCTCTCCGGCTAGACAGCTTTATTCTGCTGTTTTTCCTGCTATTCTTCACTACAGTCTGCTCTACTCTTCCTACTCTGTTCTGCCTGCTCTGGTCCTGGAAGACAACTATCAGTGTTTCAGCTCCATCTGGGAAAATACACTCTTCAGGTGAATGGGAAAGTGCACTCTCAGAGCCAGAGTTTTGCTGACTTATACAGACAGAAGTCCCTGCCCCTGGTCCCTGCTTGGTCTATCCTTATGTTACCTGAAGAAAAAATGGGAGTTTGGCTGCCCACCAGCACAAAAAGAAAACTCTAGAGACAGAGGCTGATGAGAAATAAAAGAGGTTTTCATTCAAATGCTGAATGATCTGGGAGAATGGGGGACTCCCCATCTCAAAGCTCATCTCCTCTGCAAAACCCAAACAAAACTCAGCCATCCTCAGCAAAACCAAAACAAAAAAAGACAGTGCCCAGAGTTCCTGCTCCATTTTCAAAGTACCACCCTTTGGAGCCCAAGGCAGCTGCTAAGTGGTCATCCAAGTAGCTTAGCTTGTTCCCAGATATTGTTCTGTTTCAGGCTCCTCCCTGGAAGCTGTGTGTGGAGTCAGTACCACTATTAGCCATGCAGTTTCTATGGACACAAAGTCCTGTGCTCCCAGGATGGAGAGTACATGAATGCACTAGTGAATATTCCACCTGTTGTGGGGGTGGGGAGACAGACTCCCTCCTGGAGGCCATGGGCCATGTGACTGATTAGGTCATGTAGCCCATGGAGAGTACAGGCCAGTGTACCATCCAAGTGCAGTTCCGAAGCAGCAAGTGATGATCAAGAGCATGTTTATTTGTTCCCCTTGTTAATATTAGTTTTGGGTATTGGATGGACCAGGTGCTTTGTCAGAATGGCTAACTTCTTAAACTCTCATGCACATTGGTTGGGTCCACCTCCCAACCAATTCCTTCTTTCCCCTGGCTGGACTGACAGGCATCTTTGGTCTAGCACTTCCTGCTATTGCCATTTTAACTTATATGGCATATGTGCTTGCCTTCCCCAGTCCCATTCCCAAACTGGTACTGGAAGAGGGTAAAGGGGCTTTTTCTTCTATCTAATTATCTTATTGGCCTTGTGCATGCTCAGTGTAAGATCCTCTTATTGCCACCATCTTGCCCAGGGCTAGGGGATCTCTTCTAGTGCTTTGTTAGCTCTGTGCTCCCCACATAGCTTTGTGTATGCCCTAGTTGCTGCCTGCACTGAGTTGTCCATACTTAGGGCCCACCAACAGAGAGCAACCAAACTAAAAGCCTCAGTAAAGGGACCCTGGAAATCCCACATGGCCTCTCGGGCAGAACCAATGGCAGATTCAGCAGGAGAGGGTGGGATATCTGCAGCCAGGAGCAGGACTTCTGCACCAGCAGTGGGCCATCCACAAGGCATGTTCTTGGTTACCTGGGCAATGTGACAATGAAGCTCAGTGTTCTTACCATGGCCCCTGGTGATTCTTGCAAGTATTGTGTGGCTGCATGCCATGCCCTCAGTGCTCAAACCTGCTGTAACCTCTGATCCTGAGAAATGTGGCTCAGTACACAAGTGGCTCCAAGGTTCTATTCCCCTGGCCTAGCTCCATCTCCCCCTGTGGCCCCTCCTATTCCCCACCCTCATCCTTCTCCCAGCAATCTGGGCAGACTGTCTATCAGTATCACTTATAAAAATTAGGACTCCAAATCCTCACAGTTTGATTGTTCCAAAAGGCACTGCACTGACTGGTCAGAAATGAGCCATGCTAATTTATTGGTTAAAATGTTGATAGGGATATTACTGCACAGCTTTGATTGGACAGGGGAAGCCTCAGTCCTGCTTGTAGAAATACAATTCCAGGAACTCCTGTGTAAGGGTTGGCTCAGATGGCAGGAATATTGCAGACAAGCATTTCAGTGCAGGAGGCATGTGATTCAGTGCAGGCTTCTCCCTAAAGTGTGGTTGTGTGAGAGACCCCTGTTTCAAAATACCTGCTAAGCTCTGGTTTTAAATTTGAGTCCAGTTAGCCACCAGAAGTCCTTGTAAGTAGGCATCTTCTTTCTTAGGGTCCACACTGAGTTTATCCTTTGATAATAAACCAGGAATAATCTAGTAAGTAAAATGTTTCCATAAGTTTTATAAGCTTCTCTAGCCAATTACTGTAATTGAACCAAAGAGGGGACCATCAGAAACTCTGATCTATGGCTGGTAGATCAGAAGAACAGGTGACAACCTGGACTTGCAATTGACATCTGAATGGGGGCGGGGGGGATTATGTGGGCCGGAGCCCTTAACCAGTGGGATCTAAAGCTATCTCCAGGTAGATAATGTCAAAATTTATTTGAGTTGTAGGACACTCAGTTGGTGTGGCAGAATTGCTTGGTGGTGTGGCAAAACCCACACACGTTGGAACTGGCTGCAGAATATTAGTAAACATAAGCCTTGGTTTGTTCCTGTGTAAAAGAGGAATAATCGTACATACTTCCTAGGGATATCTTGAATGTTGAATGAGTTAATAAATGTAAAGTACTTAGTACAGAGAATACTCAGTAAATTACAAAAAAATATTGATACCTTTCTGAGTCCTGTTCTTGGATGTCTCCTCTTCTCATTCTTTGTATGCTCCCTGGACCATTTTGTGTATGCCATAGTATCAAACACTGAAAACACGTTGATGACTCCTAGATTTTACTCTATTCCAGAGCTATCTCTAGAGCTTTGCAAAGTGCTGGTCAGCTACAAGGTAAGAAGCTTGATTAGAATGATAGATATAAACACACCACTTCATTCCTTGAAATAAAAAAGTCATTCCTTTTTGTATAAAAAATGAGTTAAATTATGCAAAATAGAATAGTTAATTTATAGTCCAGACCAATTTTCTTATCTTGTCACGCACCAGCAACCAAGAGTATGCAGAAACACATGGAGTAGGAAATATATTTCTAACTGGGTGTTACATAAACACCTGACCTCCCCACCAATGAAGAGAGACCAGCTAGCAGACAGACTTTGTCTTTTCAGACAGGCATCACAGACATGCTCACCACCATCACTGCTAATATCCTTAGCCACTATTTCTGATACTATCATTGCACAGGTTCCAGTTTCATTTTTCTGTGAACAGATCTCCATACCTGACTCTGAATATTTAGTGAACCTCCAGACTACACTCCTCATGGCTTTGGAAATTTGAATGTCTTACACAATTTTATATATATATATTTGCTCATAGACAATTATACCAATTGAATGCTTACCTCTTTTTTTAAGATTTTATTTTTATTTATTTTTAGAGAGGGAAGGGAAGTAGAAAGAGAGAGAGAAAGAAACATCAATGTGCGGTTGCTGGTGGCCATGGCCTGCAACCCAGGTATGTGGCCTGACTGGGAATCAAACCTGTGACACTTTGGTTCACAGCCTGTGCTCAATCCACTGAGCTATGCCAGCCAGGGCTATTTGCCTACACAATTTTTAACTCTGGTCACATTTTTGGTTTTGGCAACTTCACTCTTGCCTGCATTTCATAAATCTTGATCTGTGTTTTATCTAGACTCCCTATCAGAGACTGTGCATTTGAGAGCATCTTACCTAGAGCCCAGCCAGATTTGTGTGTGAACTTAAAGATGTAGCTGGGGGTCCTCCATGTGTTCCCTAAAACGTTTTCAAGTTAATAATGGAAGAGGAGCTTTGCTAGCATAATATACTTTGTAGATGCTCCACCATGTGGGAAGTTACGTGGCACACCCACCAAAATAGCCCGGTCTGTTTGAAACAGAAATAGTTGGGTTTTGACTTACATCTCCACACCCAATTATAGGAGAGAGAGACATTCTGAGTTCCCATGAAACTATAGGTAGGAGGTTCTCACCCACAGTGAATTCCTAGTCCAAAAAGCACAATCACAAACCCAACGAAAACTAGCTGCCAAGCTAATGGGAAGCCTTTTTTATTCAATGCGTACGCATTGAATAAAAATTGCCATTAAGCTGAAGTTATCAACTATCACAAACACCCATTTTCCCCTAATTTTCAGCCTCTGTGCAGTGAAGATACACTTCCATGGAAAATTGCACATACCCTGTGTGTAATTTCCTACTGTAACTACGAGTATTTTCTATCACTTAGTTAATTCTTACTTGTCCTTCATTCATAACTCAAATCTTTCTAGATTGCTCAAATCTTTCTTGAATGATCTAATCTCCCCCATACCACAACAAGATGTATTTATTCATAGATTTTACCAAAGTTACAATTTTTATATCTGCTTTAATTGTACACCCACATGTTTGTGATTCAACCACATACATGGGAACTATACAAAGCCAGAAACCATGTCTATTTTTGCTCTCTCTATATCCCCAGCACCAGCATAGCACCAATCATGTTATAGGGGCTCCAATAAATATTAACTGACTAAATGACAAGAATAAATTACTGGTACAGATCGCTTTCTGCTAACCCCTGATCTCTGGAAACAACTTTGTAACCAAAATAGTCACAAAGCAAAACTAAAAGTTCTTAAAACCTGACCGAGGTCAAAGAGGGCTACAAAATGAGATGTCTTTGCTATCCAACCTTAATATAAATACACAGTCATATTTTTCAGCTTATGTAATGCCCTTATTATCTTTTAGATATTGATCTGTGTTAGTTTGTTTTCTTGTCAGCTTGGATACAGTGGAAGCTACATTTGCAAGAATCCTTTTCCCTGTATAGTTTTTGCTTAAAGATGGTCAAAGTGAAGTATGCAGGATTTCAGAGGCAGAAGTAAAGCAGTAGTCATTACACTGAAAATGTCATCTTTATTTTAGAAGCAGTGAGAGACAGACACAGAGATGTGGGTAGGATCCAGTTTATCCTCACATTTTTCTATTTCATCTCCAGCTTTTCTTCCCTACCCCAGCCTTACCATCATACAAAGTCAACAACCTTCCATAGTCTTCTACATCATCTTCTCACAACAAAACTCTTACAGTTTGACATGTCTAGCTTTCAGATTTCCTTGCATGTTCCAACTCTTTCACCTGCTTCAGGGCAAATTAATTAATTTTCTGGTGATCTTTGAACTCCTCTTTGGACCTTTAGGTGCTTCATGCTCTGTAATTGTAAGAGATCTAGTTCTTATCATAAATTTCTAGTACCATAAAACCAATTGAATTTTAATTGACTCAAGATCCTAAACAAACTTCTGAACTTGGGTATTATTGAATATATATATATATATATATATATATATATATATTGATTGCCAGGGTACATCTCACTTTGCTTGACTCTCACTTCCTATAATTCTTGTCTCTCCCATCTGCACTGTCATCTCCCAATGGGAAGGAATATGAAAAGCTTTCTAATCTGTTCTCTTACCTTTACTCTTTTATAAATGTTTCTAATTACTCAAGTATTATACACGAATACAGTTTCATCATAATATGTCAACCAGTTATGTATCATTAAACATTTCAAAATTTCAACCATACAGAAGTATATAAAGTAAAAATGAAACTCCATTCTATACTCCTTCCCAGAGAAAACCGTTCTAAAAGTTGTAACAGTTTTGTGTGTATCCTTCCAGAATTTTTCCTGTGAATGTGCAAACACATGCATAGAATTTGGTTGTTGTTTTTTCTTAACTGTATCTTAATCTATAAATTTTTATGGTACAATCTCTTTTCATCTAAAACTATACCTTGGGCCCTGGCTGGTGTGGTTCAGTAGATTGAGCACTAGCCTGTGAACCACAGGGTCACCGGTTCTATTCCCAATCAGGGCACACACCTGGGTTGTAGGCCAGGTCCTCAGTAGGGGACATGTGAGAGGCAACCACACATTGATGTTTCTCTCCCTCTCTTTCTCCTTCAATTTCCCTCTAAAAATAGAATAAATAAAATCTTTTAAAAATAAAAATATACTTTAGGCTTTTGAAACCTGTATGGTATGGTTGGAGCATGGAGCATCTAGCCTCTTACCAAAGGCTAGAGTCCAACCTGATTGGTTCACATGGCCCCACTTGGCTTAGTGTGCTTGGCTATGTATAGCATATGAAAGCACTGTCCCAGAACACAGCTTGGCCAATTTCCTACTTGTATAGTCCCAGAAAATTCACCAGAGTCCATTTTTTTTCAGAAGCCATTACAGTGACATTACTGTTACCATCATGTCAGCTAACTAAACTTTAAGGTATAGAGAGATCCAAGATGGCAGAGCAGTAAGAGGAAGCTACGCTAACCTCCACCCAGGACCAATCTGGAATTACAATTAAATTGTAGAGAAATCATCCTGAATAACCAACTGAACACTAGCTGGAGAGAAGCCTCAGTACCAAGCACACAGAAAAAAGCACTTCACCGTAACAACACTGCCACTTATCCTTGGCTCTGGCAGAGAGAGGACAGAGTGGACTAGAGATGCTTAAGAAGAATCTGTGGCTGGTGGATCTGGGAAGAGAGCTGAAGGAAGAGCTACCAGTATCCCTGTGCTGAGTTATTCCCCATATTTCAGAAACCATCTTTCTCAGGCATAGCACTCCCCTCCAAATGACATCACCTTGAGAGGAAGCAACAGCCCCACCCAAGAAATTACTCTGCCCCATGCTGTAGATGTTAAGCTGGGTTGCTGATCACAGCTTGATTAGATTAACAACTGATCAGTTTAGCTGTTTATTAGTTACCATATTTTTCAGACTATAAGATGCACCCCCCAAATCTGGGAGGAAATGGGGGTGCATTTTATAATCTGAATGTAGCTTACCTGACTCATTGTGGGGGGTGGAGGTGGCAGTAGAGCAGGGTCATAGGAGGAAGGAGCCTCCTATTTTTTTCCTGCTCTAAAACCTGGGTGCTTCTTATAGTCTAAACATATGGTAAATGGCTAAGGCAGAAAATACAAAGCAGTCAAAAATGGGAAGACAAAGAAACAGACCCCAATGAAAGAGCCCAATCCAGAAGAGGAACACAATCAGATAAATGCACATCACACAGAGGGATTTCAGTGGGGAGGGGGAAGGAAGGAATGGGGGGGAAAGATACAGGGAAGAAGAAGCATGGTTACTAGGCATAAGGTAGATAGGGAGAGATAAAAATGGTATGGGAAACAGAGGACTCAAAGAACTTCCATGTGCAAACCACGGATGTGAACTAAGAGGGGGAGAATGCTGGAGGGTTTGGAGGGCAAGGTGGAGGGGTGGTAAAGTGGGGGGGGTTGGGAAACTGCAATAGTATAATCAACAAAAATATTTAAAAAACAGAGAAAAGATGCAAATAAATACAATCAGTCATGAAAGAGGAGAAATAACAACTTACACCAAAGAAATACAGAGGATTGTAAGAAAACATTATTAACAACTATATGCCAACAAACTGGACACCCTGGAAAAAATAGATTCACTTCTAAATACGTACAATCTTCCAAAACTAAATCAGGAAGAATCATTGAACTTGAATAGACAGATTACACCTAGTAAAATTGAAGCAGTAATCCAAAGCCTCCCAACATACAAAAGCCTTGGACCACATGGCTTCACAGGTGAATTTTAACACCTCTCCTTCTCAAACTATTTTATAAAATTCAAGAGGAAGGAAGGCTCCCAAACTCATTTTATGAGGCCAGCATTATCTTAACTCTAAAACCAGATAAAGACACTACAAAGAAAGAAAATTATAGGCCAATAGCCCTGATGAACATAGGTGCTAAGATCCTCAGGATCATATTAGGAAAATAAATACAGCAATACATCAAAAAGATAATACACCATGACCAAGTGGAATTTATTCAAGGAATGCAAGTTTGGCACATTTGCAAATCAATAAATGTGATTCACACATAAACAAAATGAAGGATAAAAACCACATGATCATATCAATAGATGCAGAAAAAGCATTTGATAAAATCCAGCACCCATTTATGATAAAAAAACACTTAGCAAAGTGAGCATAGAGGTAACATATCTAAACAAAATACAGACCATATATGACAAACCTACTGCCAGCATCATACTCAATGGGCAAAATCTCTAAGCCTTCCCCTTAAGATCAGGAACAAGACAAGGATTTCCGCATTCACCTCTCTTATTCAACATAGTACTGGAAGTCCTAGCAACAGCAAGCAGACAAGAGGAAGAAATAAAAGGCATCCAAATTGCAAAGGAAGAAATAAAACTGTCTTTATTTGCAAATTACATGATAATGTACACAGAAAACACCAAATAATATACTTAGAAACTACTACAGCTGATAAATGAATTCAGCATAGAGCATGATACAAATTTAATAACTGGAAATCAGTTGCATTCTATATACTAATAACAAACTAACAGAAAGGGAAATGAAGAAAACAATCCCCATTCACAATTGCTACAAAAATTACCTAGGAATAAATCTCACCAAGGATGTAAAAGACCTGCACTCAGGAAATTATAAGGCACTAAAAAAGGAAATAGAAGAAGATGCAAATAACTGGAAGCACATACCATGTACATGGATAGGAAGAATTAACATCATTAAAATGTCCATACTATTCAAGTCAATCTATAGGGTCAACACAATTCCTGTCAAGATTCCAATGACGTATTTCACAGAACTAAAACAAATATTTCAAAAATTTATATGGAATAACAAAAGGTCCCACATAGTGACAGCAATCCTGAGGAAGACGAACAAAGTTGGAGGAATCATGCTACCTAATATCAAACTATACTATGAGGCCATAGTTATCAAAACAACATAGTACTGGCATAAAAGCAGACACAAAAATCAATGGAAGAGAATAGAGAGCCCAGAAATAAACCCACACCTTTACAGTCAATAAACATTCCACAGACGAAGCAAGCACATACAATAAGCTAAAGATATATTATTCAATAAATGGTGTTGGTAAAATTGAACAGATGTGTCCAGAACAATGAAACTAGACCACCTTCTACACAACACACAAGAATAAGTTCAAAATGAATCAAAGACTTAAATGTTAGACCAGAAACAAGAAAAATCCTTGAAAAACACATAGGCAGCAAAATCTCAGACATAGCTCATAGCAATATTTTATCAGATATATCTCCCCAGGCAAGGGAAACAAAATAAATAAACAAATGGGACTTCATGAAACTAAAAATTTTTGCACAACAAAGCAAATCATCAACAAAATCAAAAGACAAGTCACAGAATGGGAGAATGCATTTGATAATATATCTGATAAGGGGTTAATACCTAAAATTTGTAAAGAACTCACAAAACTCAACAACAAAAAAACAAACAAGCCAAATACAAATTTGGCAAAGAACCTGAATAGACACTTCTCCAAGGAGGACATGCAGATGGGTAACAGAGATTTGAAAGGACACTCACTAATCATGAGAGAAATGTAAATTAAAACCACAATTTCATATCAACTAATACATGTCAGAATGGCTATCATCAATAAATCAACAAACTACAAGTGCTGATGAGGATGTCGAGAAAGGGGAACACTTTTGCACTGTTGGTGGGAATGTAGATTGGTGCAGACACTGTGAAAAGCAATATGGAGATACCTCAAAAAATTAAAAATGGATCTGCCTTTTGACCCAGTGATCCCACTTATGGGAGTATATCAGAGGAAACCCAAAACACTAATTCAAAAGAACATAATCACCCCTTTGTTCATTGCAGCATTATTTACAATTGCCAAGATATGGAAGCTGCCCAAGTGTCCATCCATCAGTAGGTGAATGGATTAAAAAATTCACCTGGATTTTTTGGTTCCATTTCCAAACTTCTGGCCAAGATGGAGGCATAGGTAGACAAACTATGCCTCCTCACACAAGCAAAATTAAGGACAAAAAAATTTAAAAGCAAAAAAATAACCAGATCTGACAGAAAATTGAACTGTACGGAAGTCCAACAACCATTGATCCAGACTGATAAGAGGGGTGGATTCAGCTGTCAGCTGAGAGGGGTCAAGGCAAGAAAAAGCAGTGGTTGGCAGTCCTGGGAGTGCAGGTGGTGGATGGCACACCCCAGGCATGCAGGCGGTGGCTGGCAGACCCCAGGGGTGGGGTGGCAATGGGCAGACCCTGTGGGGTGCACAAGGCCACTGGCTGACCAGATAGTCCCACATTCACACGCAAATAAACCAGGCAAAAACTCAGAGTGAGACAGCCCCAGCAACCCATGGCCCCAGTGCCAGGAAATAAAGCCTAACAGCACCAATTGAAAACACTTGTGGGGTTTGAGGTGCTGGGAGAGACTCCCAGCCTCACAGGAGAGTTCATTGGAGACACCCACAGGGTCCTAGAATGTACACAAGCCCACCCACCCAGGAACCAGCACCAGAAGGACCCAATTTGCTTGTGGGAAGCAGTGGAAGGAACTGAACTAGGTGGAGCAAATGCCATTGCTTCCTCTCTGACCCCGCCCTCACCTATAGCGTCACAACCCAGTGACTCAGTTGCCCTGCCCTGGTGAACACCTAAGGCTCTGCCCCTCACTATGTAACAGGCAGTTCAAGCCGAGAGAGAGAGAGAGAGAGAGAGAGAGAGAGAGAGAAATGGCTCAGATGGAACAACAGATCAAAACCTCAGAGCCAATACATCTAAGCAACGAAGAGATAGCCAACCTATCAGATGCACAATTCAAAGCACTGGTGATCAGGATGCTCACAGAATTGGTTGATTTTGATCGCAAATTAGATGAAAAAATGAAGGCTATGCTAAGGGAAATAAAGGAAAATGTACAGGGAACCAATAGTGAGGGGAAGGAAACTGGGATTCAAATCAATGGAGTGGGCCAGAAGGAAGAAAGAAACAATTAAACAGAAAAGAATGGAGATATAAGAATTAAAAAAAATGAGGAGAGGCTTAGGAACCTCCAGGACATCTTTAAACGTTCCAACATCTGAATTATAGAGGTACCAGAAGGGGAAGAGGAAGAGCAACAAGTGGAAAAGTTATTTGACCAAATAATAAAGGAGAACTTCCCCAAACTGGCAAAGGAAATAGACTTCCAGGAAGTCCAGGAAGCTCAGAGAGTCCCAAAGAAGTTTGGCCAAAGGAGGAACACACCAAGGCACATCATAATTACATCACCCAAGATTAAAATGAAGGAGAGAATCCTAGAAGCAGCAAGAGATAAAGGGACAGTCACCTACAAAGGAGTGCCCATAAGACTGTCAGCTGATTTCTCCAAAAAGACCTTACAGGCAAGATGGGGCTGGAAAGAAGTATTCCAAGTCATGAAAGGCAAGGACCTACATCCAAGATTGCTCTATCCAGCAAAGCTTTAATTTAGAATGGAAGGGCAGATAAAGTGCTTCTCAGATAAGGTCAAGTTAAAGGAGTTCATCATCACCAAGCCCTTATTTTATGGAATGTTAAAGGGACTTATCTAAGAAAGAGAAGATAAAAAATATGAACAGTGAAAAGACAGCAAACTCACAGTTATTAACAACCACACCTAAAACAAAAACAAAAACAAAAACAAACTAAGCAATCAACTAGAACAGGAACAGAACCACAGAAAGGGAGATCGCATGGAGGGTTAGCAACAGGGGAGTGGGAGGAGGAGAGAGGGGGAAAAGGCACAGAGAATAAGTAGCATAGACAGTAGGTAGAAAATAGGGGGAGGGCAAGAATAGTATGAGAAATGTAGAAACTAAAGAACTTATGATACACGGACATGAACTAAAGGGGGCAATGTGGGTGGGAGAGGGTGTGCAGGGTGGAGGGGAGTGAAGGCGGGGAATGGGACAACTGTAATAGCATAATAAAATATATTTAAAAAGTATGGTTCGTTTACACACTGGAATTCTACTCAGCTGTAGAAAAGAATTAAATTTTACTTTTTGTGACAGCATGGCTGAACTTGCAGAATATTAGGTTAAGTAAAATAAGCAGGACATAGAAAGACAAATACCATATGATTTCACTCATGTGTGGAATCTAATGAACAAACTGAACTAAAAATGAAAATGGCGACGGACTCATAGATGGAGAGCAGGATGACAGCTTTTTGGGGGGATTTGGGGGGTGAAGCAATTGAGGAAAAAGGAAAAAGGACTCGTGGACATGTACAACAGTGTGGTGATTGCTGGGAGGCGGTGTATAAGAGCAGGCAATGGTAATGGAAAATATACAATAAAGTTTAAATCAAAAATGAAAAGCTTACAAAAATAAAATATATTTTATTCTCACTGTACAAAAAAGGAAACTGCGATTCAAAAATATATAATGTTTTCAGGATCACACAGTTAGTCAGTGCCAGGATATAAATCCAAGTGTTCTGATTCCAAAAGCCTTATACTTTCTACTTCAGCAAATTTTATTTATTCACTCATTCAACAGTTATTGAACATCTGTTTTACACCAAAAACTGTACAAGGTCCTAGGGATACAGAAATAAATAAGACACCACCCTGCCCTGCACAGAGTTTTTGGCCTAACTGTGTTTACAGATAAGTAGCTGGATAGTTACAGTACTAGAAATAAATGTTATTATTCACTATAATAAGAAAGGTAGAGACAATAGAGTATAGGCTTTGGAGCCTGAATGCTTGGGTTTCAATTAGAGCTTTGACATTTTCTACCTCTTACTTTTGGCAAGTTGCTTAACCTATGCCTTAATCAATGCCTCAGTTTCTTTAACTATAAAATGGGAATTATAGCCCTAGCTAGTGTGGCTCAGTTGGTTGGAGCATCATCCTGTAACCAAAAGTTTGCGGGTTCAATTTCCTAGTTGGCACATACCTAGGTTGTTGGTGGGATCCCTGATCTGGCCACTCCAGTCTGGGTGCATATGGGAGGGAACCAGTCAATGTTTCTCTCTCACATCAATATTTCTCCCTCTGCTTCCTCTCTCCCTTCCTCTCTCTCTAAAAGAAGTGAAAAAAAGTGACTTCAGGTGAGGATTAAAAAATGGGAATTATAGTAGAATACCTATTCTATAAATGAGTCAATACATGTAATGTGGCACATAAAATGTGCTCAAATGTTAGCTGTTGCTAGAGGTACATTAAGAGGGAGCGGGGCAAGAGCAGTAAGCAGTGTTTATTGAAAATTTTCCAGAGAGGTAAGATGTCTGAGCTGAGCTTTGCAGATATAGTAGATCTAGTGGCCAACTAGATTTCAAAAGCTGGGAATATAATTCCATGTAGAGGAAAACACATGCAAATACTCTCTTTCCCCTGGCCAGCCCATTCAAAGCTCATCAGCTCAATTACAATTTATTCAGAAACCTAGCATTGTGAAACATGTTCTTTTTTTTAAGCTAAACTGGCTTTCACATATATCATGTGGTTACAGTAATGCTGTCAGAGTCCCAAAATGAGGCCTAAGAAAGAGACAGAAGTAATAGGGGCTCTGTATAAGCTGGTGGGCATTGAGGAAAGGCAGGACCTAAAGAAGTATACCCCATACACACGGGTGTCTGTCCAAGTCCCTGGTAGTTGGTAAGGTGGCTAACAAGGACAGGAAGAGAGTCAGAGAGAAAACTAGGGTCCCAAAGAGAAGAAATTGCTGCAGAGTTAAAATAGTTGGGGCTGGCAAATAAAAGATGAAGAGAAGTGGAAGCAAAACAAATAGGACACAGGTGGCAAACACAAGGCCCAAGGGCAAAATCCAGCCCTCCACCTTGTTTTATCTGGCCCAGCACCTTGTTTCTACTTGGCAGCAGTGCTGAGCTCTTGCTTAACTGTTAAGGAGTAGTTACATTATACAGTCCTAAAATTACATTCAACCCTTGAAGGTTACCTCAAGGCTGATGTGGCCCCTGGTGAAAATGAATTTGATACCTCTAAAATACGAAATAAGTTTAAAACTCCACTAAGTGTTGACTCTCAATTAAACCAGCTTAATGCAGTTTCCCAAAGTCCTAGCAATCATTTAAAGAGTTCCTTTAAATCACTATATTCATGCAGGCCGCCCTCTGAGAAGACCAAGCTGCTGCTGTGTTGTGGTTGTAACTTTTGTATAGACATTTCTAGAAGAGCCCAATAAATGGGCCAGATTAAAGACTGTCAGTGGGCCAAGGATCCCTTCCCTAACCTTCAACTCACATCAGAGAGCTGAAGGGGAGCATCATCCTGCAGCCCAGTTTATAACTCTGAAGCAAGGTGTAGGGTAAGTGGAGGCAGTCTGGCTTCCCCACCCAGGTGTCTGGGTAGCTAAGGAAAGCAGCATTTCCATAACCTTGGAGGGGCCTGATAACCAGTGTTCTCATAGCCTTGAGACTGGGTCGGATAAACGGTTACCATAACATGAAGTGGGCTCGCATGTGCAGAATTATATTATGTTATATAATTTCTGGCATCCTGTCAGCTTTGTTCCCCTCTAATACTTAAACAGACAGGGACTCCCTGCTGGGGGCAATGATGATGAGAGACACACAAGGGGACAAGTGCCATGATGGGTGCCACTCTGGGGAGCAAGGACCATGACATGAGACATGCAAGTAGACACGCAGCTTGCCGCATGCATGGCTTGCCCATCCATAAATAAAGGCATGCTAGACATCCCAACATCTCTGTGAGTATTTTTCCATCTGCATGAATACTGTGGATCTGTCTGGCCTTGAAGGGTGGCAACACATGGGCAAGCCTAATGTTTGACACTTTAAGCTCACAAAGAATTTTTAGTTGCTCATGATGTCTTGCTTGACATCTCCCAGAATTGGCCAATTCAATATGACATTTTGGTATCTAGAATCAGGACACAATTTCTTCCTGGAGTTTTTGTTCTGTGTCCCTAGGATGTGGAAGGGTTTAATGATGATAACTGGTGTTTGGGGCCTGCCTCACTTTTTATGCATTTATGATTATAGCCTGTATGTAAACTTGATAGCGTACACTTGCCTTGTGGAAGCAGTCAGAAGAGCTATGAGCCATGGTAGGAAGGAAGGAGGGAGCATGCAATCTTACTGAGTACCAAAGACTGGAAAATCCAAAACAGGTTTCTAAAATCCATCTGCTCTCTAGAGAAGAAAGGTACACTTGGAATGGGCATGTGAGTTCCCAAAGTTACATAGTTAGTGACAGAGCTCTGATCCAGTTTCAACCGTGTTTTGTTCAACTTGAGGAAAGTATTGGCCTGAATGCTGTCTCTTTAATACAGATAATCATAGGTTGTATTTTTTTTAAAGAATAAGCTACATGATTCGTGTTCTCTTGATTTTACTGCAATACATTATTACTCTGTCAAGAGGGTCCAGATAAAAGAATGTAATTTCTCATGGCAATAGGCACTGACTGGCATGATTTCTCTGTGGCATAGACTTTTAGAAGGCTGCTTCTAGTAAAATTCAAAAGATTTCAATTAACTTCCTTAATTGCAAAACAAACCAGTCCTTTTTTCATTGCCTTCATAAGCCTTTCAGCAGGAGGATGCCAGGACCTTTGAATGACATGTACACCCCTCGCCAAGTTAGCCAAATTGATTTCCTTCACCCACCCCTTTGCCTCCCTTTCTCTTTCCTCACTTTCCAATGTTCCCTGGGCTATTTATTGCTCATTACCCCTCCTTCCTTCAAACTGCTCTCCCTAACTAGCACCCCATGCTACCAATTTTTCCAAATACTCCTACCTTAATTTTTTAATGTTTTAAATATTTTATTTATGTATAGAGAGGGGACAGGAAGGAAAAAGAGAGGGAGAGAAACATCAATGTATGGTTGCCTCTCACATGCCCTGCACTGGGAACCTGGCGGGCAACTCAGGCATGTGCCCAGACTGGGAATCAAACTGGCAACCCTTTGGTTCGCAGCCTGCACTCAATCCACTGAACCATACCAGCCAGTCCTAATTTTTTTTATTAACAACTTTCTTCATGCCAGGTGGTGTACTAGGTAGATTGCATGGGATATATCATTTAATCTCCAAGTTTCCTCTAGGCCTCTTGCCATCACTATCAGCACCTAGGCAAAATTTTCCTATCCTGTTAGGGTGTTGCTTTAATTGCCTAGGTAACAGCTGGTTCTCTGACAAATTAATCTGTGCTAAGATGTTAAATGATACCCCTCAAAACACACTATTTAGACATATGTGAACCCCTGTATTAGACTTATTAGAAAACTATGGTTTGCCCAAGGGTCTAATTCAGAACTCTTCATAATAATACCCTCTACTTTGACAGTGTTAAAAAGCCCTTTCCATAACTACCAAATATTATCCCTTAGCTGTATGGGCTGTTTTTGATGACTTTATCTGTTGCCATACAATACAAAGGCATGTTTTAAGGGTCCCCTTAACAGTTCTAAATTGCATCCTTAACCTGTTGTTTCTTCTGAGGCCCTGGCCCTGCTCTGACAAGTCCTGTTTCCTTGACATAGGAAGTCAGAATGTCCAGGCATCTAGGGGCTGAGGGGAAGAGTAGAGGCAATAAAAAGAAAGCTGGAAAAGTCCAGATAAGTACTGAAAACAGTCTTCTAAATGTATCTCACAGTCTAATCCCGTAGATGTCTGAACCTCGGGCTACACCTCTAGCCCAGCCACTTCTGGTAGCGGCTGCAGCTCTTACCAAGTCCCACTACAGGCTAAGGTCCCAGGCTTTAATCTCTATTCTCTCACCTAGTACACCACCTGGCATTAGCAAAATCTGAGCTAGGAAAGGAGACTTAACTAAAATCCAACTTCCAGGCCTTCTCAAGACACAAATATGGTCAGGTTCCCCCATCAGAAATGTCATTATTCAAGACAGCTCTA
This sequence comes from Phyllostomus discolor, assembly GCF_004126475.2. NCBI lineage: Eukaryota > Metazoa > Chordata > Mammalia > Chiroptera > Phyllostomidae > Phyllostomus > Phyllostomus discolor. The sequence continues at coordinate 61,131,338 of NC_050198.1, read as the reverse complement.
TGCCCCCTAATACCACCACCACTGGTATGAAAGTGGGAACTTTCTGAGGGTGGACTAGTATCTCCTCTAGTGGATGGACATATTACAAGAAGAGATAAGGGAAAACATTGAGGTCAGAGGTCAGAAGTAGAGGAAAATTTTGAGATTATCTCAATCAGTGAATCTTAAATTTGGTGCAATGTGTATTAGAATCACCTGAAGGACTGATTAAAACACATATTTCTGGAACTCACTGTAGACTTTCTGATTCAGTACAATTATTATTTGTAACAATTCCCAGATGATGTTGGTGCTTCCGGTTCAGGGATCACATTTTGAAAATCACTGTGCTAATCTACTCTAAATATTTTATAGGTAAGGAAATTGAGTCCCAGAGAAGGGAAATAATGTCTCTATTTTATAAATGTGAAAACTAATGAGCACTTTAGTAAACTGCCCAAGGCCACACAATTAGTAAATGGTACTTTTATTTCTTTTTTTTTAGTTTTATTATTTTTTTATCTTTTATTTTTATTTTTTCACATTTTTTTCATTGTTGCTCAAGTACAGTTGTCTCCATTTTCCCCAATCCATCCCCCCACACCCCCACCACTACCTCTCACCCTCAACCTCCTTTGGCTCTGTCCATGTGTCCTTTATACATGTTCCTTGACAACACTTACCATTTTTCTCCTGTTGTCCCCTTCCACCCTCCCCTCTGGTTACTGTCGGCTTCTTTTTATTTCAATATTTCTCGTTATATTTTGCTTGCTTGTTTGTTTTGTTGTTTCACTATCCTCACTGGTGATCAGTCTATTTACATTTTCCACTTTTCCACTCTTCATGATTTAGTCTGAGTCATATATATATATATATATATATATATAACCATTTCTTCTAGGTTAGTGAATTTGGTGGTATATATTCTTATGTGATATTTTGTATTTATTTTTAAAATTACTTTATTGTTCAATTACACATGTCTGAATTTTCTCCCCACCACTCCTCACCACACAAGCCAAACCCACCTCCATCCCTTGCTTCCACCCACTGCCTTGGTTTTCTTCATGTGTCCTTTATGGTAGTTCCTGAAAACTCTTCTCCCCACTGTCCCCTCACACCTCATCTCTGGCTATTGTTAGATTGTTCTTAATTTCAATGTCTCTGGTTATATTTTGTGTGTCTTTTTCTTTTGTTGATCAGGTTCCAGTTAGAGGGGAGATTATATGGTGTTTGTTCCTCACCGCCTGGCTTATTTCACTTAGCATAATGCTCTCCAATTCCGTCCGTGCATTCCAAAAGGTAGGAGCTGCTGCTTTCTCTCTGCTGTGTAGTATTCTATTGTGTAAATGTACCATACTTCTTTGATACACTCATTTGCTGACGGGCACTTAGGTTGCTTCCAGCACTTGGCTATTGTAAATTGTGCTGCTATGAACTGTGGGATGCCTAGGTTCTTTTGGATTGGTGTTTTAGGGCTCTTAGGGTATAATCCCAGCAGTGGAATTGCTGGATCAAAAGGCAGTTCCATTTTTAGTTTTCTGAGGAAATTCCATACTGTTTTGCACTGTGGCTGCACCAGTCTGCATTTCCACCAACAGTGCACTAGGGTTCCCTTTTCTCTGCATCCTCTCCAACAATTGTTTGTTGATTTGTTCATGATGGCCATTCTGACTGGTGGAAGGTGATATCTCATTGTGATTTTAATTTGCATCTCTCTGATGGCTAGTGATGCTGAGCATCTTTACATATGTCTCTGGGCCCTCTGTATGTCCTCTTTGGAGAAGTGTCTGTTCAAGTCTTTTACCCATTTTTTATTGTTTTTTTTTTTTTTTTTTTTTTTTTTGTCTTCCTGAAGTGGAGTCATGAGAGTTCTTTATATATTTTGGAGATAAAACCCTTGTCTGAGGTATCAGTGGCAAATATGTTTTCCCATATAGTTGGATCTCTTTTCATTTTAATGCTGTTTCCTTTAGCCATGCAGAAGCTTTTTACTTTGATGAGATCCCATTTATTTGTTCTTTCCTTCATGTCCCTTCCTTTAGGGGATATATCAGTGAAGATGTTGCTGCATGGAATGTCTGACATTTTCCTGCCTAAGTTCTCCTCTAGGACTTTGATGGTGTAAGGACTTATATTGAAATCTTTTACTGACTTTGAATTTATTTTTGTGTATGGCATAAGTTGGAGGTCAAGTTTCATTTTTTTGCATGTAGCTAGCTGTCCAGCTCTCCCAACACCATTTGTGGGAAGAGGTTATTTTTACTCCACTTTATGCTGCTGCCGCTTTATCAATTAAAAATTAATTGGCCATAAAGACTTGGGTTTATTTCTGTGCTCTCTTTCTGTTCCATTGGTCCATGTGTCTGTTCTTATGCCAGTACCTGGTGTTTTGATTACAATGGCCTTGTAATACAGTTTGGTATCAGGTATTGTGATCCCTCCTGCTTTGTTCTTCTTTCTCAAAATTGCTGCAACTATTCAGGGTTGTTCATGGTTCCATATAAATTTCTGAAATGTCCATTCTATATCTGTGAAATGTGTCATTGGCACTTTAATAAGGATTTCATTGACTCTATAAATCACTTTGGGTAGTACGGCCATTTTGATGATGTTAATTGGCAAATTGGATGTTAATTCTTCCAATCCATGAGCATGGTACACACTTCTATTTCTTTGTATTTTCCTTAATTTCTTTCTTAAGTGTAGTATAGTTTTCTGAATACAGCTCTTTTACCTCCTTGGTTAGGTTTATTCCTACATATTTCATTTTTCTGGTTGCTACATCAAATGGGACTTTTTTCCTGATTTCTGTTTCTGATATTTCATTGTTGGTGTACAAAAATGCCTTTTATTTCTGGATACTGACTTTGTATCCCACTGTTTTTCCAAACTCATTTCTCAGTATTAGTAGTTTTGGGGGGATTCTATAGGATTTTCTATGTACACTATCATGTCATCTGAAAACAATGACAGTTTTACTTCCTCCTTTCAAATTTGGATCCCTTATATTTCCTCTTCTTGTCTGATTGCTGTGGCTAGGACGTCCAGTCCTATGTTGAATAGGAGTGGTGAAAGCAGGCATCCTTGTATTGTGCCTGATCTTAGTGGGAAAGCTCTAAGTTTTTGTCCATTGAGTATGATGTTGGCTCTAGATCTCTCAAAATTGGCCTTTATTATGTTGAGGAATGCTCCGTCTATTCCCACTTTGCTGAGTGTTTTTATCATAAATGGGTGCTGTACCTTAGCAAAATCTCTTTCCATATCTATTCATATCATCATGTCATTTTTCTCTTTCCTTTTGTTTATGTGGTGTATTATGTTTATTGATTTGTGAATATTGTACCATCCTTGCATCCCTGGGATGAATCCTACTTGATCATGGTGTATGATCTTTTTTTTTTTTTTTTTTTAACAAGTCTTTTTTTTTTTTTAAGATTTTATTTATTTATTTTTAGAGAGGGAAGGGAGAGAGATAGAGAGAGAGAGAAACATCAATGTGCGGTTGCTGGGGGTTATGGCCTGCAACCCAGGCATGTACCCTGGCTGGGAATCGAACCTGGGACACTTTGGTTCCCAGCCCGTTCTCCATCCACTGAGCTACACCAGCCAGGGCTGATCTTTTTAATGTACTGCTGGATGCAGTTTGCCAATATTTTGTTGAGGAATTTAGCATCTATGGTCATCAGTGATATTGGCCTGAAGTTTTCTTTGTTTTTCTTTTTTTTTTGTAATTGAAAAATAATTTTTAATATATTTTATTGATTATGCTATTACAGTTGTCCCATTTCCCCCCTTCATTCCCCTCCACCCTGCACACCCTCTTTAGTACATGTCCATGTGTCATAAGTTCTTTAGCTTCTACATTTTTCATACTATTCCTTCCCTCCCCCGTCTCTTTTATACCTACCAACAACTATGCTACTTATTCTCTGTGCCTTTTCCCCCTCTCTCCTCCAATTGCCCTGTTGCTAACTGTCCAAGTGATCTTCATTTCTTTGGTTCTGTTCCTGTTCTAGCTGATTGCTTAGTTTGTTTTTGTTTTCTTTTAGGTGTGGTTGTTAATAACTGTGAGTTTGCTGTCTTTTCACTGTTCATATTTTTTATCTTCTCTTTCTTAGATAAGTCCCTTTAACATTCCATAAAATAAGGGCTTGGTGATGATGAACTCCTTTAACTTGACCTTATCTGAGAAGCACTTTATCTGCCCTTCCATTCTAAATTAAAGCTTTGCTGGATAGAGCAATCTTGGATGTAGGTCCTTGCCTTTCATGACTTGGAATACTTCTTTCCAGCCCCATCTTGCCTTGTAAGGTCTTTTTGGAGAAATCAGCTGACAGTCTTATGGGCACTCCTTTGTAGGTGACTGTCCCTTTATCTCTTGCTGCTTCTAGGATTCTCTCCTTCATTTTAATCTTGGGTGATGTAATTATGATGTGCCTTGGTGTGTTCCTCCTTTGGCCAAACTTCTTTGGGACTCTCTGAGCTTCCTGGACTTCCTGGAAGTCTATTTCCTTTGCCAGTTTGGGGAAGTTCTCCTTTATTATTTGGTCAAATAACTTTTCCACTTGTTGCTCTTCCTCTTCCCCTTCTGGTATCTCTATAATTCAGATGTTGGAACGTTTAAAGATGTCCTGGAGGTTCCTAAGCCTCTCCTCATTTTTTTTAATTCTTATTTCTCCATTCTTTTCTGTTTGATTGTTTCTTTCTTCCTTCTGGTCCACTCCATCGATTTGAGTCTCAGTTTTCTTCCCCTCACTATTGGTTTCCTGTGCATTTTCCTTCATTTCTGTTAGTGGAGATTTCATTTTTTCATCTAATTTGCAACCAAAATCAACCAATTCTGTGAGCATCCTGATCACCAGTGCTTTGAATTGTGCATCTGATAGGTTGGCTATCTCTTCATTGCTTAGATGTATTGGCTCTGAGGTTTTGATCTGTTGTTCCATTTGAGCCATTTCTTTTCTTTATTTTACTTATTTTTCTTTTTGGCCTGAACTGCCTGTTACATAATGAGGGGCAGAGCCTTAGGTGTTCTCCTGGACAGGGCAACCAAGTCACTATGTTGTGACGTTGTATGTAGGAGTGGGGTCAGAGAGGAAACAATGGCACTTGCTCCTCTCTCTGTTGGATTTCAGTCCCTTCTGCCATTTTCCCCAAGCTAACTGGGCCTTTCTGTTGCTAATTCCCATGTGGGTGGGCTTGTGTAGATTCTAGGATCCCCATGGGTCTCTCCCACACACTCTCCTGTGAGGCTGGGAGTCTTTCTCTGCGCCTCAACCCCCACAGGTGTTTTCAATCAGTGTCCCGAGGTTCTATTTCCTAGCACTGGGATCCTGGATTGTGCAGTCTGTCTCACTGCCTAATTTCACCTCTTTATCTGCGTGCGAATGTGGCCCAGGCAGCCAGGTGTCTTGCATACAGTGCCTTGCTTCACAGTCACCACTGTGCTGAGTCTGCCAGTCACCTTACCCGCTGTGGTCTTGTGCTTAGGATGCTTTACACTCCCGGTGCCACCACTTTTTGTGCCGCGATTCCAATCCACCCGGCTGCCCAATTCTGCCCCTCCTACCGGTCTGGATGAATGTGTATATTTTAACTCCTTGGTTGTCCGACTTCCATACAGTTCAATTTTCTGTTGGATCTGGTTGTTGTCTTGTTTCTAAATAGTTCCTGACCTTATTTTGCTTGTGCAACGAGGCACAGTGTGTCTACCTATGCCTCCATCTTGGTTGGAAGTCTCTTTCTTTGGTATGTCTTTATCTGGTCTTCGGATTAGGATGATGCTGGCTTCATAAAAAGAGTTTTGGAGTCTTCCATCTTCCTGAATTTTGGGGAATAATCTGTGGAGAATGGAGGTTAGCTCTCCCTTAATTGCTTTGTAATGTTCTCCTGTGAAACCATCTGGTCCAGGGCTTTTGTGTGTTGGGAGTTTTTTGATTATTGTTTCAATTTCATCAGCTGTTATTCGTCTGTTCAGGCTTTCTGCCTCTTTTTCACTGAGTTTTTGAATATTATATTTTGTAGAAATTTCTCCATTTCACCTAGGTTTTCAAATTCCTTGGAATATAGTTCTTTGTAGTAATTTCTTATAATCTTTTGTATTTCTGTGGTATAAGTTTTAATCTCTCCTCTTTCATTTCTGATTTGTTTACTTGGGTCCTCTCTCTCCTTTTCTTGATGAGCTTGCTTAAAGGGTTGTCAATTTTGTTTATTTTTTCAAAGAACCAGCTCCTGGGTTTGTTGTTCCTTAGAATTTTGCTTTTAGTCTCTATGTCATTTAATTGTGCTCTGATCTTAGTTATTTCCTTCCTTCTACTAGCTCTGGGCTGTCTTTGTTGTTGTTCTTTGAGTTCTTGACATAGAGGGATATGTTGTTTGTTTGAAATGTTTCTATCTTTTTTAGGTAGGCCTGTGTCACTATAAACTTGCCTGTCTGGACTGCCTTTGCTGTGTCCCATAAGTTTTGATTTGTTGTGAGTTCACTTTTCTTTGTTTCCAGAAACTTCTTGATTTCTTCCCTCATCTCATTCTTAACGCATTCATTGTTTAATAGCACACTATTCAATCTCTATGAATTTGAGTGTTTTGGGGTTTTTCCCTTGAGGATGGTTTCTAGTTTCAGTCCCTTGTGGTTGGAGAAAATGCTTGATATGATTTCCATTTTCTTGAATTTGTTTAGCCTTCTGTCCTCTCATGTGGTCTGTGTTTGATAATGTTCCATGTGCATTTGAAAAGAATGTATTTTGCTTCTGTGGAGTGAAAGGCTCTCTGTATATCAGTTAACTCCATTTCATCTAGGGCATTGTTCAATGCCACAATATCTTTTTTGATGTTTTGTTTGGAAGATCTGTCCATTTTTCACAGTCGGGTGTTGAAATCCCCTACTATAATTCTGTCGTTGTCAGTATCTTTCTTGAAGTCCTCCAAGATTTTCTTTACGTATCTGAATACTCTTATGTTTGGTGCATATATATTTACAATGTTTATGTCTTCTCAATGATTATTCCCTTGAGTATTATGAAGTGATCTTCTGGGTCTCTTTTTATGGCTCTTTTTTTGAAGTCTATTTTGTCTGATATGAATATTGCTACCCGGCTTTTTTTTTCTTGTCTAATTGCTGGGAATATTTGTTTCCAGCCCTTTACTTTCAGTCTGTGAAGGTCTTTTGTTGTGAGGTGGGTCTCTTGTAGGCAGCATATGTGTGAGTCATGTTTTCTTATCTATTCAGCTATTCTGTATCTTTTGATTGGGGCATTTAATCCATTTGCATTTAAAAGTATTATTGATAGGTAGTTATTCATTGCTGGTTGTTCATACCTGTGTTCCTCTCTCTTTCAGTGCTTTCCTTCCTGTTCTTAAAGCAAACCATTTAGCATCTGTGGCAGAGCTGGTTTTGAGGAGGTATATCCTTTGAGGCTCTTTTTTCTGTGAAGCTTTTTATTTGGCCTTCCATTTTCATTGAGAGCCTTCCTGGATAAAGTAGTCTTGTTTGTCAGCCTCTGGTTCTCATTACTTGGAATATTTCTTGCCATTCCCTTGTGGTTTGGGGTGTTTCCTTTGATAAGTCAGCTACTAGTCTTATCAGGGCTCCCTTGTATGTTCCTTTCTGTTTTTCCCTTGCTTCCCTTAAGATTCTCTCTTTATCTTGGAATTTTGCCATTTTAATTATGATGTGTCTTGAAGTGGGCCTCTTTGGATTCCTCTTAATTGGGACTCTCTGTATTTCCTGGACTTGTGTGACTTTTTTTTCTCAACAAATTAGGGATGTTTTCCATCATTACTTTTTCAAACAAGTTTTCTATCTTTTGCTCTTTTACTTCTCCTTCTGATATCCCTATTATATAAATATTATTATGTTTCATATTGTCTTGCATTTCCCTTAAACTCTCTCCATTCTTTCTGTGCCTCTTTTCCTTGTCTTTCTCTTTCTGGGTATTTTTTTCCACCTTGTCCTCCAACTTGCTGATCTGATCCTCTCCTTCATCTAGCCTGCTTTCAATTCCTTCTACTGTGTTTTTCTGTTCAGAAATTATATTTTTCATTTCCTCTTTGCCATTGATAGTTTCTGTTTCCTTTTTCATGTTGATATAGTTTACAGTGAGTTCATTGTAGTCCCCTGCAGTTTTTGGTAATTCTATGTGAGCTCATTAAGCTTCCTGATAACCATCACTTTGAACTCAATATCTGACATTTCACTTTCCTCTATTTCATTTAGCATTCTTTCTGAGGCTTCCTCCTTTCCTTTCATTTGGGTATTGTTTCTTTGTCTTCCCATGATTTGTGAGAGTCTTCTTGTTAGCCTCTGCTTCTTAAATTGATCTGTTCTTACTCCCTGGGTTTATGGTGTGAACTTTTATGATAGAAGGCTGTGAGTTTCAGTGGTGCAATCTCCTTGCTCTCCTAAGCTCGCTGGTCTTGGGCTGTCGTTTATGTTGGCTCTGTGTATCTCTTTGAATTTTGATTGTTGTAGGGTCTTTCTTTGGTGGGTCCTTCCCTCCAGTTGGTTAAGTGAGGGTCACTCTATCCACTACCTCTTGTATTCTGTTGTGCAGTTGCAGGCAGGTTATTTTGAAGCTGGTTTTTCCATGTGTACAAAGTTTTAAGGATTCACTCTTGCTCTTGTTCAGTGGTTTTCTCTGAGTAATTTCTCTGCCATTTCCAGATTGGTCCTGTGTTGACTTAGTGTGGCTTCCACTCCCTCCTTCACCTTTTTCTGTTGTCATCTGTTGGTGGTTCCCTTGTTTGTGGGTTTCCTATTCCAGCAGGTATCCTGGTGTTGACAGGTGTTCACAGCTCCTACCTACAGTTGTTGTTTTTTTTTTTTTGTGATCAGTTGGAGGGGGAAGGCAAAATGGTTTAAGACAACAGGAGTGTATTATATGGTATTTAAAGTACCATTCAGGCCTGGCTGGCATAGCTCAGTGGATTGAGCATGGGCTGAGAACCAAAGTGTCGCAGGTTCTATTCCCAGTCAGGGCACATGCCTGGGTTGCAGGCCATGACCCCTAGGAACCGTATATTAATGTTTCTCTCTCTCTATCGCTCTCCCTTCTCTCTAAAAATAAATAAATAAAATCCTAAAAAAAGGTAATTTTAAAAAAGTACCAATCCAGAGTAAGGAGATCCTTTGGATATGTATAGTGTTAACCATATTTCACCCAACTAGCCACTTTTTAGAAAGGGTGGAATGAAGATAAGACTGTTTTTTTGTGTGGGGGAAGGATTGTAATTTGGATTTAGAAAGCAGTGAGCTTGTGGGAGGTCAGATATGAGGTAAAGTGAAAGTAAATGATAAAAAATAGATGTAGTGTGTGAAAGAATAGAGTTAACCACAACAGTAATAAATTTCAAGAAACAGTGAAGTGGACTAATGTCTGGGAAGTGTGATGTGCAGTATTTACAATTGTATGGAACAGCAATTATTTACAATAATAATGGAGCAACAATCATATGAGAGAATCTATGTGATCTGGATAACAAGACTACGAGGTATAGTACCTAGAGTAGTGTGCTAGTGGCACACAAGTGAGGTGAAAGACAGTAAATTAAAAATACACTGTGAAAGAGAAAAGGAAGCCATTAAAACCATGCAATTAAACTATCCAAGCAAAGAAGACTAATCAGAAAGAAGAGAAATACAAAAATACTAATAAAATGAAAGATGTAAGAATAATGAAAAATAATAATACAAATATACAATAACTTTCAATTTCTTGGAGTAGCAAAGTGAAATTTGTCTTACTGTCTCAGCTGTTGGGATTACCCCTCTATGGTTCCAACACTGGTCTTTTCAGAGTTCCAGGCTTTATTGTCTCATTTGTGGGAATTTTTTAAAAAAAAAGGAAAAAAAGAAGGAAGGAAGAAGAGATATAAAGGGAAAGAAAGAAAAAAGGGAAGAAGGAGGAAAAAAGGAAAGAAAGGAAGAATAAATATAAAGGGAAGGGAAGAAAAAAGGGAAGAAGGAATAAAAAAGAAAGAAGGAATGAAAGGAAGAAGGAGTTAAAAGAAAAAAAATTACTTAAAAAAAAAAAAGCCTCCTGCTTCCTTCAAACTGGTCAAGCTAGTTCTGCTGGTCTTCCTGGCTGCAGCAGGCTGAAGAGGAATTGGTTTCATTTTTCTCCCTTCCTGAGTCACACTCACCCAGCCTGAAGCCCAGTTTTGCAGTTCGCTGCCAGGCCCCCAGTGCTCTTCTGTGCCCAACCTAGGCCTTCAGTCCACCAGTTGTGCTGTCCTTGAGGTGCTCCAATTACAGGCAAGTCACACACCACCTTCTCACTCTTTTCTGTCCTAGATGCTAGGGACTCTCAGCATCCCTTCAATCTAATTCAGTCCCCCCACTGTGTTAAATCTTTCTGGGGATTGCTGATCCTCTGTGGTGCCAGTTTGCATCTCTTCTGCTGCTTCCCTGGAGACGCAGGGGTTGGGCATGCAGTGCCTCTGGGTGGCAGGGCCAAGCATACTCTGGGGAGAGTGCATGGCCTATGGGTGTGGTGGGATGGGCAGCCACTGGTCCCACAGGTTCAGCTGCACACTCTCCCCAGTGCTTTGGGTGTGAGTGCAGGGATAGAGGTGTAGGAGGCCAGGTGGCTGGTGTAGCCAGTGTCCACAGTCTCCATGGGTGCACACAGCCCCCATGTGTTTGCCACTTTGTCCATATTCTTGTGCCTGCAACTTCAAGCAATCAGGCCTCTCCTGCTGCTGTTGAAACCTTGTTTCCCAGAGGAGGGAGCCATTGACCCAGCTCTCTCCCAAGAACCCTGCAGCAGACCTAGGGGGCACCAGACCTGGGGCTGTAGCTGACCTGACCCCTGTGCCAGACCCAGGGACCTTGTTGTCCTGAAGCACTCTCCTTACTATCTGATTTTTCAATGTCCTCTACAGTTTTTGGTCTCCAATCTTCATATATGCTGGGATACTGTTGACTGTTGACTCTGTTCCTCAGAAGATCGGCTAGGTGCTTCACCCATGTGTAGGGGGAAGTGAACTCCACTACCACCAATCTTGCCACCATCTTCCTCCTCAATACTTTGTATTTCTGCAGTGTCTATGGTATTTTCTCCTTAGTGAGTCTAGCCAGAGTTTTGTTAATTTTTTTAATCTTTTCAAAGAACCAGCTCTTTGTTGTATTAATTTTTGTATAGTCTTTTTGTTCTCTATTTCATTTGATTCTGCTCTAATTTTTTATTGTTTCCTTTATTCCATTGACTTTAGGCTCCCTTTTTTCTTCTTTTTATAGTTCTTTAAAATATAATGTTAGGCTGTTTACTTGGGATTTTTCTTGTGTCTGGAGATAGCATTGTAGTGATATAAACTCTTTTATTACTGCTTTTACTGCATTCCAAAAGTTTGGATATGTCATATTTTCATGTTCATTTGTTTCTATGTATCTTTTCATCTCACCTTTTATTTCTTTTTTAACTCAGTCATTTTAGTAGCATGTTTTTTAATCTCCACATATTTATGAGTTGTTGTTGTTTTTTTTTTTTGCTTCCTTTCTGCAGTTGATTTCTAATTTCAAAGTATTATGGTTGAAGAATAATCTTGGTATGATTTCAGTCTTCTTAAATTTGTTGAGGCTAGTTTTGTGAGTCAACTTATGGTCTATCATTGAGAATGTTCCATGTGCACTAGAGAATTAATATATAATCTGATATTCTAGCATGAAAGGCTCTGTGAATGTCAATTATGTCGATTTTGTCTAATATGTCACTTAAGGCTGATATTTCTTTATTGATTTTCTGTTTGCTTGATCTATCTAAAGCTCTCAAAGGGGTTTTTAGGTTCCCTACTATGATTGTGTTTTTGTCAGTTTCTCCCTTTAGTTCTGTTAGTAGTTGCTTTATAAATTTCAATGATCCTAGATTGGGTGCATATATATTGTGGGGTGTTATGTCTTCTTGATCTAGTGTCCACTTCATCATTATAAAATGTCCATCTTTTCAAAAAAAAACTAAAAAGCTTCTGCACAGCAAAATAAACTGCCAAAAAAAACAAAAAGGCAACCACCAAATGAGAGATGATATGTGAAAACAACAGTACCGACAAGGGGTTAATATACCAATACATAAACAACTCATACAACTCAACACTGAACAAACAATCCAATTTAAAAAATGAGCAGAGAATCTGAGCAGACACTTCTACCAAGAAGACATACAAATACCCAAAACATATATGAAAAGATGCTCAACTTCACTAGCTATTGGGAAAATAAAAATAAAAATAAAAATTACAATGATACCACTTCACACCTCTTAGAATGGCCATTATCAACAAGACCAGTAATAACAAGTGTGGGAGAGGTTGTGGGGGAAAAAATAACCCTCATTCACTGCTGGTGGGAATGTAAACTAATATAATCACTATGAAAAACAGTATGGAGGGTCCTCAAAAAATTGAAAAAGAGTTACCATACTATTAAGCAACCCATTTTCTGAGTACCTACCCCTAAAAATGGAAAATGTGTATTTGCAAAGATATATGCACCTTTATGTTAATTATATTATCACTACTCATAGTGTCCAAGACATAGAAACAACCTGAGTGTCCTTCAATTGAGGAGAGGATAAAGAAAATGTACATATATAGGATGGAATGCTACTGAGTCATAAGAAAAGATAAAATACTGCCATTTGCAACAACATGAATGGACCTTGAGAATATTATACTAAACAAAATAACTCAGACTGGAAAAGTTAAGAAGTATACTATTTAACTTGTGTGGGATATAAAACTGAAAGCAACAAAAGAAAAGACAAGAACAACAAATAAACAAAAACTCAGAGACAGACAACAATATGGTGCTTACCAAAGAATAGAGAGTTGGCGTGTAGAGGGCTGAGAAAGATGGCATATGAGTGAATGGAAGTTACACTAACCTCTTCCCAGGATCCATCTGGAATTACCAAAAAAAAAAAATATGGAGAAATTACCAGGAATAAACAACTGAACAATACTGAGAGAACAGTCTTATAACTTCAGACAGACAGAAGAATCAGCTTCAACACAATGTGACTGATAAAGAGTGCAGTGGAGACTCAAGAAGGCTGGGTGGGTGCCCACAGAGGGCAGTGCTGGAGAGACAATTGAGCAACTGTTTGGATTCCCTTGAGTAGTCTGGGATCTAAACCCTAAGCTGGGATCCCAAGTATACAGTGCCAGGGCCCAAAAAGTCCACAGATAAAAACCAGTGGGGAAATGCAACGGGGTTTCTCTCTGCCAGAGGTGGACAGCTAGAGACACAAAGACCATTTTAATGGTCCAATGCACAAACGTTCATTGGTAGCCACTTACTCTGGACTCAGATAAAGGCAAGGGCAGAGTGGGCTAGAGATGCCTAAGGAGAGACTGGGGATGGAAGCTTTGGGGAGACAGCTGAAAGAGTAGAGTGCTGAGTCACCCCTTATTCAATAGCAGCCATCCTTCTCAGGCAGACCACTCCCCTGAGCATCAGCAGCCTGAGCGGAAACAATAGCCCTAACCTCAGAAAGGATTCTGCTGCACACTGTGGTACTTAAGCCTGACTGCTGAGTGCAGAATAACTATATAAACAACTGAAGGAGACAGCCACAGATAGTAGATCCCAGACAGTTTCAGAGCAGACTGCCTGAAGTCAGATGGGGTCAACATCTGACATCACTAGAGGTGTATCCAGAAAGAAAAAAAAAAACTGATAAATACTAGAGGCTACCTAGATGAAATCCACTGGTCTTCCCCATGATTAGCAATATTTTCTTCCCTGTATAGCTTTTTAACATTCATTTCTTGTCCACCAAGTTTGTGCATATTAAGTCACTAGATTTTATACTACAGTTTATTTCTCTTCTTTCTCATAATACTCTTAAGCTCTTTACACCCTTATTAATGCTGGTTCTGTTGTTGTTGATAGTGGGATTTTGGGGGGCAGTTTTTTTTCAGGTGTGGGTGTGTTCCCTGAGTTTTGTGTTTTTTTTCTGGCAACACCTGCAACAGCATAAAAGATGTGGTGGGTGCAGTGACCCTCAGTCAACCAAGTGGAGGGAAGGACCCACCAAAGAAAGATGAAACAATAAAACCCCAATTATATCCAGAGAGGCACCATAAATGGCATAAAGGGCATCCCAAGAGCACCAAGTTCAGGAGATCAAGAAGAACGCATTACTGAACCTCACAGGTTTCCTACCATAGAAGTTCACACCACAAACACAGGGAGTCAAAACAGGCCAATTTAAGAAGCAGAAGAAAACAAGAAGAGTCTCACAAACAATAGAAAGACAAAGAAACAAACCCCAATCTAAAGGAAAGGAGGAATCCTCAGAGAGTGCTAAATGAAATAGAGGCAAGTCAAATATCAGATATTGAGTTCAAAACAATGGTTATAAGGAAGCTCAATATGCTCACTGGGAATTACTAAAATCTACAGGGAAGCTATGAGGAATTCACTGCAAACTATATAAGCATGAAAAAGGACATAGAAACTATGAACTAGAGACAAGAGGAAATAAAGAATACAATTTCTAAATTGAAGAACACAGTAAAAGAAATCAAAAGCAGGCTAGAGGAAGCGGAATATCGAATCAGTGAACAAGGTAGAAAACAACTCCCAGAATGGGTTAAGGAAACTGCAGGACAACATGAAACATGATAATATTCATATAATAGGAATACCAGAAGGAAAAAAAAGAGATTCAAGGGATAGAGAACCTGTTTGAGAAAGTAAAGATGGAAAACTTCCCTAATTTGATGAGAGAAAAAGCCACAAAACCCAGGAAGCACAAAGAGTCCCAATCAAGAGGAACCCAAAGAGGCCCACTCTAAGACACATCATAAATGAAATGTTAAAATTACAAGACAAAGAGAGAATCTTAAAGGCAGCAAGGAAGAAACAGGAAGTAGCATCAAAGGAAGCTGGGAAAAGACTAGCAGCTGAATTCTCAATGGAAACACTGCAAGCCAGAAAAGAATGGCAAGAAATATTCTAAATCATAAAAGGCAAAAGCCTGCAAACAAGACTACTCTATCTAGAATACCTCTCAATTAAAATAGAAGGCAAAATAAGGAGTTTCCCAGAAAAAAAAAAAGTGCTTAACATCACTAGCCATTAGAGAGATGCAAATTAAAACCTCAATGAGATACCACTTCATACAAGTCAGAATGGCCATCATAAACAAATCAACAAGCAAGTGGTGGTGAGGCTGTGGAGAAAAAGGAACCTTAGTACACTGTTGGTAAAAATACAGACTGGTGCAGCTACTGTGGAAAACAGTATGGAGTTTCTCAAAACAACTAAAGATGGAAGTGCCTTTTGATTCAGCAGTCCCACTTCTGGTACTATACCCTAAGAATCCTGAAACACTAATTCAAAAGAACCTATGCACCCCAATGCTCATAACAGTACAATGTACAATAGCCAAGTTCTGGAGACAGCCTGAATGCCCATCAGTAAATGAGTGGATCAAAAAACTGGTATATTTACACAATAGAACACTACGCAGCAGAAAGAAAGAAGGAGCTCCTATCCTGAACAACAGTATGGATAGAACTGCACAGCATTATGCTAAGATAAATAACCCAGGTGGTGAAAGACAAATACCATATGATCTCACCTATAAGTGGAACTTCATCAACAAAACAAACAAATGAGCAAAACAGAAGCAGAGTCTTGGAAATAAAGAACAAACTGAAAGTGTGTAGAGGAGAAAGGAGAGGGGGATAATGGAGGAAAGAAGAGGAATGTACAAGCAAAAGAACTTGAATAGAGGACTCATGGTCACAGACAATGCAGGGAATTGACTGTTGGAGTTGTGGAGGTACTGGGTAGGCATGAGCAATGGGGAAAAAGGCAGGACAACTGTAACTGAACAACAATAAATTCAAAATAAAAGAATTAATTTAATATTTAAAAAATATACAAGCCATATATTCATTCTTCTATTAACACAATAATATTTAAAAACAAATACCATGTTTGAGCTACCTACTTTTCTGGGTGAATACATACTGAATCAAGCAAATGCCATAGATTAATTTCTATAAATTTAGTATAAAACAAAAACTGTTTCTAAACCATGGAAAATTATTTTTGGCTACTTTCAACACAATGACATATCAGCATGACCAACCCTTTCTTCATTAGGTCATTGAATATAATATTGTGGCTAATTGCTTTTTGTCTGGATAACAGGGGGTTATCCTGAAACCTTATTATTTTTCAAATTTATGGCTGGAAATTCTATGAGTTCAGTCTTGCATTAGTGAGAACAGTATAACAAGTTACATTAGTGATGTTGTTGTAAAAAAAGGCTTAGAGATTTTGTTTAACCCATAGTGAACTCACAATGCACTACAAATGCTATAGAAAAAAATAACTAGGACGTGGATGTCTTTTGTTATACTTCTTTCCACAAGAATGCATTCAGAAAAAGTGTTGGTTAATTAAGGGTTCTAGTTAAAGAAAGTTGTATTAATCACTTGTATATGTGCTTGAAGATTATTGGAATGAGATCCTGAACTACATTAAATAAAATTTTATTTCAAATGATGCTGCAGACATTTAGACATTCCAGTAAGCCTTTTACCTACTGAAAGACCTTTAAGATTGTTCATCAATTATCATTTTGCCTTATTGTGCCTAGAATGCAATGGTTTTTATATTTCCAAGTATGCCTTTAATAAAGTGCTTACAAGCTTTACACAGCATAAACCTAATTATTAGGGCAGTGATGTTATTCTTGAAAATATCCTGATTTGATTGCCTTGTTCCCATTGTTCAGAATCAGTCCAATTCTTCCTCTAACTTGAGAGCTGTCATTTATTAAAGAAATCCTTTAGACAGGTCACTGGGAGTGTTTTTCTTTTCCTCTGTAATATAATAATTACATTTTCTACTTAATGAAAAGCTTGTGGTTAAAAAACATCTCAAGTTATAGCCACACAAAAATATGAAAGGAAGAGCCACTTACATGAATAAATGAGATTTCACATCTAATTTTAATTGTAAAACAATTTTTGTAAACTTGAAAAGGGGTAGTTTGAGAGCCCTGGAACCAAAGCCTTTGCTTATTATCAGTTGTAGCCTTAACCTATTGGGGGAAAAAAAACAATATGAGGCTCAAAAAGAGAGCAACTCTGGTTTGGTTCTTTTGTTTGTTTGTTTTTCTTTTTTTTTTTTTTTAAGGAATGTCAGAGTGTGAGGTAAGGGACAAAAAGCTGCCTAATGGTAAAGGCAATAGTTACATTTGTTAGGGGGAGAGCAATGTACCACTATTTTTTTTTATTTTTATTTTCATTTCCCTTCCTAAACCTGGTAGAAGTTGTCCTTATACCAATACAACTGGTTTGAAGATTAGAGCAGAAGTAGTCTCATCCGAGATCAACCACCTCCCCCTCCTCCCAAGATTTCTTGGATAAAATTGCAATGACTAATTTATGTGCATAGAGAATGGGTCACTTCCAGATGACAACAAAGGAAGGTTCATTGGAGAATGTATTGTAGAATGTCAAAACAGTAGCAGGGACATTTCTAGCAGTAGCAGAAATAGGGAAGGCCAGGTAGTGTATAGAACACCAGCCAGAAGAATCCAAGAGACCCAGCACAGGAATTGTCTGCTACTCACATTCAAACCTACACATTGCCAGAAAGCCATGTCCCAAACTCTCTAAATAATACTTGCTTTAGGAGTCAATTTTTCCAAGAGCTTTCAGTGAAAAGATTTTAAATGGAAATATAATCTTCATATAAGCAGTAATGAAAAAAATGTAAATCTCTTCTCCACCTTGCACTCACTTTTCCTGCTGTGATAGGCAACAGAAAAATTCATCACACATGACTACAGAGCCTAGCCTCTGACCTTCTCAGATCCTGCTGCCTCTAACCAGGCCACAGTTGATTGACAGTCAGTAAATACTCTTTTTTGAAGGTATACCCACAGCAGGTTTATAAAAAATGACTATTATGATCTAATCTTCCAGCAATTTTGAGCTTTCAGTTCTGGAAGATTCATATCTGTCTGTTCAAATTTCTCATTCTGTCCTGTGACTGCTATTTAATTATCCCTCAAAATTCAGTATTCTTAAACATCGCAACCCTTTTAATTATCAAACTCCTTTGTAGTATCAAGATTCACAGTGGGGAAGATGGTGGCTTTGTTGGAGGGAGCGTAATCCCCTTCCTCTATGCAGGGGAGAGAAACTTTCAGATCTGCGCAGGAACAGAGCAAGGGGCCTAGGATATCACAACATTTATGAAAACAGGACATCAAAAATTATAGAGGACATTGAAAAACCAGATGGTAAGGAGACTGCTTCAGCATAATAAGGACCCAGGGATTAGCACTGGGACCAGGGAGGTTGCAGCCCCCGGACCCAGTGTTCCGGGGTCTGCCTCAGGGCACCCGGGAGAGAGGAGTCACTGCCCCCTCCTCAGACAACAAGGATTGAGCAGCACCAGGGGAGGCCTTGTTGCTTGATGGCACAGAGAGGGGAGTGAGACTGAGAGACAGTCACACAGGATCTGAGAGCACCCACGCATAGCCCTGGGAAGAGTGAGTGCCCCAGCCTGCACAACTAAGGGTGGCCTGGCCCTGTGCCCGTGCCCCCAACCTGGTGAGAGTGTGATTCTGTGGAAGACCCAGATCCCACAGCCATGAACAAGGGAAGGGCACGGGGGTTCGCGGATTTCTGGAGCCTGCGGTGGCGAACTCAGGGGAGTACATATCCCTTCAGGATCCCCAACTCTCACACTGTGAACCCCGAAAAGACACAGCACTTCATGGGTTCCTGGAGCCCACAGCAGGTAGTTGGGGGAAGGGCACAACCCCTCACGATCCCTGGAGCTTACACCATGAACCCAGAAAAGATGCAGATGCTCTACAGGGCCCTGGAGCCCGGGAGACCGTGGCAGTAAGCTCCAGAGAGTGTGCCTGGGAGTGCCCATACCAACACTCAGGGTCCTGAGGGAAGGCATCAGATCGGATCTGGGGAGGGCACGCTGCTAGCCCTGGGGACAGTACATGGGAGATTGACTGAGTACTGACTTGGAAGAGTGAAAATCATTCCAATGGCACCTCAGCCTGCTGAAGCCAGCAAGACAAGAAAAACTGGTTTGGCCAGCTAGAAACCAACAAGAGGTTTTTTTTTTCTTTGGTTGGTTGTTTTTGTTGTTGTTGTTGTTGTTGTTGTTGTTGTTTTGGCTATTGTTGTTTGATTGTTTGATTTTATCTTGTTTTATAAGTGACTTTTTATTTTTTAATTCTTATTATTTTTATATCTCTCAATTCCTTATGTTTCTCTTCCTTTCATCCTAGTATTATTCCTTCCACTCCAAATTTATCTCTCCTGCATTCCATCCTCTTCTTTTTTTCTCTTTTTTTTTGAGCCTAAAAGTTACTGCAAATTTGTATGATCTTTTTCTCACTTTTCTGACATTTCATTTTAATAGTATTTTGGTATTCTTTTTCTTTCTGTATATTTCTTCTTTGCTTGGCTGGTTATACTATTGTTTGATAGGTTCCCCCTGTTATCTCATTCACAGTGTGTTAATAATTTACTGTCCTTCATTTGTGTTCCATTAGTACACCACTGAAGGTTCTATACTCCTTATTCTTATTATCTACATCTCATAGATTCTGCCACATGATTGTTCCTATAATGTTACTGTAAATAAGACTTAGTTCATACAGTTGTAAATACTACACAACACTCCTCCCAGATCTCAGCCCACTTTGAAATTTCCTGAACTCTATTACTGTGGGGATTGTCCCTATTCTTTTACACACTACTCCTATTTACTAATAATTTATTCCCACCCTACCTCAGAATCTGACCTCCCACAGACTCACAGCTTTCTAAATCCAACTAACAATACTTTGGTCCCCAGTAAGAGTCTTCTTCCATTTCTTTCTAAATTGTGGCTAGTAGGGTAGAAGATCACGGTTAACACAATATGTAACCAAAGGATCTCCCACCTCTTCTCTACTGGCTGGAGTGTGAATATCATAGAATACTGTTTTGCTGCCTTAAAACATTTTGCCGTACTCCTCCAACTGATCACAAAAAAAGAGTAGGGGGAAACTGTGAACACCAGGATACATGAATAAGACTGCATCAGTGAATCTCACAGGTATTCGATCATACAAGTTCACAGCATAATCACAGGGAACTAGAACAGATCAATTTAAGAAACAGAGGCTAACAAGAAGAGTCTCACGAACAAAGAGAAGACAAAGAAAGAATCTCCAAATGAAGGGAAAGGAGGAAGCCTCAGAAAAAATGCTAAATGAAATAGAGACAACTCAACTATCAGATATTGAGTTCAAAACAATGATTATCAGGAAGCTCAATGAACCCACAATGAGCTATGAGAAACTGCAGGGAAGCTACAATGATCTCGCTGAAAATTATATCAACATGAAAAAGGAAATAGAAACTATCAACAAGGGCCAGAGGAGATGAAGAATACAATTTCTGAACTGAAGAACACAGTAGAAGGAATGAAAAGCAGGATTGATGAAGCAGAAGACCGGATTAGCAAATTGGAGGACAAAGTAGAAAAAAACACCCAGAAAGAGCAAGAAAAGGAAAAGAGGCTCAGAAAGAATGAAGAGGGATTAAGAAAAATGAAACACAATATGAACCGTAATGATATCCATATAATAGGGATACCACAAGGAGGAGAAGAAGAAGAACAAAGGATAGAAAACCTATTTCAAAAAGTAATGATGGAAAACTTCCCTAATTTGATGAGAGAAAAAGTCACACAAATCCAGAAACACAGAGAGTCCCAATCAAGAGGAACCCAAAGACACCCACCTCAAGACACATCATCATTAAAATGGCAAAATTTCAACACAAAGAGAGAATCTTAAAGGTAGCAAGGGAGAAAAAGGAAGTAACATACAACGGAGCCACAATAAAGCTAACAGCTGACTTCGCAATGGAAACACTCCAAGCCAGAAGAGAGTGGCAAGAAATATTCCAAGTAATGAGAACCAGAAGTCTGCAACCAAGGCTACTTTACCCAGCAAGGCTCTCAATCAAGATAGAAAGCCAAATAAGAAGCTTCCCACACAAAAGAAGTCTAAAAGAATACACCTCCACTAAACCACCTCTGCAAGAGATGCTACAGGGACTGCTTTCAGGAAAGGAAGAAAAAGAGAGAGAGAGAGGAACACATGTACGTAAATGGCACTGAATAAGTACCTACCAATAATAACCTTAAACATAAATGGATTAAATGCTCCACTCAAAAGATATAAAATAGCTGAATGGATAAGAAAACATGACCCACACATGTTGCCTACAAGAGACCCACCTCAGGATAAAAGACCCGCACAGGCTGAAAGCGAAGGGCTGGAAACAAAATTTCCAAGCAAATGGACAGGAAAAAAAAGGTGGGGTGGCAATACTCATATCAGACAAAACAGACTTCCAAAAAGGGGCCCTAAAGAGAGACCCAGAATGTCACTTCATAATACTCAAGGGAAGAATCCACCAAGAAAACATAAATATTGTAAATACATATGTACCCAACATAGGAGCACCCAAATACATAAAGAAAATCTTAGAGGACTTCAAGAAAGATATTGACAACAACACAATTATAGCGGGTGATTTTAACACCCCACTGTCAAAAATGGATGGATCTTCGAAACAAAACTTCAATGAAGATATTATGGCATTGAACAATGCCCTACATGAAATGGACTTAACTGATATATACAGAGCCCTCCATCCCAAACTAGCTAAATACATATTCTTTTTAAATGTACACGGAACATTTTCAAAGATTGACCACATGATAGGACACAAAACAAGCCTCAACAATTTCAAGAAAATTGAAATCATACCAAGCATTTTCTCGGATCACAAGGGACTGAAGCTAGAAACCAACCCAAAGGAAAAAAAAAAAAACCCAAACACTCAAAATCCTGGAGATTAAATAGCATGCTATTAAACAATGAATGGGTCAAGAATGAAATTAGGGAAGAAATCAAAAGGTTTCTGGAAACAAATGAAAATGAGCTCACAACAACCCAAAACTTATGGGACACAGTGAAGACAGTCCTGACAGGGGAGTTCATAGCAATACAGGCATACCTAAAAAGGACAGAAATATTTCAAACAAACAACCTAACGCTACACCTACAAGAACATGAAGAACAACAACAAAGACAGCCCAGAGCAAGCAGAAGGAAGTAAATAACCAAGGTCAGAGCAGAATTAAATGGCATAGAAACTAAAAGCACAATTTTAAAGATCAATGAATCCAAGAGCTGGTTCTTTGAAAAGATAAACAAAATCGACAAGCCTTTAAGCAGACTCATCAAGAAAAAAAGAGAGAAGACCCAAATAAACACAATCAGAAATGAAAGAGGAGAGATTAAAACTGATACTACAGAAATACAAAGGATGGTAAGAAATTACCAGGAAAAACTGTATGCCAACAAATTTGAAAACCTAGGTGAAATGGACAAATTTCTAGAAAAATATAATATTCCAAAACTCAATGAAAAAGAAGCAGAAAGCCTGAGTAGGCCAATAACAGCAAAATAAATTGAAGCCGTAATCAAAAAACTCCCAAAACACAAAGCCCTTGGGCTAGATGGTTTCACAGGAGAATTCTACAAAACATTTAAGCAAGAGCTAACCCCTATCCTTCACAGACTATTCCAAAAAATCCGAAAAGATGGAAGACTCCCAAACTCTTTTTATGAGGCCAACATCGTCCTAATTCCAAAAACAGATAAAGACACGACAAAGAAAGAAAACTTCAGGCCAATATATCTGATGAACATTGACACTAAAATCTTCAACAAAATACTGTCAAACTGCATCCAACAATACATTAAAAAGATCATATACCTTGACGAACTGGGATTCATTCCAGGGATGTAAGGATGGTACAATATTCGCAAATCAGTAAATGTAATACATCACATAAACAAAAGCAAAGACAAAAACCACATGATCATATCAATAGATGTAGAAAAAGCATTTGATAAGGTACAGCACCCATTTATGATAAAACACTCTGCAAAGTGGGAATAGAGGGAGCATTCCTCAACATAATAAAGGCTATATATGAGAGACCTACAGCCAACATCATACTCCATGGGCAAAAATTAAAATCTTTTCCACTAAGATCAGGAACAAGATAAGGCTGTCCACTTTCACCACTTCCATTCAATATAGTACCGGAAGTTTTAGCCACAGCAATCAGACAAGAAAAAGAAATAAAAGGCATCCAAATCGGAAAGGAAGAAACAAAACTGTCACTGTTTGCAGATGACATGAGAGTGTATGTGGAAAATCCTATAGACTTGGGAAAAAAGCTGATTGACCTAACACACGAATTTGGCAAAACACTGGGATACAAAGTCAATATCCAGAAATCAAAGGCATTTCTGTACACCAACAATGAAACAGCAGAAGCAGAGATCAAGAAAAAAATCCCATTTGAAATAGTGAAAAGAAAAATAAAATACCTAGGAATAAACCTAACAAAGAGGTAAAAGACTTGTATTCAGAAAACTACATAACACTGAGGAAAGAAATCAAGGAAGACACAAACAAATGCAAATATATACCATGTTCATGGATTGGAAGAATTAATATCACCAAAATGTCCATACTACCCAAAGTGATTTACACATTCAATGCAAACCTATTAGGTTACCAATGGCTTTTTTCACAGACATAGAACAAACAGTTTGAAAATTTATATGGAACCATAAACAACCCCAAATAGCTTCTGCAATTTTGAGAAAAAAGAGTAAAGTAGGAAAGATCACGATGCCTGGCACTAAACTATACTACAAGGCCACTGTAATCAACACAGCCTTGTACTGGCATAAAAACAGGTACATGGACCAATGGCACAGAATAGAGAGCCCAGAAATAAACCCAAGTCGGCATGGTCAATTAATATTTGACAAAGGAGGCAGCAACATAAAATGGAGTAAAAATAGCCTCTTCAACAAATGGTGTTGGGAGCTACGTGCAAAAAAATGAAACTCGAGCACCAACTTACACCTTATACAAAAATAAATTCAAGGTGGGTAAAAGACTTAAATGTAAACCATGACACCATTAAAGTCCTAGAGGAGAACATAGGTAAGAAAATCTCAGATATTTCATGCCGAAACATTTTTACTGACATGTCCCCTTGAGCAAGAAACATAAAGGAAAGAATAAACAAACGGGACCTCATCAAAACAAAAAGCTTCTGCACAGCTAAAGAAAGCAGTATCGAAATAAAATGAGAACCAACTTTATGGGAAAACATGTTTGCCAATGATACCTCAGGCAAGGGTTTAATCTCCAAAATATATAAAGAACTTACACGACTCCACCCTAAGAAGACAAGCAACCCAATTAAAAAATTAGCAAAGGACTTGAACAGACACTTCTCCAAGGAGGCCATACAGAGGATCCAAAGACACATGAAATGATGTTCGATATCACTAGCTATCAGAGAGTTGCAAATTAAAACCACAATGAAATAACACTTCACACCAGTCAGAATGGCCATCATAAACAGCTACAAACAACAAGTGTTGGAGAGGTTGTTGAGAAAAGAGGACCCTAGTGCACTGTTGGTGGGACTGCAGACTGGTACAACCACTATGGGAAATAGTATGGAACTTCCTCAGAAAACTAAAAATGGATCTCCCTTTTGACCCAGCAATTCCACTGCTCGGACTATATCCTAAGAACCCTAAAACACCAATGCAAAAGTACCTTTGCACCCAAAGTTCATAGCAGCACAATTTACAATAGCCAAGTGCTGAAAGCAACCTAGATGCCCATCAGCAAATTAGTGGATCAAAAAAACTATGGTACATTTACACAATGGAATTCTATGCAGCAGAAAAAAGGAAGGACCCCCTACCCTTTGTGACAGCATGAATTGAACTGGAAAGTACTATGCTAAGAAAATAAGCCAGGCAGTGAAAGACAAATACCATATGTTCTCACCTTTGGCAGGAACCTAAAGAACAAAACAAAGAAACATGCAAAATACAGTCAAAGACACTGAAATAGAGGGCAGGCTGACAGTGACCAGAGGGAAGAGAAGAGGGAATTTCAGGGGAGAATGGGAAGGATTTACAGGAATAAATTTAAAGGACACATGAACAAAAACTAGTGGGAGGGTGGTAATGGGACGGAAGTGGTGAGGGATGGGGGAGCTGGAATGGGAGTAAAAGGGAGAAAACTGTACTTGAACAATGATTAAAATAAAATTTTTAAAAAAGATCCACAGTGGGCCCAAGCCCTCAGTATCCATCTGGGAGGTATTGAAAAGCCAAAGAAAAATCCTAACTGCCAATTCCTTATTGGTAAGAGGAGTGGATAAACACTCATCACATAAACAAATCCTCATTGAACTGCTACGAGTTGTGCCAGCACTGTGTTAAGTATTGCAGGTTGTACAATCATCCATCAGTTGCCGAGATGCCAAAGGTTCATTTAGCCAAAAATCTACCTTCCCCCAAGCTTGCTGATGCATACAATCCCCTTAAATAAGGAACAAAGGCTTTCATTCCATAGTTGGAGATAAAGCTTAAAGAAAGGTTCCCTGTGAAGGTAAGGAAGTTGATTTAAATCCATTCTGATTTGTAAATGACTGGTATTAGAGCCACTCCTCAGAGCAGATATTAATAGGAAGAAAGAAAGAGAACAGGCAGCGTTGAAGCTTGAAAGGGGGGGAAGGGTAGCACAGATTGAATTGAGGTGGTAGGGAGTGCGGGGAAAGGCAGATAACACATAGGGATAAGCAGACAGAATAAGGAAACCAGGGGCTCCAAAAATCAACTTTGCCAACTGCACCATCTTACCTAAGGCAATCTAGTCTGCACCTCAAGTAAACAATGGTGGAGTCTAAAAGAAAAGATGCTGAATGCAGCTGGTGCCAGACAGACTCTGCAAGAGTTGTATATTTTCTTTTGAATTTACTAACAAATTAAATACCTGAAAGGTCCTGGTTGAAATAAAAATACTGCTTCAAGTGTTAAAGCAGAGTAAAATTCAAATCTTAAAATTGCAAAGAGCATTAAGATATAAATTATGACAAACAAAATAGAAACAGGAGCAGAAACATGGAAACATGGAACAGACTGACAGGTGTCAGAGGGGAGGGGAGAGGTGGGGACTGGATGAAAAATGGTGAAGCGATTGGCAGAAGAACTATATGCATGACACATAGACACAGACAACAGCATGGTGATGGCCAGAGGGAAAAGGGGAGGCAAGGGATGGGTGGAGGCAAGCATAGGGTGGGAGGGACTTCTGTAATAGTGTAAACAATCAAAGTAAAGTAAAAAAAAAAAAATATATATATATATATATATATAAATTATCTATTATTAAAAGTTTTTCAGCCCTGGCTAGTATGGCTTAATGGATTGAATGCCTACCTGTGAACCAACGGGTTGCTTGTTTGATTTTCAGTCAGGGCACATGCCTAGGTTGTAGGCAGGGTACCCAGTGTGGGGCATGCAAGAGGCAACCACACAACTCCTTCTCTTTCTCCTTCCCTTCCCCTCTCTCTGAAAATAAATAAATAAAGTCTTTTTTTAAAAAGTTTTTCAAACTCACCTATACAAATGGTTTATTTTCCCTGGCCCACATCCATCACCTTTTATATTTGTAGCTCCATTTTAGAGTTCATTATCAGATCAGGTTTTGTATTTGTTTTGTTTACAATTTTGATATGTGAGGTTTTGACATTTCCTAACATAGAGTTCAGGCCCCATCCATTCTTGTTACTATGTTAAATTTTAATAGACTATGCAAGGGTTGTGCTTTCACAGCATGAAGCTTCTGCTAGAGAGGGTATATTTGATGTGTGTGTGTGTGTGTGTGTGTGTGTACATTTAGTTAAGGTTTGTCAAGGAACATGTTTAAAGGACACATGGACAAAGTCAAAGTGGGGAAGGATTGAGGGTGGGAGGTGGGGATGGGTGGGGTTGGGGAAGTACTGGGGGGAACCTGGAGAGAATTGTACTTGAACAACAATTAAAATGCAAGAAAAGAGACAAGGACTTTCAGGTTATAAAAGAATAAATTTTTCAAGTGGACACACAAATAAAAGCATAGTAACAGGGCAGAAGACCACATTCTGCATTAACAGAGCAAGTTGTCTGAGGCCCAACACCCTGCCAAAGGGGAGACTGCCCATGGGCCTGACATGTTGCAGCATTCATGATTTCATTCCCCTCTAATCAGGAGGTATTGGGATTATAGTATTCAGCCAGTTTCTTAGAATTATTATGCTCTTTTTTTATTCCTTACTGAGACTTTTACAGCATAGGGTACTTGGTAAAATGAATGTTCATATATAGCTGACAACATGAAGGGTCTTTATGAGCTCCTTGGGAAAGAGACACTTCATATTTAGCAAAGGAAAAATTAGATGAGGTGTTTTTCACTCTTTATTATTTCTCTGACAGTAATGTCTCTCCTGCTGGTGGCTTTCAGGGCAAGGAGATTGAAATGAAATTTAATGAAACTCATTATCATACAGTTATGCTGTAAAATGCAATTGGAGCCATTCTACATGTGTCCCAAATTTACAATAATTATCCTTATAAAATATTATCCATGTAGATGATTAACAAGGACTCCAAGTTGGAAAAGGAATTGTTTTTTCATTATTGGATCATATCTCAGAGCTGAAAACAATCCTGATACAAAAGCCAAATACAGCAGAACTCAGCCTTCTCATCAATAGCACATTTCCCTCTTCACTTAATAATGCCCACCCCTAGCCAAAAGGCATTTCCAAGTAATGTCCATTTGACAAATCAGTTCATAATCCACCCAGAATGCCAACCTTTCATGGTCTTTCACTATGCTGAAGAAACAGCAGAAATGTGGGAGCTAGAGACAAGATCTGTCTCTGTCACCAAAAATGGCATGACCTTAAGGAGTCAGCTTTCTTGTCTGTACAATGAGAAAAACATCACCACTTGAACACAATAGTACTTGAGCTTCTTCTTCCACAGAAGTTCAAATGTGGTAATGAATATTACCAAGCAACTTGAAATGTATAAAATATAATACAAATGCAAGATGGTATTATTTTAACTCTATAGGAGAACGAGGATTCAGTGGGGAAAATCATGCCTAACTTTCTGCCCTAGAAGAAATGCGCAAGACCTTTTATATCATTAAAGTATGGCTGTGGAGGCTTTTGATCAATTCATTTCTCTCTCTGGTTTTCCCTTCTTCCCAGGCTTTTTCTCTGTGAAGGTCTATTCCTCTCACCAAAGATACCCTATTTCTTATATCTAATGTTGACATTGAGAGGTCTGAGATCAACCTGACACTTTTTCCTTTGTAGATGTGTTGTGTGTTTTCTCAAGATGCTTTTAGAATTCTGTCAGTTGATACACTTAATGTTCACTATAAAATATCTAGTATAGGTTTGCCTTACCTCTCCTGTTTGGCACTCTATGACTCTGTTAAACATAAAGTCTTTTATTATCTCAATTCCAGAAAAGTTGTCTTCATTATTTCTTTTATTTTAACTTTCTATCATATTTTTCCATTACCATTTAGTCCCCTTATGCCCCCATCTCCTTAAAATAGCCTCATTGTTGTCCATGTCCATGAGTCCCTTTTACTTTTTGCTCAATCTCTCCACCCCCTAATCTCTCCTGCCTTTAGCTGTCATTTCTTAAAAAAGTTATATTTCTCTACTTTTTAAATTTTTTGTATTTCTTGATCTCATTTTATTTTATGTTGGAATTTTTATTTCCATCTTTCATATCCCATAGCTTTTCTTTTATAGTTTCTATCTCTTTATTTTTCCCTGCTGCCTTTTTGGAAAGTTTCTCATTTTTTTAACTTAATAATTTATTTGTTAGCTATATTCATCCTGCTGTTGATTCCATCAGTCATATTTTTCATTTCAACTATTATATTTTTAACAATTTTCTAAAAGTATTTTATTGATTATACTATTACAGTTGTCCCATATGCCCCCTTCACTCTTTTCCACCCTGCACACCCTCTCCCACCCACATTCCCCACTTTAGTTGATGTCCATGGGTCGTACTTATAAGTTCTTTAGCTTCCACATTTCTCATACTATTCTTGCACTCCCCCTATTTTCTACATACCATCTATGCTATTTATTCTCTGTAACTTTTCCCCCTCTCTCCTCCTCCCACTCCCCTGTTGCTAACCCTCCATGTGATCTCCATTTCTGTGGTTCTGTTCCTGTTCTAGTTGATTGTTTAGTTTGTTTTTATTTTAAGTGTGGTTGTTAATAATTGTGAGTTTTCTGTCATTTATACTGTACATGTTTTTTATCTTCTTTTTCTTAGATGAATCCCTTTAACATGTCATATAATAAGGGCTTGGTGATGATGAACTCCTTTAATTTGACCTTATCTGGGAAGCACTTTATCTGCCCTTCCATTCTATTTTTTAAAGATTTATTTATTTATTTATTCTTAGAAAGGGAAGGGAGGGAGATAGAGAGAGAGAGAGAGAGAAACATCAATGTGTGGTTGCTGGGGGTTATGGCCTGCAACCCAGGCATGTATCCTGGCTGGGAATTGAACCTGCGGCACTTTGGTTCGCAGCCTGCGCTCAATCCACTGAGCTATGCCAGCCAGGGCAGCCCTTCCATTCTAAATGAAAGCTTTGCTGGACAGAGCAATCTTGGATGTAGCTTTTTGCCTTTCATGACTTGGAATACTTCTTTCCAGCCCTTCTTGCCTATAAGGTCTCTTTTGAGATATCAGCTGACAGTCTTATGGGCACTCCTTTGTAGGTAACTGTCTCCTTATCTCTTGCTGCTTCTAGGATTCTCTCCTCCATTTTAATCTTGGGTGGTGTAATTATGATGTGCCTTGGTGTGTTCCTCCTTGGGTCCAACTTCTTTGGGACTCTCTGAGCTTCCTGGACTTCTTGGAAGTCCATTTCCTTTGCCAGATTGGGGAAGTTCTCCTTTATTATTTGTTCAAATAACTTTTCCACGTTTTGCTCTTCCTCTTCCCCTTTTAGCACCCCTACAATTTGGATTTTGGAACATTTAAAGATGTCCTGGAGGTTCCCAAGCCTCTCCTCATTTTTTTGAATTCTTGTTTCTTCATTCTTTTCTGTTTGATTGTTTCTTTCTTCCTTCTGGTCCACTCCATTGATTTGAATCCCAGTTTCCTTCCCCTCACTCTTGGTTCCCTGTACATTTTCCTTTATTTCACTTAGCATAGCCTTCACTATTTCATCTAATTTGCGACCAAATTCAACCAATTCTGTGAGCATCCTGATCACCAGTGCTTTGTGCATCTGATAGGTTGTCTATCTCTTCGACACTTAGTTGTATTTTTTTTCTGGAGCTTTGATCTGTTCTTTCATTTGGGCCATTTTTTTTTTGTCTTGCATGCCTGTTACATATGAGGGGTGGAGTCTTAGGTATTCACCAGGGTGGGGCAACCCACATCATTGCAGTGTGATGCTGTTTGTGGGGAACAGGTCTGAGAGGGAACAATGACACCTGCTCCTCTCCCTGCAAGAACCCAGTCTCTTCCATTGCTTCCCACAAGCAAACTGGGCCCTTCTGGAGCTGATTCTTGGGTGGGTGGGCTTGTGCATGTTCTAGGATCCTGTCAGTCTCTCCTATGATCTCTCCTGTGAGTCTGGGAGTATCTCCCAGCACCTCAACCCCCACAGGTGTTTTCAATTGTTATTTTGATGCTTTATTTCTCAGTGCTGGAGCCCTGGGTTGTGCGATCTGTCTTGCTCCCCAGTTTCATGAGGTTAATCTGCATGTGAATGTGGGACTGCCCAGTTTGCCAGCTGCCTTGTGTGACACACCCATCCACAATTCGCCACCTCTTTGGGTTTTACTGCTGCCACCCTGAACCTGGGGTCTGCCAGCTGCTGCTTTTTTTGCCTCTATTCCTCCCCACCTAGCCACCCGACTATGCCCCTCCTACTGGTCTGAATGAATGTTTCAACTCCTTGGTTGTCAGACTTCCAAACAGTTCAATCTTCTGTCAGTACTGGTTGTTTTTTTTTTCTAAATTGTTGTTGCCCTGATGTTGGTTGTGCAAGGAGGCACAGTGTGTCTACCTACACCTCCATCTTGGCCAGAAGTCCTCAACTATTATATTTTTTAGTAGAATTTTCATGTCCAAACATAAAAAATGTAACTGGCAGCAGACTTGTACTCTTACCTTAAATAAGTAGAAAAGTGGGAGCATATAGAAAACAATTGTTTCCAGACAATAGGGAATAGGCAGTGCAGAACTGTGATCTTTGAAAGAAGGAAAACACCCATGGCTGTTGTGGCTCAGTGGATTCAGTGCTGGCCTGCAAACCAATGGGTTGCTGGTTCAATTCCCAGTCTGGGCACATGCCTGGGTTGTGGGCCAGGTCCCCCAGTAGGGGGCACATGAAAGGCAACCACACATTGATGTTTCTTTCCCTCTCTTCCTCCCTCCCTTCCCCTCTCTATAAATAAAAATTTTTTTAAGGAGAAAAACAAATGAGGTTATCTCTGTTATTGTACAAGTTTTCTGCCTGGATACAATTTCTGGACCACAACATGGAATGGAAAGCCCAAGCAGAGCACAGTGATCTTTCTGAATTGAGGAGAAACAGATCAGAGTGGGAGGCCAAGACAGTTGTAATTAGTGTAGCAGAGTATTAGAGAGGAAAGAGGTATGCAAAGAAAGAACTCTAGAAATTGGTGTAAAGGTTCCCTTGAGTCTCTAATGCAAACTGTGCATGCATACAGTGAAACTTTAATGAAGATGAGCAAAGAGCTACTGCTGGGGTACTGCAAGCTAAACAATTCCCAGAGCTCATCCAGGGCTAGGAATGCTTGAATTCCAATCAACCAAAGTAGAAAAATGTTGGTGAGTACTCAGGAATTTAAATAAAGACTCCAGAATGATCACACCTTTGTAATAGTGCTAACCTAGCCCTTCAGCAAAGTCTATCCTAGAATTATCATAACAAAACTTATAAACAAGATTTGAAAGTGTGAAGCTGATCAGAAAGTGACTTAACAGACTGCCCAAACAAAATTCAACATTCTTTAAACTAAGACAGCAAAATCCAGACACTCAACAAGAAAATATTCACAATGTTCAGGATACAATAAAGAAATTACTAGACAAGTGAAGAAGTAAAATATGATACATAACAAGGGGAACTATCAGAAAAGGAAAAGACACAGAAATGACAAGATGGAATAACAGATAAAATTTTAGAATTGGCCCTGAGGTGTGGCTCAGTGGATTGAGTGCCAGCCTGCAAACCAAAGTGTCACAGGTTTGATTCCCAGTCAGGGTACATGCCTGGGTTATAGGCCTGGTCCCCAGTTGGGGGCACACAAGAGGTATCCATACATCGCTGTTTCTCTGCCTCTCTTTCTCCCCCACTTTCTCTAAAAATAAATAAATAAAATCTTTAAAAAAGAAAAAGAAAGAATAGCTATTAAAATATGTCTGTGGGCTTAAAAGAAAAAAATGGCATGATGAGGAAAGAAGTGAAAACTATAAGAAAGAACCAAATGAAACTACTAGAGTTGAAAAATGTATTTGAAATAAAAATTTTACTGGATGAGTTTGAAAGCATATTGGACACTATAAAAATGAGTAAATTTGAAGACATAGCAAAGGAAACTATCCAAATTAAAGCACAAAGAAAAGGGAAGTGTCAAATAAGATAACTAGAGTATCAATGACATGTGAGTTGATACCAAGTGGTTTAACCCATAGGTAACTAGAGTACAGTATGAAGGTTCAGAGAAAATACTAGAAGAAATAAAGACTCAAAGTTTTCCAATTTGATAACTATGAATTCACAGATCCAAAACACTGTACAAACCCCAAGCAGTATATACAGAGAGAAAACCACATCAGGCACATCATAATCAAGGTGCTGAAAACTAATTACACAGGACAAAAAAACTTAAATATACCCAGAGGAAGAAAAACACCACCTTACATATCAGGGAATAAAGATAAGGATGAATACTGACTTCTTGTCCAAAATAATGTAATACTTTGAAATAAGCATTCAAATACTTTGAAAATAAATGTTAAATATATACTTTATCAAGAAAATCAAAGCTGAGAGAATTAGTCACCAGCAAACCTGCACAAGAAGAAATGTTTCACGCAAGAGCATGATAGCAAGCAAGTGAATGGAAGCCACACTAGCCTCTTCTCAGGACCAATTTGGAATTACAACTACATTGTGGAGAAATCATCTGGAACAAACAACTGAATAATAATAAGACAGAGAAGCCTTATAAACCTCAGACAGACAGAAGAATCAGCTTCAGCATGACCTGACTGGTAAGGAGTGCAGTGGAGACTCTAGAAGGCTGGCTGCACACCCACAAAGGGCAATGGTGGAAAGATAATTAAGCAACCAGTCGGATCTCTGTGAGAAGTGTGGGACTAAATCCTAAGATGGGATCCCCAGGCTAGAGCACTAGAGCCCAAAAAGTACACAGAAAACAACCAGTGGGGAAAAGTGGCAGCATTGGCCTCTGTCAGAGATGGATAGCTGGAGATGCAAAGAGACATTTAAAGGGCCAACACACAAATTTTCTTTCATAGCCCCATACCCTAGGCTTCCACAAAGGTGGGGAAACAGTGTGCTAAAGACGCCTAAGGAGAGACTGGGATGGAAGCTTTGGGGAGAGAGCTGAGAGTAGACACCGGCATCCCAGTGCTGAGTCATCTCCTATTCAGCAGCAGCCATCCTGCTCAGGATGTCTACTCCCCTCTGAGGGAGTATTATTTCCCCTGAGACCACTCTCCTCTGAGGGGCAGCAGCCTGAGGGGAAACAATAGTCCCTACCCCAGGAGGGACTCTCTCCTGGTTCTGTGATGCTTAAGCCTGATTGCTGAGTGCAGAGTGACTAGATTAACAACCAAAGGAGACAGCCACAGACAGTAAAACCCTGTAAGTCTCAGAACAGGCTGCCTAAGGTCAGATGGGGTCAACACCTGACATCACCAGAGGTGAATCCAGAAAGAAAAAACAGTGATAAATACTACACTACACAGATGAAATCCACTCTGGTCTTCTCCATGATTTGTGATATTTTCTTTTTTTATTTTCATATTTTAGATAATATTTTGTTGACTATGCTATTACAGTTGTCCCATATTCTGTGCTTTATCCCCTCTGTCATGCATCCCCATCCTACCCACATTCACCCCTTAGTTCATGTCCATGGGTCATACATATAAGTTCTTTGGCTTCTCCATTTCCCATACTATTCTTAACTTCCCCCAGTCTATTTTGTACCTACTATATATGCTTCTTATTCCCTGTACCTTTTCTCCCATTCTCCACCTTCCACCTCCCAGCTGATAACCCTCCATGTGGTCTCCATTTCTGTGATTCTATTCCTGTTCTAGTTTTTTACTTAGTTTGTTTTTGTTTTTTGTTTTTCAGTTGTTGATAGGTGTGAGTTTGTTGTCATTTTACTGTTTATAGTTTTGATATTCTTTTTTAGATAAGTCCCTTCAACATTTCATATAATAAGGACTTGGTGAAGATAAACTCCTTTAACTTGACCTTATCTGGGAAGCACTTTATCTGCCCTTCCATTCCAAATGATAGCTTTGCTGGATAGAGCAATCTTGGATGTAGGTCCTTGCCTTTCATGACCTTGAATACTTCTTTCTATCCCCTTCTAGTCTGTAAGGTTTCTTTTGAGAAATCAGCTGGTAGTCTTATGGTAACTGTTTTGTGGGTAACTGTCTCTTTCTCTTTTGCTGCTTTTAAGATTCTCTCCTTACCTTTAACCTTGGGGAATGTAATTATGATGTGCCTTGGTGTGTCCTTCCTTGGGTCTAACTTCTTTGAGACTCTCTGAGCTTCCTGGACTTCCTGGAAGTCTATTTCCTTTGCCAGATTAAGGAAGTTCTCGTTTATTATGTTTTCAAGTAAGTTTTCAATTTCTTGCTCTTTCTCTTCTCCTTCTGTCACCCCTATGATTCAGATGTTGGAATGTTTAAAGTTGTCCTGGAGGTTCATAACCGTCTCCTTATTTTTTTTTCCTATTTTTTTTTTCATTCTGTTCTGGTTTAATGTTTACTTCTTCCTTCTGCAGCAAACCATTGATTTGAGTCCTGGTTTCCTTCCCTTCACTCTTGGTTCCCTGTGTATTTTCCTTTATTTCACTTTTCATAGCCTTCATTTTTTCCCTCTATTTTGGGACCATACTCAACCAATTCTGTGATCATCCTGTTTCCCAGTGTTTTGAACTCTGCATCTAATAGGTTGGCTATCTCTTCATTGCTGATTTGTATTTTTTCTGGAGCTTTGATCTGTTCTTTCACTTGGGCCATTTTTTTTTTTGTCCCAGCACAATTGTTACTTTGTAAAGGTCAGAGCCTTAGGTATTCTCCAGGGACGGGCAATCCATCTCGCTACATTGTGGCACTGTCTGTGGGGGAACAATCATGTTTGGTTAGCTGTCAGCCGGCTTTCAGTCACTTCCTCTACTACCCACAAGCAAATTTGGCCCCGCTGGTGCTGATTCTCAGGTGGCTGGGTTTGTGTACATTCTAGGACCATGTGGGTCTCTCCAACGAACCCTCCTATGACACTGGAAATTTCTCCTGCTGCCACAGCACCCACATGTTTTTTTCAGTCAGAGGTTTTGAGGCTTTATTTCCCTGTGCTGGATACCTGGGTTGCCCAGTCTGTCTCACTCTCCAGTTGTTCCTGGTTTATCCACACATAAATGAGGTACCACCAGCTGTGCCAGCTACTATCCACCCCAGTCCTCCAGCTGCTGCCTTTCCATGAGTCCTCTCTGCCCTGCCTGCCCATCTCCGTCCCTCCTATGAATCTGGATGAATGTTTTTTCTATAACCCCTTGGTCGTCAGACTTTCATACAGTTTGATTTTATGCTAGTTCTGGTTGTTTCTTGTTTTGAAATTTGTTGTTGTCCTCCTTTTGGACATGCAAGGAGGCACAGTGTAAGTCTTATGTCTCCATCTTGGCTGGAAGTCCCAATACACCTTTCCTACCTTCTCTCCCATTCTTTGTCCTATGTATCTCATACTCTAGCCACAAGTGGACTGATTCCATTTCTCCAAAGGTGTCCTGTGCTTTTATGCCTGTGTTTTCAATATTCTCTCTGCCTGGAACTTTTGCCCTCCACTCTCATCTTTGACTGTTGAAATCCTGCACACTGTTGAAAGCC
The DNA here is from genome assembly GCF_004126475.2 of Phyllostomus discolor. Taxonomy (NCBI): domain Eukaryota; kingdom Metazoa; phylum Chordata; class Mammalia; order Chiroptera; family Phyllostomidae; genus Phyllostomus; species Phyllostomus discolor. Next base: position 61,095,180 of record NC_050198.1, on the reverse strand, counting down.
AGCTCCTTCCTACCTTAAATCACTCTGTCTAACATTCCTTGAGCATGAGTTCCCACATGTGCACCTTCACCATTATCCAATAACACTCAGCTTCAGACTAATTATGAAGATTTATGAAGCTTTCTAAACCAAAAAAATTTCAAGTGTAATTTCACCTTTCTCCTAGATAAACACAATAACATCTTAATTATTGTACTCAGGGTTGTTTTTGACATCCCATTATCCTCTTAAAGGTTTCAGTTTCATTTCAAAAGCAATTTTGAGGTAAAGCATTGACAAAATATCTATTCTAGTTTGAAATCAAATTTTAGAACTTTATAGAATTTTTAAATATTCCACTCAAGAACCAAATTATCCATCCCCCCAACAGTGAGCTTCCCCAAGAATATTGCTCATCTTCTACATGACTGACACAAAGCAGCAACAGACACATAAAACCAGAAGCCAGAAACTAGTCTCAACAAGTTGCCTAAATTGACAGCAACCTTGTGTGTAATTTTCAGTGGATACTCTAGGTGGTAGCATTGTGCATATTATTCTTTTACTGGTTTGTTTTTTTTTTTTGTTGTTGTTTTTTTGTTTTTTTTTTTTTTGGTTTCCTAATTCATCATCACAGGAAAGGCATGTGAGTGGAGACGAGATAGAAGGTCAAATATTAATTTTACATTAATAAGAATCCATCATGATGTAAGAAGCAATAACAATGTTTTCCAAAATTCTATTGTTTCTCAAGCAAATGTCTCATCTTTTGTTTTTTCTATCACTCGAATTCTCAGAATTGCAGTCCACACCATTTACTAAATTGCTTCAACTCCCATTCATTTGCCAACCAACTTTGCAATCTGATATTACCCCTCTCTCCACCTGGCCCTTCTGAAGTCATTATTTCTTTAAAATATCCATTGGTCTCCTGTTGCCTAGACTCAACTGCCTCTTATTAGGGCTCATTTTAATTAATTTCTCCAGAACATTAGCAAGGTGATTACCACTGTTTTTCAACTTATTCATTTTGAAAAATTTTAAACCCATTAAAACTTGAAAGAATATTACAATGAAGAGCCACACTTAGCTTCATCAGTTAATATTTTACATTTCCTTTATTATCCCTCCTTTGCTATGCCTCACTCTCTATGTTCCCTTTTCTCCCTCTCCCTTTTCTCTTCTATCTCTCTCCAGATATGATGCCACTCTAAATAGTTCAGTACACATTTCCTGTTACAGATATTATTACACTTGAACTCTGAGTTTTTCAGTATGCGTCTCCTACAAATAAGGTTGTTCTTCTACAACATTCTTCTTAAAACCTTTTGCTCTCCTTGCCTTTTCTCGGTTCTCCTTCTATCTCTGACTACAGCATTCCAGATGCATAAGGCAAAGGGGTGGGTGGGAGTAGGGGAGCCATTGAAGAGTCTGATCCTGCTTCTACCACAAATTACCTTCGTGCTTTGGAAAAAAATTGCTTTATTATACAAGTAATATATGCCAATAATAGAAAACAGGGAAATACACAATTTAAAGAAAAGAAAAACTATCTAAACCTACTGTAGGGTAAACAGAGGCAGTCTGGCTCCCTCACCCAGATGTCTAGGCAACTAAGATAAGCAGTGTTCTCATAGCCTTGAAACTGGGTCCAATAGATGTTTCCCATAACCTTGAGTGGGCTCGCATGTGCAAAATCAGTCTGTGTTACACAGAATGTTGGCTCCCTGACAGCTTTGTTTGCGTTTAGTATATAAGGGAGTTAGGGGCCTCCAGATGGAAACAGGTGACATGCAGTGGCACTTAGTGAGACACACAGTTTGCAGTGTGCATGGATTGCCCACCCTTGAATAAATCCATGTGAACATCCCAACAGCTCCACAAATATTCTTTTGTCTGCCTGAATCCCGTGAACCTGTCCAGCCTTGAACAGTCACAACACACCTACCAACCAGAGGCGAATATTCTGCATTTCTTAGTGTTTCCAATACACAGTATATTTTACATAATTGAGTTGATAGGATAGCTACAATAGTCTACCTTGTATTTTTTTTCACTTAACATTGAAAACAAGCACTAAAAATTCTTCACAAAACATTTTTATTGGCTTCATATAATTCCACTGAATATAGTCTTGAAAAAATGAACAAAGGGCTTAAGTAGGAAATTCATAAAGCAGTACAAATAACCAAAATTTCATGAAAAAAATGTGATGAACTTACCTAGTAATCAAAAATAATTTTTAATTAAAATAGGGCACCACTTCACCTACCAAACTAGCAAAGATGTTTAAGGAAAAAAAGGCTGTAAAAAGATAAAGGACAACAGATACTCTGCAAACACTGCTGATTAGAGTACAAATTAGCATATTTTAAGATAAAATTTAGCACTATATAATTTTATTTTATTGTTTCAGAGCTATTTTATTTTAATTACATTTTTGTTGTCTTTTTCCATTATCATTTACTTCCCCATACCCTGTTCTACTTCCACCCACCTTCCTCTTCCTCACAATCACCAAACTGTTCTCCATGTTCATGAGTTCTTTCTCTCTTTTTTCTTTTTTGCTCAATCCCTTCACTCCCTAAACTGCTACCTTAGCTGTCAGCCTGTTCTTCATCTACGAGTCTGTCTCTGTTTTGCTTCTTAGTGCAGTTTGTTCATTAGATTCCACATATGAGTGAAATCATATGGTATTTGTCTTGCTCTGACTGGATTATTTTACCTAGCAAAATGTTCTCCAGGCCCATTCATACTGTCACAAAGGGTAAAATTTTCTTTTTTTATTCCCCAGTAGTATTCCACTGTGTAAATATACCATAGTTGTTTTATCCACTCATCTACTTATAACAGTGGAAAATTGTAATAGTGGGAAATTGTAACCCACACCACTGTTCTTTTGTTGTTGTTTCTGTAAGTGCTGACTATTATTTAGCTTGTAGTTGAACAGCATGTTTGTATAAGAATTCTGGGAATGAACTTCAAAAGATACAGACATCAACCTTCAAACATTTTGGCTCTAGATTTGCTGACCTTCAACCTAGCAGCCAGAATGACATAAACCAGGATGATGCATACTGGACCATCACTTGCCTTATTGGAATGGACTCATCTGCACATAGAGAACTTTGCAAACCCCTCACTTGATCTCTTTGTTCTGTCCACTCTCCCTCTTTATAAAAATCTCTGCCTCCACTGGGAGATAGAGATGGACATTAAGACATGAGTCTTCCATCTTCCAGGTTGCCAGCATCAGGAAATAAACCACTTTCTTTTACATTGGCACCTACCTCTCAAGTATTCACTTTTATAGCTGCAGGCAGCCACACTTATTTGTGATTACATGTGGATGAACACTTGGGCTGTTTCTAGATCTTGGCTATTGTAAATAATGCTGCAATGAACATAGGGATGCATATAGTTTTTGAATCAGTGTTTTGGGTTATTTTTTTATCAATTCCCAGAAGTGGAATCACTGGATCATAAGGCAGTACCCCTTTTAATTTTTTTGAGGTAACTTCAAACTGCTTTCTACAGTGTCTTCACCAATCTGCATTCCCAAAAACACTGTATGAGGGTTTTCCCTTTTTCCACATCCTTGCCAACACATGTTGCTTACTAAATTATTGATGATAGCCCTTCTGACATGTGTGAGGTTATAGTTCATAGTGGCTTTAATTTTCATTTCTCTGATGATTAGCAACAATGAGTAACTTTTCTTTTTTAATATATTTTATTGATTATGCTATTACAGTTGTCCCATTTTTTCCTCCTCTTTATACCCTTCTACCTGCAACCCTCTCCCACTAGCATTTCCCTACCATAGTTCATGTCTGTGGGTCATACATGTATGTTTTGGGGGTTCTCCATTTCCCATACTATTCTTGACCTCTCCCTGTCTATTTTGTACCTCTAATATATGCTTATCATTCCCTGTACCTTTTCCCCATTCTCTTCCTCCCCCTCCCCACTGATAACCCTCCATACAATCTCCAATTCTGTGATGGTGTTCTTGTTGTAGTCATTTGCTTTGTTTGTTTTTATTTTTGTTTTTTTTTTAGGTTCAGTTGTTGAGAGTTTGTTGTCATTTTACTGTTCATATTTTTTATCTTCTTCTTTTTCTAAGATAAGTCCCTTTAACATTTCATATAATAATGACTTGGTGATGATGAACTCCTTTAACTTGACCTTATCTGGAAAGCACTTTATCTGCCCTCCCATTCTGGATAGAGTAATCTTGGAAAGGCATGTACTTGCCTTTCATGACTTTGAATACTTCTTTCCAGCCCCTTTTTGTCTGCAAGGATTCTTTTGAGAAGTCAGCTGATAGTCTTATGGAAACTCCTTTGTCGGAAACTGTCTCCTTTTCTTTTACTGCTTTTAAGATTCTCTCCTCATCTTTAATCAGGGGGAATGTAATTATGATGTGCTTTGATGTGTGCTTCCTTGGGTCCAACTTCCTTGGGACTCTCTATGTTTCCTGGAATTCCTGGAAGTCTGTTGCTTTCCCCACATTTTCTCCTTCATTATTTTTTTTAAATAAGTTTTCAATTCTTTGCTATTCCTGCTCTCTTTATGGTACCCCTATGATTCAGATATTGGAACTTTAAAGTTGTTCTGGAGGTTCTTAAGTGTCTCCTCATTTTTTGAATTCTTATCTTCATCCTGTCCTAGTTGAATGTTTATTTATTCCTTCTGCTCCAAACCATTGATTTGAGTCCCAGTTTCCTTCCTTTCACTGTTGGTTCCATGTCTATTTTTCTTTATTTCACTTATCATAGCCTTCACTTTTTTCTCTATTTTTTGACCATACTCAACCATTTCTGTGAGCATAATGATTATCAGTGTTTTCAAGTCTGCATCTGATCAGTTGGCTAATTCTTCATCGCTTAGTTGTATTTTTTCTGGAGCTTTAATCTGTTCTTTCATTTGGGCCATTTTTTTTTTTTGTCTTGGCACACCTGTTACTTTGTAAGGGTTGGAGTCTTAGGTAATATCATGGTAGGGCAACTCACTTACCTGCATTGTGGCACTTATGTGGGGGAGAGGTCTGAAAGGGAACAATTCCACATGTTTGAGCTTTCAGTCACTTTCCCTGCTTTCCAAATGGAAATTGGCCCTTCTGGTGCTGATTCCCCTGTGTGTGGGCTAGTGTCCATTCTAGGACCCTGTGGGTCTCCCCAACAAGCTCTTCTTTGAGGCTTGGAGTTTCTCTCACTGCCATGGTTCCCACAAGTTTTTTTAGTCACAGGTTTTATGCTTTATTTCTCCACTCCAGAACCCTGGTTCATGCAGTCTGTCTTGCTTCCCAGTTGTTCCTCCCAGTTTATCTGCACATAAAAGTGGGACTGCCCAGTCCACCATCTGCAACCTTGCCATGTGCCCATCTGCCCTGGCTGCCTGTCTTCACCACTCCTACCAATCTGGATAAATGTTTCTTCTTTAATTCCTTGGTTGTCAGACTTCAATACAGTTCAATTTTCTGGCAGTTCTGGTTGTTCTTTGTTTTTAAATATGTTGTCCTTGTTTTGGTTGTGTGAAGAGGCAAAGTATATCTACCTACCCCTCCATCTCAGCCAGAAGTTGAACACCTACTTCTTATAGAGAAATGTGAGAGATGAAAAAATGAAAGTAAATAAAAATAAAATCAAAAGTAAATAAAATAATGCATTTTTGAAATGAAAATTTATTGACCAAATTGTAAGCTACTTGGAGGCAGAAACCATACCTGATAGAGAATACAAGAAAACTATTGTAACACAAGGGAATTTCATAGGTACTCTCATAAAAATTACAAAGGCAGTCCTTTTAATTCACAAACATGAGGAGAATAATTTTAGATGGGAAAATGAACAAGATATCTCAAAATAGGTAGTACTGAGCTAGCAATAAAAATTGGATGAGGGTTCTCATTTTGGGTTCTCTTGCTCCATTCAAAACACATTTCTGCAGATGTTTCTGGTGCTTATTTTATTTCTGATTCTATTTTTATTTGTTTTTCTTATTCTTTTTTTCCCCACAGGGTTAAGATGTTACTCACCTAACTAAACAGTCAGAGTTAGATAGGGAGTAAATGGTGGCTATGTAGGAAAGAGCAGACTCCACTTCCCTTCCCCCTACACACGGGAGAAAAACCTAGCTGATCTATGGAGGAACAGAGCAAACAGCCAACAGTACCTCAGCATATATGAAAATAGGAAGCCAAATATTGTAGCAGACATTGCAAAACCAGATGGTAAGGAAAGTGCTTCAGGACAATAAGGTCCCAGGGACCAGCACAGAGACCAGGGCAGCTGCAGCCCAGGCCCAGCGCTTATGGGATCTGCCACAGGGATCTTTGGAGAGAGCTGGGTCAACTGCTATCTCCCCAGTCAAACAAGGTTTGAGCTGCACCGGGAGAGACTTGGTTGCTTGAAGTCGCAGAGAGGAGGAAAAGGTAAAAGTGGGAAACACACAGGGGCTGTGAGCACCCACAGAGTGTGTGGTTGCTCACTGGGGAGAGTTTAGACTCATGCCATGATGGGCACTGACTCCAATAGTCCCCGGTCTGCCTGGAGAATAGGGCTCGGCAAGAGGCCAGGCCATGGTACAGAGTGTCAGGCTTGAGCAGGAGGAATTTCTGAAAAAGAGAAAGTGGAAAAAGAGACACTGTTTGGAGAATTCTCCTGCAGCAATCACTCCAGCCTCTTCCCCACCCAGCAGGGCATTGTTCCTGAGGTACTGCAGGAAGCCCTGTGCACCCCTATAGCACTGGTAAGGGTGCACGCCCGAACCATGGGGCTGGAGGCAGTCTGGCCAATGCATGCATGCCCACAACCCAGGGAGAGTGTGTTCTGCAGAAGGCCCAGAGCCCACAGTGGTAACCCCGGGGACAGTGTACTCTGAGGAAGGCCTGGGTCCTGCACCCAACACCCCATGGACAGGCACCAGGCTAGCCCTGAAGAGAGTGTGAATGAAGCTGACTAAATGCATATTGGAAAGGGAAAAAGGTTCCTCAGCCTGCTGCAGCCAGAAAGACCAAAAAAACTGGTGTGGCCAGTTTGAAACAAGCAACAGGCTTTTTTTTTTTTAAAGTTATTTTTTATTTTAAAATTTCTATTATTTTTATCTCTCATTTTTTTCCACTCTCTCCTTCTTTGTTTTATTCCTTCTTCCTTTCTTTCTGATTTTATTTTGTCTTCCTTCCTTCTTCTGTTTCTTTTTTATTAAATACCCACAAATGAGACAAAAAAAAAAAAAAAAAAACCTGAAACTGTAAAAACACGAGAGTTGGACTCAAAGGGGGGGGGATCCCAACAGCTGAGACAGTAAGACAAATTTCACTTTGCTGTTACAGAGAACCCACAAGTTATTGCATATTTGTATTATTATTTTTCATTATACTTACATCTTTTATTTTGACACTATTTTTGTATTTCTTCTTTGTGTATAGTCTTCTTTGCTTGGCTGGTTATATTGTAGCATTTGACAGGTTTCTCCTGTTCTCTCCTTCATAATGTATTGCTAATTTACTGTCCTTCACTACACATGTTCCATCAGCACACTATTCAAGGACCTATGTTCCCTACTCTTGTTATCCAGATCACAAAGATTTTGTCATATGATTGTTGCTCTAATATTACTTTAAATAATAGCTGTTCCATACAATTATAAATACTACACAACACCCCTCCCAGATCTTAGCCCACATCACAATTTCCTGAACTCTATTACCGTACTAGTTAACTCTATTTTCTCACACAGTACACATATTTACTATCCTTTACTCTCACCTTACCACAGAATCTGACCTCCCACAACCTTGCGGCTTTCTAGATCCAACTCATAATCCTTCCCTCCCCAACAAGAGTCTTATGTTCTTTCCAACCTTTCTAACAAGTGGCTTGTTGAATGGAATATCCTGGTTAACACTATACATAGCCAAAGGATATCTCTTCTCTACCAGCTGCTACTGTAAATATGATAGATTATTCTCTTGTTGTCTTAAACCATTTGGCTTCCCCCTCCAACTGATCACAAAAATAGTAGGTGGAACCTGTGAACACCAGGATACCCAATGGAAGAAGAAACTGAACAATAAAGAAAGCACCAAAAGAAAACATCAGAAGATGAGGGAGGGAGTGGAAGCCCCACTAACCTCAATCCAAGACCTATCTGGAAATACAACTAAATAGTGGAGAAATTACCCAGAACAAACAACTGAAGAAGAGCAAGAGAGAATCCTTAAAACCATGACACATGGAAGAACCAGCTTTAATACAACATGTCCTCACCAGCACAACAAAATACAAGAGGTGCTGGACAGAGTGACCCTCAGTTAACCAGCTGGTGGGAAGGAGCCAACAACAATCAAAACCCAAAGACAAACACAGAGCAAATTTAAATAACAGCCTAAGACTAGTGAGCTTGGGAGATCCAAGAGACTGCACAACTGAATCTCACAGGTATTCTACCACAGAAGTTCACACCATAAACCCAGGGAGACAGAACAGATCAATTTAAGAAGCAGAGGCTAACAAGAAGAGTCAGAAAAACTATGGGAAGACAAATAACAACCACCAGATGAAAGGAGAGAAGGAAGCCTCAAAAAGAATGGTAAATGAAATAGAGGCAACTCAACTATCAGATATTGAGTTCAAAGCAATGGTATTCAAGAAGTTCAATGAGCTCACAATGAATTACCAGAAACTACAGGGAAACTACAATGAACTCACTGCAAACTATATAAATATGGAAAAATAATTAGAAACTATCAACAAGGACCAAAAGAAAATGAAGAATACAATTTCTGAACTGAAGAACACAGTAGAAGGTTTCAAAACTGGGATCAACTAAGCACAAGATCAGATCAGCAAGCTAGAGGACAAAGTAGAAAAAACACCCAGAAAGAGCAAGAAAAAGAAAAGAGGCTCAGAAAGAATGAAGAGGGATTAAGAGAAATGCAAGACAATATGAAACATAATAATATCCATATGATAGGGATACCAGAAGGAGAAGAAGAGCAAGGGATAGAAAACCTATTTGAAAAAGTCATGATGGAAAACTTCCCAAATTTGATAAGAGAAAAAGTCATACAAATCCAGGAAACACAGAGTCCCAATTGGGAGGAACCCAGAGAGGTCCACTTCAAGACACATCATAATTAAAATGGCAAAATCCCAAGATAAAGAGAGAATCTTTAAGGCAGCAAGGGAGAAACAGGAGGTAACATACAAGGGAGCCCAATAAGGCTAACAGCTGACTTCTCAATGGAAACGCTTCAAGCCAAAAGAGAATAGCAAGAAATATTCCAAGTAATGAGAACCAGGTGCCTGCAGCCAAGACTAGTTTACCCAGAAAGACTCTCAATCAAGAAAGAAGGCCAAATAAGAAGCTTCCAAGACAAAAGAAGTCTCAAAGAATGCAGCTCTACCAAACGAGCTCTGCAAGAGATGCTAATGGGACTGATCTAAGGAAAGAAAGGAAAAGATAGAGACAGAGAGGAACACAGGTATGAAAATGGCAATGAATAAGTACCTATCAATAATGACTTTAAACATAAATGGCTTAAATGCTTCAATCAAAAGAGATAGAATAGCTGAATGGATAAGAAAGCATGACCCACACATATGCTGGCTACAAGAGACCCACCTCAGGACAAAACACCTGCACAGACTGAAAGTGAAGGGCTGGAAACAAATTTTCCAAGCAAACAGACAAGAAAAAAAAAAAGCCAGGGTAGCAATCCTCATATCAGACAAAATAGACTTAAAAAAAGGGGCCATAAAGAGAAACCCAGAAGGTCACTTCATAATACCCAAGGGAAGAGACCACTAAGAAGATATAAAAATTGTAAATATACATGCACCCAACATAGGAGCACCCAAACACATGAAGAAAATCTTAGAGGACTTCAAGAAAGATATTGACAGCAACACAATTAGAGTAGGGGATTTTGACACCCCACTGTAAAAAAATGAACAGAACTTCCAAACAAAATACAAACAAAGATATTGTGACATTGAACAACGGCCAGATGAAATGGACTTAACTGATATTCATAGAGCCCTTTATCCCAAACAAGCTAAATACACATTCTTTTCAAATGCACATGAAACATTTTCAAAGATAGACCACATGATAGGACACAAAAAAGCCTCAACAAATTTAAGAAAATTGAAATCATACCAAGCCTTTTTTCTCACCAAAAAGGACTAAAACTAGAAACCAAACCCAAGGAAAAAAACCCCCAAACACACAAAATCATGGAGATTGAATATCATGCTATTAAATAATGAATGGGTCAAGAATGAAATTAGGGAAGAAATCAAAAAGTTTCTGGAAACAAATGAAAATGAACTCACAACAACCCAAAACTTACCGGACATGGCTTTATGAAGGCAGTCCTGAGAGGGAAGTTCATAATGATACAGGCCCACCTAAAAAAGATAGAAACATTTCAAACAAGCAACCTAACCCTACGTCTACAAGAACACAAGGAACAACAACAAAGACAGCCCAGAGCAAACAGAAGGAAGGAAATAACCAAGATCAGAGCAGAATTAAATGACATAAAGACTAAAATCACAATTCTAAGGATCAATGATTCCAAGAACTGGTTCTTTGAAAAGATAAACAAAATCGACAAGCCTTTAAGCAGACTCATCAAGAAAAAAAGAGAGAAGACCCAAATGAACACAATCAGAAATGAAAGAGGAGAGATTACAGCAGATACCAGAGAAATACAAAGGATTGTAAGAAATTGCTACAAAGAACTGTATGCCAACAAATTTGAAAACCTAGATGAAATAGACAAATTTTTAGAAAAATATAATCTTCCAAAACTCAATGAAGAAGAAGCAGAAAGCCTGAACAGACCAACAACAGCAGATGAAATTGAAAAAGTAATAGAAAAAAACTCCCCCCACACAAAAGCCCTGGACTGTGTGGTTTCACAGGAGAATTCTACAAAACATTTAAGCAAGAGCTAACCCCTATCCTTCACAGATTATTCAAAAAAATCCAAAAAGATGGAAGACTCCCAAACTCTTTTTATGAAGCCAACATCATCCCAATCCCAAAACCGAATAAATACACAACAAAGGAAAACTTCGGGCCAATATCGCTGGTGAACATAGACACTGAAATCCTCAACAAAATACTGGCAAACCTCATCTACCAATACATTAAAAAGATCATACACCATGACCAAGTGGGATTCATCCCAGGGATGCAAGGATTGTACAATATTAACAAAACAGTAAATGTAATACATCACATAAACAAAATGAAAGACAAAAATCACATGATCATATTAATAATGTGGAAAAAGTATTTGATAAGGTACAGCACCCATTTATGATAAAAAACACTCAGCAAAGTGGGAATAGGGGGAGCATTCCTCAACATAATAAAGGCCATATATGAGAAACCTACAGCCAACATCATACTCAATGGGCAAAAACTAACATATTTTCCACTAAGATCAGGAACAAGACAAGGTTGTTCACTTTCACCACTTCTATTTAACATAGTATTGGAAGTTTTAGCCAGAGTGAGCAGACAAGAAAGGGAAATAAAAGGCATCTGAATCAGAAAGGAGAAAACAAAACTGTCATTGTTTGCAGATGACATGATAATGTACAGAGAAAATCCTACACACTCCATCAAAAAACTTCTCAATCTAATAAATGAATTTGGCAAAACACTGGGATACAAAGTCAATATCCAGAAATCAAAGGCATTCCTGTACACCAACAATGAAACAGCAGAAGCAGAAATCAAGAAAAAAATCCCATTTGAAATAGCAACAAGAAAAATTAAATACCTGGGAATAAACCTAACCAATGAGGTAAAACACCTGTATGCAGAAAACTACACAACACTGAAGAAAGAGATCAAGGAAGACACAAACAAATGTAAACATACACCGTGTTCATGGATTGGAAGAATTAACATCATCAAAATGTCTATGCTATTCAAAGCAATTTATAGATTCAATGCAATACCTATTAAAGTACCAATGGCATATTTCACAGACATAGAACAAACACTTGAAAAATTTATACGGAATCATACATGACCCCGAATAGCTGCTGCAATTTTGAGAAAGAAGAGCAAAATAGGAGGGATCACAATACCTGATACCAAATTCTATTACAAGGCCACTGTAATCAAAACAGCCTGGTACTGACATAAAAACAGGCACATGGAGCAGTGGAACAGAACAGAGCACCCAGAAATAAACCCAACTCTCTAGGGTCAATTAATATTCAACAAAGGAGGCAGCAGCATAAAATGGGGTAAAAATAGCCTCTTCAACAAATGGTGTTGGGAAAAGTGGACAGCTACGTGCAAAAAAAAAAAAAAAAAAAAAAGAAAGTCAAGCACCAACTTACACCATACACAAAAATAAATTCAAGGTGGATAAAAGATTTAAATATAAACCATTAAAGTCCTAGAGGAGAACATAGGCAGGAAAATCTCAGATATTTCATGCAGCAACATTTTTTACTGATATGTCCCCTAGAGCAAGGGACATAAAGGAAAGAATAAACAAATGGGATCTCATCAAAATAAAAAGCTTCTTCACAGCTAAAGAAAACAGTCTTAAAATAAAAAAAGAACCAACTTTATGGGAAAACATATTTGCCAATGATACCTCAGACAAGGTTTTAATCTCCAAAATATACAAAGAGCTTACATGACTCCACTCTTAGAAGACAAGCAACCCATTTACAAAATGGGCAAAGGACTTGAACAGACACTTCTCCAAGGAGGACTTAGAGACAATCCAGAGACACACGAAAAGATGCTCATATCGCTAGCTATCAGAGAAATGCAAATTAAAACCACAAGGAGATACCACTTCATACCAGTGAGAATGGCCATCATAAACGAAGCAACAAACAACAAGTGTTGGAGAGATTGTGAAGAAAAGAGGACCCTAGTACATTGTTGGTGGGATTGCAGACTGGTACAACCACTACAGAAAACAGTATGGAATTTTCTAAGAAAACTAAAAATGGATCTGCCTTTTGACCCAGCAATTCCACTGCTGGGATTATATCCTAAGCACCCTGAAACACCAGTTTAAAAGAACCTGTGTACCCCGATGCTCGTAGTAGCACAATTTACAACAGCCAAGTGCTGGAAGTAACCTAAGTGCCCATCAGTAAATGAGTGGATCAAAAAACTATGGCACATTTACACAATTGAATTCTATGCAGCAGAGAGAAAGAAGGAGCTCCTGCCCTTTGGGACAGCATGGATGTAACTGGAGAGCATTATGCTAAATGAAATAAGCCAGGTAGTGAAGGACAAATACCATATGATCTCAGCTTTAACTGGAACATAATCAACAAAAGAAAAAACAAACAAAGTATAACCAGAGTCATTGAAAATAAGAACAATTTAACAATAGCCAGAGGGAAGGGGGAAGGGGACAGAAGGGAGAAGGGTTTTCAGGAACTGCTATAAAGGACCCATGAAAAAAACCTAGGGGGAAGCTGGAAGCCAGGGAGGGAGGTGGGTTTGGATGGGATGTGGGGAGGGGTGGGGAGAAAATACAGACAATTTTAGTTGAACAACAATAAAATAATTTTAAAAAACATAAATAAATAAATATACTTTTACCATACAATTCAGCAACAGTACTCCTTGGTATTTACCCAAAGTCATTGAAAACTCATGTCCACACAAAATCCTGTACACAGATGTTTTTGGCAGTGTTATTCATAATTATCAAAAATCTAGAAGCAACTAAGATATTGTTCAGTACCTGAATGAATTAACTAAACTGTGTTCCATCCAGACAGTAAAATATTACTCAACACTGAATAGAAATGAGCCACTATCTATGCAAAGACATGGAAGGATCTTAAATGCGTATTATTAAGTGAAGGAAACCAAACTGAAAATGGTATGTATTATATGGTGCCAAATATATGATACTCTCAAAAGGCAAAAGTACAGAGCCAGCAAAATATCAGTGATTGAAATGGTTTAGTGAGGAGAGAGTAATAAACAGGTGCAGCAGAGAATATTTTTAGGGCAGTGAAAATCTGTGTGATATGATAATGGTGGGTATATATCACTCTACATACATTTGTCCAAACCTGTAATATCTGAAACACCAAGAACATACCCTAATGTAAACTATGAACTTTGGGTAATTATGATGTGTCCATGTAAGTTCATCAATTATAACAAATGTGTCACTCTGGTGGGGGATTTTGTGAGTGGGTGAGGCTATGTGTGAGGACAAAGGGATATGGGAACTCTCTTTTTCTTCCCACTCAATTTTGCTGTGAACCTAAAACTGCTCTGAAAAACAAAGTGTGTGTGTGTGTGTGTGTGTGTGTGTGTGTGTGTGTGTATTATAATATGTCTTATAAAATAATATATACTATTTTTAAAGCAAAATCAAAAGGTAAAGATACAATAAATGGAAGTGAAAAGATAATAAAATTAGATCCAGAATTGATCTGGGGTGAGGGAGGGCATCTATTATCCACTTGAGTTCAGAAAGAGAGAAAATGTAGGGGATGAAATTACCAAATAAATGATACAAGAAACTTTTTCAGAATTAAGAGATACAAGGGATACCTAGAGTATTTGGTGAACCTACCAATGTCCAGCAAAATGCACAAAAATAGACTCACCACTCTGAAGTGATTTGCTTACTATCAGTGGGAGATGTTCTGTAGTAAGGTCATGTGAAATATATTACTTTTTTTCAGTACCTCTCATTTAAGGCTTGGAAATCCCATCACAGCCACTTCAGTGGAGCTTTCATTAAAATCAGTTCACTGAGCTACGATGCTAATGAGGCACCAGTCATGGGCGTAACCCCTGGGTAAGACATTTAATTTATCTTGTTCCCTGGCCAGCCTCTTAGCATTGAACATGATGGAGGTAGGGTTCAGAATTACAGTATGATATTTTGAAAAAAACATTCCAAGTACCTGTTCAAGTGGAAATTCTGTATCTTTATATATAACAGGAACCCTTCTCATTTTGCATAACCAAAATTTACAAATTTTTATATAGTTGATTACTATCCACACACTAGGCTGAATCTGTGCCTTGAAATATTCTCTGCAGAAGAAAATAATTGGTTTCTCTGTGTTTTTGGTGGCTTGTTAGTTTTATTTATTCACATAAAAATTCAAGCAAGAGTCCAAAAGTAATTTTTCAGGCTACTATTTGCAGACACACGAATTTTATATGCCAGTCAGATTTATTGTAATAGGAATAGAATGAATTAAGCCAGATGTCTCTAGATGTTTGTGATTGATTTTCCAGAGCACTTTGGAGACTGCCCGTTTATCTCTTACTGTTCTGAATTTTTTAAAAATTAAAAAGCTCTTTGGCCAGGCACATACTATTTTCCACCTATCCTACTGGGTTCCTAATACTACTGCACAGCACCACCTGTTCTTTTCACCCAAACTGCTTAATTTTACCACATCTGTCTAAAGGTGTTTTTTACCTCTCTATAGCCACTGTTCTTTTGTCAAATTCTCTTTGAATGATTTTATTGTTTTCTGGATTTCCCTTTCATGTTCACTTTCTAATGACTCTTTTGGTAATATGCAAAAAGCTTATTTAGAAAGAAAAAAGATCAGTAGGAAGAAAAACATCTCTTACTCCAGCTTTTCCCCCATTTTAAACTACGATATTCTATTCATCTTGGAGATTTTTTTAAGTTTTCAAAAGTGAATATTAATCAAGTCACAAGATGAGGCAGTGAAGAATCCAGCCACCTAGCTATGCCTCAACCTTATCCTTTGTAAAAAGCAGTCATTAAGTTGCCTAGAGATAATACCTCTCGAATATAAATAACTTCTGTTTCCTTAAACCACTGCTTTCTCATTGGTTTCTACCTAAGCATTCTGAGTAGAGTCCTCCCTGTAAAATAAAGAAACTGAGTGACAGAGCCTCATCATGATTTGATGAGGGTCACATGGCTAATCTGTGGCATTCAAAAATAGCCTGGTACATACAGTACACCAGTCTTCCCACTCAACCGTAAATCATTTAAATTCAGATTTAAGTATAATACCTTCCCTCGGTCTCATTGCCACGGCAGTCATTTTATTGTTTCTGGCAGGGAAGAAGGAAAAAATGAAAACTAACACAGTGGTTGAAAGAAATCTCTTTAACAGACTAACCTTAAAAAGAAGCTCACAATTTTCCTTCAGTTCTTCCTTTTCCACCACAGATTTGGTCCTGCTTAAAGAATGTATGACAAATTATTAGTTTATCTTCTCTGAGGATAACTATCCTTGTTATAGTGGACAGATGCCTGCAAAAGGAATCAGAAGTCCCAGAGGCTAGTCCTACCTGGGTCATTAACCAGCTACCTGTGTTATTTTAGTCAGTTTTTTCATGGCTCAGGTCTTCAGTTCTCCTATCTGTAAAAATAAGGGCTCTAGCAGAAAATCTCTGTGGTAATTTTAGTCCCAACTTTTCTGTATGCTATGATCAATAAAAGAAAACATACTCTGTGAATGAGCACATGAAGTAAATAAGGATGCAAAAAAGAGACTAACTGGTTGGTCAAGACAGAAGACAGTACACAAAGAAAAATTGAAAGAAGCATGAAGCTAAAAAGTATGAGATGCAGTTATCAACCTAGGAATAGATTTAGATATTGTTAAACATAGGTCAGTCATTTTACAAAAGACCTGAAAACTTGGATTAAATGGTCAATTTCCACCCTTGAACTGTCTTTTTTTCAGGTCAATATATAGTTACTGATCAAAGGGGGTACAGAATGGGCTGCAAGGAGTCTTTTTCATTAAATATTTTATTGTTTATGCTTATAGTTGTCCCAAACTTTCCCCTTTACCTCCCTCCATCCAGCCAAACTCCCACTTCTATAGTCCATCACCACACCATTTTCCATGTACATGGGTCATTCATATATGTTCTTTGACTAATCCCTTCACCTTCTTTCAATTGGTTCTCCCCTCTCTCCACCCCTCTTACAACTGTCAGTCTGTTCCGTGATTCTGTATCCTCTGATTCTATTTTGATCATTAGTTCATTTTGTCCATTACATCCCACTTATAAGTGAGGTCATATGGTATTTGTCTTTCACCAACTGGCTTATTTCACTTAGCATAATAGCCTCTAGTTTCATACCTACTGTCACAAAAGGTAAGAATTCCTTAGAATTCCTTCTTTTGCTGCTTCATAGTATTCCACTGTGTAAGTGTATCACAGTTTTTTTACCCACTCATCTACTGATGAATACTTAGGCTGTTTCCAAATCTTGGCTATTGTAAATAGCACTGCTATAAACAGAAGGGTGCATCACTTCTTTTGAATTGGTGTTTCAAGATTCTTAGGGTATATTCCCAGCAATGGAATCACTGGATCAAAAGGCAGTTTCACTTTTATTTTTTTAAGGAAATTTCAAAGCAAGGAGTCTTAACCTTAATGGATGAAAAATATAAAAAGGTGTAATCTCACCAATGAAAGACCTTAACACCATGCAGCAACCTACACAGGATAGGCACCATTGTTTCAGCCAAACACTGATGATATCATTGGTAACATAGCAGAATGTTTGACACTTAGCAAACATTTTATAAGGGCCTGCACCCATCCATATACACAAAGATAGCCAAATAAACTCATTTTGCTATAACCAGCATCTCTTTTGGGAAGGTCTGTTCTCTGTTACATTGTAGTAAATGAGCCAGGTTAACTAAGTATTAAAAGATGACTCTTTCATAACCAAGCTTCTCAAATTTAGGTATGCATAAGAATTATCTGAGGGAAGTTGTTAAAATGCGGTTCCCACAGTACCATTCCTGGGGTTGTGATCCAGTAGATCTGTGATTACACCTAGTAATCTGTATTTTTTTAAAGTATTGATGGTGATTCTAATGCAAATCAAAGCATCCTTTGAGAAACTCTGGGGTAGAGAGAATAGATCAAGCCTCTTTTATGACCCATTAGAACAAAGTCCTTCAATCAAAAACTCACCTACAGCAAGTTTTCTACCACATCAAAAGGACATAAACAATATACAGAGAAAATCCAGGTATAATCCAAATCCAAAGATACAATTTATTGACCAAAATAAATATAAACTTCTGATTATTCCCTCTGTCTTTAGTATCCTCACCATCAATTTTATTTATTTGGTTCCTTGAGCATTTGAACATGCTCTAATCTACCCCAGGCATTATTTTACTAAACCTTTCAGTAACATTTAAAACATTTTATATCCTCCACACTAGCGACCACTTTTACTTTTTTGAAACTTTTTCCCTTGATTTCCATGACATCATGTTATCATGATGTAACTCTTCATTTTTCTGGCACTGACTACTCAGTTTCCTCTCTGATTTCTTCTTCCTATCCCTATTACTTATGGGGTATTAATTTCTGTTCCAGGCCCTCTTTTCATTCTAAACACTCTTCTTGAGCAAGGTCATCTTTTCAAAAGGCTTCAACTAACATCTCTATGTTAATATCTACTAAATCTCAATCTCCAGATCAGATTTCTCTTCTGACCTGAATAATCAATCATCTACTTGACTTCTCCATTGAAATGGTACCCAATCACCTATAAATCATTATGTCCCAAGCTGAATTTGCAAACCTAATAGATCTACTGGAAGATCTAGCCAGGAATATTAGGCAAAGAAAAAAAATAACAGGAATCATAATTGAAAAGGAAGACTTTAGACTATATTTGCAGGTGACATGATCTTATAATGGAAAAACTTTAAATGTCCATTAAAATTATTGGAAATAATTAACAAGATTAACAAAGTTTCAGGATATAAAATAAATGTACAAAAACCACTTGTGTTTCTATACTGGCAATGAATGATCTAAAAATGAAATTAAGAAAACAATTTCATTTACAATAGCATCAAAAAGAATAAAATCCTAGGAATAAATTTAACCAATGAAATGTAAAATTGTAGGCTGGAAACTAGAAAATTATAATTGAAGGCTTTAAAGAAGACCTAATTATATGTTCATGAATTGGAAAAGTTAATATTAAGAAGGCAATACTACCCACATTGATCTATTGATTCAAAGAAACCCCTATCAAAGTCCCAACTGCCTCTGTGGCAGATATTGTAAGACTGATCCTAAAATTTATATGTAAATTCAAGGAACCCATAACAGACAAAACAATCTTTAAAAACAAGAACAAAGTTGAAGTACTCACACTTTCTGGTTTAAAAATTACTACAAAGTTACAGTAGTCAAAACAGTGTGATACTGGCATAAAGAATGGGCATAGAGGCCAAAGGAATAAAATTGAGAGTGCAGAAATAGACCCAGACCTGTATGGTTTATTGATTTTTGACAAGGGTGCTAAGTCCATTCAATGGGAAAGAACAGTCTATTCAACAAATGGTGATGTGAAAATTCCCTATCTACAAGCACAAGTAATAATTTGGATCCCTTCTTCACACCATATACAATACTAACTCAAAATAGATCCAAGGCCTCAATGTAATAGCTAAAACTATAAAAATTTTAGAAGAAAACATAAAGATAAATCTTTAAGACCTTGGATTTGGCAATAGAATTTTAAGGGGGACACAAAAAGCATATGCAATATATATATATATATATGTGTGTGTGTGTGTGTGTGTGTGTGTGTGTGTGTTGGAATTCATAAAAATTAAATATTTTAATTTCTTTTTATTTTATTTGAAGTATATTTTATTGATTATGCTATTGTAGTTGTCCCATTTTTTTCCTCCTCTTTATTCCCCTCCACGCTGTAGCCCCCCTCCCACCAGCATTCCCCCACCTTAGTTCATGTCCATGGGTCATATATATATGTTCTTTGGCTTCTCCATTTCCCATACTATTCTTGGCTTTCCCCTATTTTGTACCTAAAATTTATGCTTCTTATTCCATGTACCTTTTCCCCCATTTCCCCCTACCCTTCCCCAATGATAACCCTCCATGTGATCTCAATTTCTGTTACTCAGATCCTATTCTAGTTGTTTCTGAAGTTTGTTTGTTTGTTTGGGTTTGTTTGTTTGTTTGTTTGTTTTTTAGGTTTAGCTGTTGATAGTTATGAGTTTGTTGTCATTTTGCTGTTCATATTTTAGATCTTCTTTTTCTTAGATAAGTCCCTTTAACATTTCATAAAATAAGGGCTTGGTGATGATGAACTCCTTTAACTTGACCTTATCTGAGAAGCACTTTATCTGCCCTTCCATTCTAAATGATAGCTTTGCTGGATAGAGTAATCTTGGATGTGGGTCCTTGCCTTTCATGACTTTGAATACTTCTTTCCGACTCCTTCTTGCCCATAAGGTTTCTTTTGAGAAATCAGCTGATAGTATTATGGGAACTCCTTTGTAGGTAACTGTCTCCTTTTCTTTTGGTTCTTTTAAGATTCTCTCCTTATCTTTAATCTTGGGTAATTTAACTATGATGTGCCTCGGTGTGTTCCTCTTTGGGTCCAACTTCTTTGGAATCCTCTGTGCTTCCTGGACTTCCTGGAAGTGTATTTCCTTTGCCATATTAGGGAAAACTTCTTTCATTATTTGCTCAGATAAGTTTTCAATTCCTTGCTCTTCCTTTTCTCCTTCAGACACCCCTATGATTTGGATGCTGAATACTTAAAGTTATCCCAGAAGTTCCTAAGCCTCTACTCATTTTTTTTCAATTCTTGTTTCCTCATTCTGTTCAGGTTGAATGTTTTCTTCCTTTTGTTCCAAATCATTGATTTGAGTAACGGTTTTCTTCCCTTCACTGTTGGTTCCTTGTATATTTTTCTTTATTTCATTTTGCATAGCCTTCACTTCTTCCTTTATTTTGCTACCATACTCCAACACTTCTTTGACCATGGTGATTCCCAGTGTTCTGAACTCAGCATCTGATAGATTGGCTATCTCCTCATGACTTAGTTCTTCTTCTGGGGTTTTTATATGTTCTTTCACTTGTGCCATATTTCATTGTCTTAGTGTACTTGTTACATTGTAAAGGGAAGAGCCTTAAGTATTTGAAAAATTGGGGCAACTCACTTCACTCTCTGTGGGGCAGGATTCAGAGAGGGAACAATGCCACTTGCTCAGCTCTTGCCCCACTTCCAGTCACTTCTTCCACTACCCACAAACAAATTGCACTGTTCCAGTGCTAGTTTCTGAGTGGGTGGGCTTGTGTACATTCTAGGTCCCAATGGGCTCTTCCAATAAACTCTCCTGTAAGACTGGCAGGTTTTCCCACTGCCACAAACCATGGAGATTTTTACAGACAGACATTTTGAAGATTTCTTTTCCCACTCCAGAACCCTGGGTTGTTCAGTCTGTCTCACTCACCAATTGTTCTTCCCCATTTATCTTCATGCAAAGGTGGGGCTGCATGGCCCTCAAGCCACCACCTTGCCTGCCCCGGTCAGCCAGCCACTGCCACAACTGCTTGGTCCTCCTGCTGCTGCCTTGCCATGTGTCATCTCTGTCCCAGCTGCTCATCTCTGCTCCTCCTATCAGTCTGGATGAATATTTCTTCCTTAACTCCTTGGTTGTTGGAATTTCTCATATAGTCAATTTTCTGGCAGTTCTAGTTGTTTTTTTGCTTTTAAATTGGTTGTTATCCTTCTTTTGGCTATGTGAGCAAAATGTATGTACCTACACTTCCATCTTGGCCAGAATCAAAATTAAAATTTTTGTGTAACAAAGGATATTATCAAAAAAATAATAAAGCTAGCCATAAAATGGGAAAAATATTTATGAATCATATGCCTATTAAAGTATTTGTATTCAGAATATATACAAAAATCACTTAAAACTAATCGAGCTCTGCCCGAGGATGGTTAGGGGATTTTGCTGTAACTGGGTTGTTCTTCTCTTTTCACCTGCTGTGGTTAAATACAGTGCCATCGCTATTCTTATGAGGCCAAGCCTGAGAATGAAAAGCAGAGTGTCATTATGAACATTGAGTTTCCTAATGTAGAGGTAATGTAGGAGCTGTTGGTATGGTCAGGCATAAGTATGTGATCCCAAAGAGGCATAAATGAGTCTAATAGGAGAAGGTGTCAACTTTTAATTCAACAGACACTATTTTTTGCAAGACCCTTTGAAACAATGATGGAATTAAGGAAATAAGCATACAAGGCTCAAGATAATGATTCGAACATTTTCAAGCAATATTGCTTCTTTCTCCTCTTTTTGTTTACTTTGTCCAGATTCCAGCCAAAAAGACTCAGCTCAAGGAATTACATTCTTGGAGATGTCAGAAAAGGATTTCTGGGTCTTGGAAAATGACTCAAAATATGCAGAGGAGGAATAAAATTGTAGGGTGTTTTTCTTAATAAAAACATTTGTCTGCTCTATTTGATCAGGAATCAAAGATTTATTTAATAAGTGATAAACCTGTATGACATTTTATAAAAATGGATAATCAAAAGAGGGAATTGGTCAACAAAGGTGACAGCAGTAAGGAAGCAAAAAGTGACAACACTGGAAGTGAAAGTGAATGTAGTTAGATTTGGAAATGGTGATAGCAAAGCAAAGGGCAAGGAGAGACCTAGGCCTACATGAAGCTACAATACAAACCATATTTTAAAAGCCTGATGAATATAACACATAAGGCAAAGCTTCTTTTAGTATAAGTTGCACTAGGAAGAGAAAGCTGCTTATGGTTGAATTGGAGCATTTTCTTCTACTTTAGATTGAGGACAGTAATGAAAAACAAATCCCAACTGGTTTCACTAGCATTCAGGTCAAAGTATCTTAGTGCTACATTGAAGGAGATGGTAATTACAAGGAGACAAAAAGAACATTGTACTGCCAGTAAAGGTTGGTTGTATCCTTTCAGAAATCTCCATGAATTCATTAACCTTAAAGCATCTGGTGAAACTGCAAACTCAGGTTAAGGGGGCTGCTACTGTCAAATTTGCACCCAGATTCCAAGAATTACAGATAGTCCTGGCCTGCACAGTAGTGCAAGACAACTGTGCAAAAAAAAAAAAAAAAAAGCTGCAGGATGTGGATGGTATGTAAATGGAATTCTAGAAGATGTAGATGACTATTGGAATTTGACACTGCCTCTATTCAAGAAGTAGTGCTGGATATGCAGCCAGAGGAACTAAGTGAGGAAAGTGGTTGTGTCATGAAGGATGAATGTGCCTCAGAGGAAGTGATGCAGATGAAAAACTTCACTAAAGTAACTCTCAGATTTTCTGGCCATTGAAAGCACAAATAAAACTTCAGAAGCTGGTCCACACCTGCCATGACATAAAAATGATGCTCATAAGGAAATAAAACACTATAATTTTAAAAGAAAATTCATTGAAATAAAGATAGCCCAATTTAACAATGGGTGGGATATTTGAATAGACTTTGAAAAGGATATACAAATGGCCAATAAGCACATGAAAAAATGTTCAACATCAATAATAATTAGGGAAATGCAAATCAAAACCACAATGAAATACCATTTCACAACCCTATGATGGCTGTGATAATAATAATGAAAAAGACAATAACAATTTTTAGTAATGATGTGGAGAAATTGGAACCCTCGTACATTGCTGGTGAGAATGTAAATGGTGCAACCACTGTGGAAAACAGTTTGGTGGTTCCTCAGAAAGTTAAACATAGAGTTACCAAATGACCCAAATTCCATTCCCACATATATACCCAAGGTAATTTTAAAACATATATTCATACAAAATCTTGTACATGAACATTCATAGCAATATTATTCAAAATAACCAAATAGTAGAAACAAAACAAATGTCCATCTACTGATGAATGATTAAACAAGATGTAGTATTTTCATGCAATGGAATATTGTTAGGCAATAAAGAAGCATGAAATGCTTATACATGCTACAATATGAATGAAACTTCAAAACATTATGCTAAATGAACAAGTCAAACACAAAAGGTCACTTAACATATACTTTCATTTATATGAAACATCTAGAATAGGCAAAGTCATAAAGACAAAAAGTAGATTACTGGTTGTTAGGGGCAGGGAGAACTGGAAAGTGATTGGTAATAGATATAGGGTTTCTTTTGAGGGTGATAAAGATGTTCTGGAATTAATGATGATAGCTGTACAACTCTTGAATATACTAAAATCACTAAATTATACTATTTTAACTGCTATACTTTTATGGTCTGTGAATTATATTTCAATAAAAAGATAAAATTTAAAAAGAACAGGCCCTGGCTGGCCTGGCTCAGTGGATTCTGTGTCGGCCTGTGAACCAAAGGGTCACTGGTTCGATTCCCAGTCAAGACGCATGCCTGGGTTGTGGGACCGGTTCCCAGTAGAGAGTGCTCAGGAGGAAACCACACATTCATGTTTCCCTCCCTCTCTTTCTCCCTCCCTTTCTCTCTCTAAAAATAAATAAATAAAATCTAAAAACAAATTAAAAAATAAAAGGACAATATTTTTAAGGACATAGTAATTCTTTTAAAATTTTATTTTATTGTAACTTTTTTCTTACCATTGGTACTCTTTACCCTTCTTCCACTTCAACTCACTGCCCCCTTGCAATCACCACACTGTTGTCCATGTCCATCAGTCCTTTATCTTTTTTGCTCAATCTCTCCACTCCCTAACCACCCCCTAAGCTGTCAGCTTGCTCTTTATCTATGAGTTTTTCTGTCTTAATTTTGCTTGTTAGTTTAGTTTGTTCATTAGGTTCCACATATGAGTGAAATCATATTGTATTTGTCTCTTTCTGACTGGCTTATTTCACTCAGCATGATGTTCTCCAAGTCTATCTTTGCTATCACAAATGGTAAAATTTTCTTATTTTTTAAGGCCAAGTAGCATTCCATTATGTCTACTGATGGAGACTTGGGCTGCTTCCAAACCTTGGCTATTGTAAATAACACTGCAATGAACATAGGGGTGCCTATATTCCTTCAAATTAGTGTCTTGGGTTTTTTCAGATAAATACCCAGATTTAGAATTGCTGGATCATAAGGCAGTTCCCTTTTTAATTTTTTGAGGTAACTCCATACTACTTTCTACAGTGGCTGTACCAATCTACATTCCCACCAACACTGCATGAAGCTTCCCTTTTCTCCACATCTTCCCCAGCACTTGTTGCTTGTTTATTTGTTGATGATAGTCATTCCGACAGGTGTGAGATGATATCTCATTGTGGTTTTAGTTTAGATTAGGGATGTTGGGCATCTTTTCATATGTCTATGAGCCATCTGTATGTCCTCTTTGGAAAAGTGTTTATTCAGGTCCTTTGCCCAATTGTAAGTTGAATGGTTGGGAGGGTGGGGTTCGGTGTTGAGTTTTATAAGGTTTTTTTTAAGATTTTATTTATTTATTTTTAGAGAAGGAAGGGAGGGAGAAAGAGAGAGAGAAACATCAATGTGCAGTTGCTGGGGGTCATGGCCTGCAACCCAGGCATGTGCCCTGACTGGGAATCAAACCTGCGACACCTTGGTTCACAGCCTGAGCTCAATCCACTGAGCTACACCAGCCAGGGTGAGTTTTATAAGTTTTTAATAAATTTTGGATATTAACACTTTATCAGATGTATCAGTAAATTTGCTATTCCAATCAGCAAATTGTCTTTTTATTTTGTTGATCATTTCTTTTGCTGTGCAACAACTTTTTTTAATTTTTTATATATTTTGTTGATTATGCTATTACAATTGTCCCAGTTTTTCCCCCTTTGCCTCCATCTGCCCAGTACCCCCCTTTCTGCAAGCAGTCCCCCGTTAGTTCATGTCCATAGGCCAATGCATATATGTTCTTTGACTTCTCCATTTCCTATACTATTATTGATATCCCCCCGTCTATTTTGTACCTACCAGTTATGCTTCTTAAGCCTGCATAAAGCTAAAGGAGTTCATCATCACCAAACCATTATTACATGAAATGTTAAAAAGGACTTACTGGTACTTAAGAAAAAGAAGAAGATCAAAACTATGAACATTAAAGGGTAACAAATTCACAACTATCAACAACTGAACTCTAAAAAAACATACTACCCCAAAACTTTTTAGTTTGCTGTAGTCCCATTTGTTTATTTTTTTTGTTTCCCTTATCTAAGGGTATATATCAGAAAAAATATCGTTACAAGCAATGTCTGAATTTTACTGCCTACATTTTCTTCTAGGATTTTTTATGGTTTAGAGTCTAACACTTAAGTCGTTAATCTATTTTGAGTTCATTATTGTATGTGGTGTAAGAAGATGGTCTAGTTTCATTTCTTTGTACATATCTGTTCACCTTTCCAAGCACCGTTTATTGAATAAACTAACTTCAGCCAATTGTATATGCTTGCTTTCTCTGGAAAATATTGATTGACTATAAAGGCAAGGGTTTATTTCTGGGCTCTCTAATCTGTTCCATTTTTCTATGTGCCTGTTTTTGTGTCAATACAATGCTGTTTTGATTATTATGGCCTTATAGTATACTTTGATATTAAGTAGCATGATTCCTCCAGCTTTCTTCTTCTTTCTCCATATTGCTGTTGCTATTCAGGATCTTGGTGATTGCATATAAATTTTTGAAATATTTATTCTATTTATGTGAAGTACACCATTGGTATCTTGATAGGAATTGCTTTGATTGTATAGATTTCTTTTGGTGGTATGGATATTTTAATGATGTTAATTCTTCCTATCTATGATCACAGTATGTGCTTCCACTTACTTGTATCCTCTTCAATTTCTTTCTTCATTGTCATGAAAAAAAAAAACAACAGATTTAGGCAAGGGATATTAACAAGCAATTCATAGAAGACATACTAACATGACTACAGTTAAAATAAGATATAATTTTTCAGCATAAATTTAATGACTGCCATACTTGTAAGATAAAGGAAATTTGGAGATACACAAACCCACAAAGAAGGAAGAAGACCATGTGAAGACAGAGGCAGAGATTGCAATGATGTAGCTATAAGCCAAGGAATAGCAAGGATTGTCCAGAGCCATGAGAAGCTAGGAAAGGACAAGGAAGAACTGTGAGAGAATAGATTTATTTTGTTCTAAGCCACCATGCTTTTTGTTATTTATGGCATCCCTGGGAAACTAATATACCCTACTAAGACTCTATCCTATAGAAATACTTGCAGAAGAGGGCAAAATATTTATAAAGTACTAGTAGACTTATTGCAGCAAAAAAAAAAAAAAGAAACCCTAGAGGTAACCTAAATTCATCAATAGGTAGCCAGTTTAATAAATTACAGTATGTTCTATTGTATACATAACATTATTTACCTATAAAGAATTGACAAGGAAAGATGTCTGTGACAATTTTCCAAGTGGCAAAATCAAGCAGCAATTGTGTGAATGTTTTTGTAAGATCATGTATTTTTTCTTTTTTTCTTTTTAATTATGTTTATTGATTTTGCTATTACAGTTGTCCCAATTTTTACCCCTTTGCCTCTTTCCACCCAGCACCCCCCATTTCCTAAGGCCATCCTCACACAATTGTTCGTGTCCATGGGTAATGCATCTAAGTTCTTTGGCTATTCCATTTCCTGTATTGTACTTTACATCCCCATGGTTATTCTGTAACTACCTATTTGTACTTCTTAATCCTCTCACCCTTTTACCCTTTAAACACAGAACCAAGACCAAACAACTTAGGGAATTTTAGGTGGAGAACAAAATGTCAATGTTTTAAAATATGGGAAGGTAAAAATAACAATATAGCTAATAAAATCAGGAGGTGAGAGGAGAGAAGCACAAGGGAGCTTAGTCCTCATATTTATAATAATAGTTTATTATATACCAAGCAATGTGCTAAATATTTTATGTGTTTTAATTTTTTATTCCTCACAACAACCCAATGAAGTAGGCACTTTGTAATCCTTATTCTAGAAATGAGAAAACTGAGGCACGTAGAAATTAAATAATTTACCTACCTTATAGATAGTAAGTGGCAGGACTTAAATCCACGCACACTATCTCCAGGACCTATGCTCTTAACTATCCAGGGAATCAGGCAATGCTATAAAAAATTGAAACATAGAGATAAAAATATAATGCCTACAATCTCTTTTACAAATCTTTTAGCTTAACCTTAAAATATTCTTTTGGGAACTACATCTTTTTGAGAAGAAACATTTATCTGAAATTTACCAGTTTCTTTACTTTCACTTTGATTTTTATTTAGTTTAATTAAAGTGGTTAAAAATATACATTTTGAAACACTATGCATATTATTGCTATTAAATTTTCTTATATCTATCCATTTACTAATTTTGTATAATGTAACTGATGTCCAGAATAATGTTTATTAATCTTAGCAAGCAATGTTTAGAAAGGGTTTACTCTCTGGCAGGTAGCAGGGTAAGCACTTTAAATGGATTATCCCATTAAATTAACACAACAATCTCATAAAGAAGTACTATTTTTATTCTTTACTTAGATAAGGAAACTGAGGTTTGATAATGGTTATTCCTGGTTGGGGCCAATTTGAAGGGATTTTTTTTTCTCTTTTTTGCACTTTTTAAGTATTGCTTGCTGTTTTTAAATAAGTATATACCTTTTTTATACCAAACATGAAAGTCATTCTCAAAGTATGTTTTTAAATATTCATATTTAACTGAAGATTCCCAGGGGCTTGAGAACTCAAATGAGGGAAAATTCTAGTTTATGTAATAGCTAATAAGCTTAGTAATCAATGCATGTAAAAAGCTATTGTTTCAGGAACTGAAAGTATGAACCACCTTGACTCCAGGAGACCACAGCAGTTCTGCCTTTGTGCTTCAGGAGGACTTCAAGCAATCAAGATGGTATCTGAGCCATTGTACTCCAGGTGAGATGTCCACCACACAAGACACAGATAAAGACCACTGCTCAGGACACAGATGAAAGAATGCTGCAGCTTTCATCTAATTAACTTTTCCCTGAATTCCAAACTCCTTACCTACACTTTTCTTCTCATAAAAGGGTCGGTTTTTGTTTGGTTGTTTTTTTTTATTTTAAAACACATTTCAATTTTTTATTGTTGTTCAAGTACAGTTGTCTCCATTTTCCCCACACAACTCCTCCTTCCCCATCCATCCCCACCTCCCACCCTCATCCTATCCCCCTTTAGCTTTGTCAATGTGTCCTATATACATGTTCCTTGACAACCCTTCCCTCACTCCCCTCAGGTTCCATCAGTTTGTTTGATAGGGGACTCAAGAGTTAGATGATTTTGGTTTAAGGTAAATGGTTAGTACGCCTAGTAGGTAATGCATATGTTAAAGCTATTGTTTCAGGAACTGTAGATAAGGCCCATCCTGACTCCCCAGAGACACAGCCAACCTCCTGGGGCACAGCTAAAGACCACTGCTTGGGGCACATTTGGAGACAGCTGAGCCATTGTGTTCCAGGGAGAGACATATACCCCCTGGGGGTGAGGGGATACTTAACTTCCCAGGACCAGAATGCTAGTTTTTTAATCTAATTTTCCCTGAATTTCAAAACCCCTCACTGCACTTTGTTCTTTGTTATGAAAAGGCTGGCTTGAAAGAAAATGTAGGACAGTCCATTAGAGTATGATCCTCCATCTTCTAGGATTGCCAGCCATCTGAATAAAGGACCTATAAAGATTCAATCCCTGCTTCTGCTTATTGGGTTCAGTGTGTGACAGGCAGCATGAATGCTGGTCTTTCCTACTTTCATGTTCTTTATTTCAATGTCTCTGGTTCTATTTTGCTTGCTTGTTTCTTTTGTTGATTAGTTTCCATTTATAGGTGAAATCATATGGTATTTGTATTTCACCACCAGGCTTATTTCACTTAACATAATTCTCTACAGGTCTATCCATGCTGTTGAGAAGGGTGGGAGATCCTTTTTTTTTCTCTCTGCTGCATAGTATTCCATTGTGTAAATGTACCATAGTTTTTGATCCATTCATTTACTGATGGGCACTTAGGTTGCTTCCAGGATTTGGCTATTGTAAATTGTGCTGCTAAGAACTTTGGGGCACATGGGTTCTTTTGAATTATTTTTTTCAGGATTCTTAGGGCATAATCCCAGCAGTGGAATTGCTGGGTCAAAAGACTATTCCATTTTTAGTTTTCTGAGGAAATTCCATACTGTTTTCCACAGTGGCTGCACCAGTCTGCATTCCTACCAACAGTGTACAAGGGTTCCCTTTCCCCCACAACCTCTCCAGCACTTGTTTCTTGATTTGGTTATGATAGCCATTCTGATCAGCATGAAGTGGGATCTCATTGTGGTTTTAATTTGCATCTCTCTGATGGCTAATGTTGCTGAGCATCCTTTCCTATGTCTCTGGGCCCTCTGTATATCCTCCTTGGAGAAGTATCTGTTCCAGTCCTTTGCCCAATTTTAATTGGGGTGTTTGTCTTCCTGGAGTGGAGTCATGTGAGTTCTTTATATATTTTGGAGATCAAATCTTATCCAAGGTATCACTTGCAAATGTATTTTCCCCTATGGTTAAAAAAAGAGAAAAGCAATGGAGAAAATTCATGAAACCAAAAACAAGCCCTTTAAGAAGATCAATAAGGCAAGCATTAACCTTGAGAGCTTCTTTTGAAGGTTCTAGCAGGGGAGCATAGCTACTTGTATACCCTTGACCAAAGACTGGTCCTCTCCTCTAGTTGGGAAGGTCGTCCTCTTTGACTGAGCATGCAGCTTCAGGAGGAATGCACATGGATTGGTGAGGAAGGAAGGGGTCACCCGCCTAGCCAGCCAGATCAGCAGAACCAACCCTGGCAATCAATGGAGTAATAGATGTTGCAGCCAGATCTCCCTCACATCCTCAAGCATTAATCTGATACCTAAATCAGAGAAAGAAATTAAATTAAAACAATAATTCTTCATAAATCTTCTTGATGGAATATTTATCAGATATGTGATTTGCAAAGTAATACATAATGAGCAATTGGTTATGCACAAAAGTATGAGTGAATCTTAAAATAATCATGCTGAATGAAAGAAGCCAGAGAAAAAAAGAGTATATGTGTATCATTCCAATGTGGAGTAGAAGATAGGGAGGTAGTAAAAGAAAAGACTGCAGAGGTATGTGGAGACATTTGGGTTTGATGAATATATTTATTATTTTGATTCTAGTGGTGGTTTCCTGAGTGTACACACATGTAAAAACATCAAATTATACAGTTTAAACACACACATATATCATATGTCAAGTATAACTTCATAAAGTCATTAGAAATTTTAAAAAATAAAAACAAAAAGGGTCAATTTAAAATGGAATTTAAGTCGGTGTGTTTGGGTACAAACCTGCCATCTTCTCAGATCACCAACCATCTGAATAAATTGCCCCTGAAGATTCAATCCCTGTCTCTGCTCATTGGATGTGATAGGTAACAGGCAGCATGAACACTGGCTTTTCTGGTTTCAGGCTCATCCTTGAGCCTCTTTTTCTTTCTATTCTTCAATCTCTTTCTAGGCCCTATCATCAACTACCATAGCTCTGAACACTGCCTATAGCAAATGGCTCCCAAATATGTATTTTCACTTCATGCCTTCCTTCTTAGCTCCAAATATATATGCCCAACAGTTAACTAGATGTCTCCTATTGTAAGTTTTATGCACACTGAAATTCAACATGTACAAAACCATACTCACCACTCTAAACTGGTCCTCCTCTGTATTTACTAATCCCAAAGAATAGCACCACTTTATACCCTAATGTATAAGCCATAGATACATGAGTCATTTTCATTCCTCCATTTCTCTCACCCTGTATATATAATCTATTAGCAAGTAACTTAAATTCATCTGCTTCTCTCCATTCCATTACCACTTCCTTAGTTCAAGCCACCATCATCTCTTGCAATTACCTCCTAACTCATCAACCTTTTACAATTATTGCACCCTTACAACAGCCACAGGGATGCTAATAAACATAAAAGGAACCATGTATTCTCCCTGCACCCTTTAGTGAATTCCTATTGTTCTTAGAATAAACTTTAAGGCCCTTCCCATGGCCATTGTGAGAGAAACTGGAAATTGCCTACTCAATGTTTTCCTCTTCTATAATAAAACCAGTAGGTTTTTTTTAGGAATAGTGATAGGCTGAGTTGAAAATAAAACTTCCCCAAACTCCATGATAACTAGGGGTGGTCATCCAACCTAGTTCTGACCAATAAGAGGAGAAGAATTCTATGGGATAAGGGTTCCAGGAAAACTGTTTCTTTCTTGATGCAAAGAGACAGACTCAGCAGTCACATGTCTTTTTGCCTTTTGCATTCTCCCCTGAAGGTCTAATAATCATCTTAGAAGCATGAAGAGAGAAGCCGTGCTCAAAGGATTTTGGAACAAAAAGATGGAACTTGTGTGAGTTCTGGACTGCTGACATTGAAACTACATTATGTCAGAAAAATTAACTCCTTATTTTTGTTAAATTACCATAACTTGGTTTCTGTTACATGCAGCCAAAAACAGTCCTAATAGATACAATTGTGTGATATGGTTCCTTCCTCCTCTTCAGCTTTATCTCAAGCAATTTTTCTCATTTGCTGCATTACAACTCTACCTTTACTCTTCAAACACAACCTCTTTTCTGCTCTAAGCTATTTTTATGTATTTTTCTCTCCGCCTGGAATAATCTTTTCCCCACTCTTCACTAGCTAACTTCTACTCATTATTCTGGTCTAAGCTTAAGGGACAGCTCCTCAGCATGGGCTTCTCTGACCTCCCCAATCCAAATTAGGTATTTTCATAGCACCTTGAACTTTTTCATTTTAGTGTGTTTTATAATTTATGTTTTTTAAATTTATTTACAGTATTTTCTCCCTTTAGTTTAACTTCCATTTCCCAAACTAGACTCTGAGCTCTATAATGTCAGGGACTATGTTTGTATTTTCCAATACTAAATATGTAACCAAACACTATAACAGTGCCTGCCACAGAGAGGGTACTGAATAAATAGTAGTAATAATGTATAATCTACTGAAATTTCATGGGCTTTGTGCCATTTTCCCTGCTCTCCTGAATCAAAATTAATCACTTCTCCCTTTATGCTTCTATGGCACATTGCTTTGACATCTATTTTAATTTAACCCTTTTAACAAATAAGGGATGTTTGAAAACATCTCAAACTCTGTTGAAAAGGAAAACACATAAAACTAATTTTATAAAAAGTACAATTTGGGGTATGAACAAGATACAAAAATAGAATACGGGAAAAGGTGATGAACTTAATGAAGTGGTAGAGATGAGACCAGGGAAGGGTTTCAGGAAATGGTACATCTAGGCAGCATTTGAAGGCTAAATGGGATTTCCCATGTAGACAACAGGAGGAAGGGGAATCCAAACAGAGTATAGCATGTGCAAATGCCCTTAGTGTGAAAAAGCAGGGGGTGCTCAGTATCGATAAAGTATAAGGAAGGCATTGGGAACATGGTGTGAGTATGCTGTTGAGGAGGATCCACATAACATAGTAAATATAGGTTTTCCATGAGATTGCACTCATAATTCTTAAAAAAAAAAAAAAAAAAAAAAACTTGGCCAAAGAATTGTACAACAAATGGAATCATAACATATATAAGAAGGGACCCAAAAAGACCCAGAACTTATCTATAAAAATGTTCTGTATTTATTCTTACATGCTTAAACTCCAGTCACCTTCCAAATACTCACCATTTGATGCAATATACCTATTGAGACATTTTCTCCATTACTCAAAACAGTTTGACTTGTCAATTTTGATGCTTTTTAGTGTTTCTGCCATTTTTTTTTGTTTCACCTCTTCCACATCAGCTAAACATTTGCCTTTGAAGATGTTTTTTAACTGGGAAATTTTAAAAAATGGTTACTCTGGGTGAGATCGAGTGAATAGGGAGGATGTAACACAGGGGTCATGCTTTTTTTCATCAAAAATGGCTGAACACTCACCATGGTGTGGGCACGAGCACTCATAAATTACCCATCATGAAAAGGGAAAATACATTGAAAGAGTCTTCAAAAAATATTCACTGAAGCAGAATGCAGCCTGTCACAACAATGCCAGCTGGTACACTGATACAGATGGGTTCCTAGAACACTCACCTAGCCAGGGAAGCCTGTACTACAAGAGGCCCACTCTTCAGAAGAAAATTAGTTTTTTCTTTGGGTCCCCCTCATATCTCATGAGTTGTATAATTAATTTTATTCATGATTATGTCTTCAACAATTAGAAAATTATTTTCCTTCAACATGTGAGGATGTGGATGAAGTCATATGTATATGCTCCATGGCCCTGCCCAGCTGTGAGAACCATTTGGCTCCATCTTTATGAACAAAATTATCCAAAATCAGGGCTAGAAAGATAAGCAGGGTCCAGGCTGTGAAATGACTATGATGTTACCATAAATAGCTTTGATTTTATAGACAATAGACATGAAAGGATTTTAAACAATGGAGGGATTATACTTAGATTTTATTTTTAGTAAGATCACCTTGAAGGCAATGGATGGAAGGCAAGGAAATCACTGAGGCTTCTAATGCAACAGTAAAAATAACTATGAGAACCTCAACTAAGGTAGTGCCAATTAAGGATGGAAAGAATAGGATTGGTGACATAATTCAGAGACAATGTTTACAATGGATTAGGCATGAAGGTGAACAAAAAGAGGAAGAAATTAAGGGTAATTTGGAAGTTTCTAATGTAAAGACTAATCATTTTGTCTTTTAGTGAGAGAGGTAATACAGAAAGACTGCATTTGGAAATGGAGATAATTACTTCAGTTTGGTAATGAAGCTGCCTGTGGGCTATTTAAATGGAGACGTCAAAAGGTTAGATGAACACATGGGTGTAGAGCCCTAATAGAGCAACCTGGGTTAGAGATATTCATTTGAGACTTGTCATAGAAGATGACAACATAAACTAAGGCTTTAGCAGCCAACATAGAAAAGAAGAACGGCCCTGGCTGGCATAGCTCAGTGGATTGAGCTCGGGCTGTGAACCAAAGTGTCGCAGGTTCGATTCCCAGTCAGAGTACATGCCTGGGTTGCAGGCCATGACCCCCAGCAACCGCACATTGATGTTTCTCTCTCTCTCTCTCTCTTTCTCCCTCCCTTCCCTCTCTAAAAAATAAATCAATAAAATCTTTAAAAAAAACTAAAAAAAAAGAAAAGAAGGACTTTGAAAACTATAAGAACTTTGAATCAACACAACTTGGTGACTTATTGGACAAAGGGAATGTGGAAAAGAAGGGGGAGTTCAGGACAAACCTCAGATTTCTCATTTTGGAGCCTTGGGTGGGTGATTGTTCCACTGTTATGGGATAAATTGTACACCCCCCAACAATTTCATAAGTTAAAGCCTTAGTAACCATTATGTAAAAATGTGACTGTATTTGGAGACAGGGCCTTTA
Source organism: Phyllostomus discolor (assembly GCF_004126475.2). Taxonomy (NCBI): domain Eukaryota; kingdom Metazoa; phylum Chordata; class Mammalia; order Chiroptera; family Phyllostomidae; genus Phyllostomus; species Phyllostomus discolor. Next base: position 61,059,948 of record NC_050198.1, on the reverse strand, counting down.
AAGAGGTAATTAAAAAAATAAGGGCTTATTAATGGACTACAATCCAATATGACTAGTGTCCTTATAAGAAGAAGAATTAGAACATAGACATGCATAGAGGGAGAATGTCATGTGAAAATGAAAAAGGCCATCTACAAGGCAAGGGTAGAGGCCTCAGAAGAAACCAACTCTGTTGACACTTTGATCTTGGACTTCCTAAGCTGTGAAATATAAATTTCTGTTGTTTATACTACCTAGTCTGTGGTACTTTGTTATGCAGCTTTAGTAAACTAATATAGTGACCAACCAAGATTAGGAATATAGGAAAGAAATTAGGGTGGGAGAAGGGGTTATTGAAAAAAAAGAAGTTTGACACAGGACATGTTTGTTGCATTTGAGATTTCTGAGGCACACCCAGGTAGAGATATTCAAATGACTTTGAAATTCAAGAGATAAAATGGGCTGCTAAACACAGATTTGGAAATAATTGATACATAAGTGATATTTTAAACTATAAGAGTGACTGAGATCATCTAAGAAGTGTATAAGATCATCAAGGATAGAACCACAATGAATATCAACATTAAGGAACAGATTATGGAAGAGAACCTAGGAAAGGAAAATAATCTGAGAAATAGGATAAAAGAGAGGGAAAACTTATATTTAACCTTTTTAAGACTGTTTTTAAGTATAATTAGTTGAGTACATATTGATCTCAGTCCTCAAAGAGCTTTAACATAGTGGAGGAAATAATATCTTATTCATTTCTGACTCTCCAATGACAAGCACAGTTCCTGACATTTAATATCCCTGCAATAAATATTTACTAAATTGAATGGAATTGAAATCAGGATATCATTACTCTTCTTGTTTTGTTTGCTTAGTTCTGGAGTATGCAGAATATATTGCCACTGATATTTTAAGCTCATAGTGAAAAATTATTTCAACATGTCCTAGACTTGGTCCCCTTCCAAACCAACCCCTAGAACAATAGTTTTCATTATACCTCCTATCTTTGCCATTCTGGATTGAATTGTGTGCACAGAATTTATATACATATGTGGGTATATCCATGTAACAAATTGCAGCACAGGAGCCCCCTGGGCTCCCTCAGGCTCTGGTATGACATATTTGAGCCATATAAATTCAGCTTCTTCTCTGGCATCAGTTAGCCGACTCACTTGCAACTCCACCTCAGCAGTGGTCTCAGTTCTCTCAAAGCCGGGAAAGCGTACTGTGTGCTGAGAGACTATGGCCAAGAATCCTCCAGAGAACTGTGAGGACTGTCACATTCTAAATGTAAGTTGATTAATATTTATTCCATTTTGAGCAGAAGTATGGCTGCGGAGGTTATTTATCATATAGCAATGTGAACATTAGAAAGTGCAATCAAAGGTGACTTTGAATTACGGCTTGCTATTCTAAGGATTATTGTGTATTGTTTTATTTTCTCTGTTCTTTGTTTAGGCAGAAGCTTTTAAACCCAAGAAGATATGTAAATCACTTAAGATTTGTGGATTGGTTTTTGGTATCCTGGTCTTAACTCTAATTGTTTTCTTTTGTGGGGGCAAGCACTTCTGGCCAGAGACACCCAAAAAAGTAAGTAAATGGACATTGTAGTCCAATGCTTCTCTGTTTTGAATTTGATTGAATTTAATGACATATATATTAGTCTGAAAATGAAAATTATTAAGTCTCTTTTGTGTTTATTTTCTGGTGGTATGAAAGACTGAATTGAAGACTTTGCTCTCTTTTACTTGCCTAATTATTTTGGTAAAGGAAAAATGTGTTTTCTGGATTTTAGCTAGTAATTACAGAATGTAGAATTTCTCATTCTTTTGTAATGCTTTGCTTTAAGGAGTTAAGACTCTTCCTAGGAGCAAATTTTTACTGTAAAACGAAAATACTTTTCATCTTTCTTTCAATTGCCTGGGCAGAAACTTATGGAAAAGCAATTATACCACCACATAAGAAGAAACCACCAGAAATGGCAGCAAAGAATTTTCAGGGATTATGTTTCTGAATTACTGCATCTTCTGTAAGGACAGGCACCAAACTCCTTTTCAGAAGGAGAAATTCTCATATCTGAGTTCACATTTATTTACAACTTAAGAAAAATTAACTAGAGCTTTTCAGCTTCTAAACAGCCACAATTGTCATTATGTCACTGAGAGAGTAATGCCAGAAGGTAGAAACAAGTAATAAATTACAGGTATCTCAGAAAGCTTCTGATATTAGGGTCATTTGGTGAAGCTTGGCTGGCCATTGTAGTTGGTATTAGTTTACCCTAGTGTTATTGTCACTTCCAGGCTCACAAGCAATGGACAAGTCTAGATGTGATTTTTTAAAAAATCATAGTCCCTTCATGTCAACAATTTTCATTTGAAAGAGAATTAATAAGTGTACAAGCTACAAGGTGTCAAGATGGTTTTCTGGTTTTGCCACATTTTTCTTTCTGTGCGTGGGTTGCTGTTGTTACTATTGTTATTAATTTATTGTCATGAGATTCTCATTTCTATTTGATAACAGATGTAGGAAGGGAAAAGCACAAGTGTGACAGGGAGGATGAAAGGCAAGAAGAAAATGGGCTGGCATGGACCAGTAGGAGCCAAAGGAGCAATAGGAGCAAAGAGGAAAGATTATGGATTGATGCAGAAAGTTAGTGGGGGAGAAAATGGAAAATCAATTGAACAAGTGTCCAAAAGAAAACAGAGAAATAAGGCAAAGCCACACCTTGGAGTTTTCATCTCTGCTGCCATACTCACTTTCATTTAGTTTCAGAGGCTACCTTATTTTAAGGAGGGAGAATAAATAGTGAAACAGCCAACTTTGTTCCAGAAAAGATTTCAGGCATCACCCAATGCCTATAGATAGCTTTCTAAATAGATAATGATGATGATGATGATAGATAGATAGATAGATAGATAGATAATCACTCTTCCCTGCTTCTGAACTATTTACTGTTCATGTGTCTTTCTAGAGAAGCCACATATATTAAGGCTAGCAAGGTGCACAAAGTAATAGAGATCAGAAAGAAAACAGCAAATGAATAAGAGTGCCAAAATGCATCCCAATCCAATTCTGCTACCACTTAGCTAATTCACAATGTGATATGCTGCCCCACAAATTGAATCTCAATCCTCTTGACAATTACAGATGAGCTAGAAGACAATAAATCCTTTTGTTCTCCACGTACTTAACTAAGTGTTGTAGAGAGCTAGCCCTTTGGACCACCCATGCATGCCTACCTAAACATGGGGCCAGATCACCTTTCGTGTTTTATTGTAGCCATTGATACTGGCAATGCTATTCTGAAAGAGTTTAGGTGTTTTTCTAAACCTACATGCTATTTGCCTTAGGGCAACTATAAATGGCTAAGTAGGGGCCTTGCTTTTATTTTGCCAGGTGCCAAACTCACTAACAGTGCCCATGGACCCCTCCGCTTCAGTATTATACCATATTTGCTTCTCACTCTAGTTCTCTTTTTTGATGGATTAGAAGAACCAATCCCACAATACTTCAAACCAAAAGTAAAACTTAGTTAGTGCATGCTTAGAAGAGGTGGGTTACGGTCCTAAATGAAGTTTATCAGGAATCATATCTCTTGTGAAGTAATCCATCTATGATTTAATATATATGGTCTAATTATTGGCTAATACTATCAATAAGCCTTCCTTGGAGATGACTTATGAATCCTAAGAAGAACAGAGCAGTCAATGGGAGGAGATTTAGTCTTGGGAGGAGATTTGCAGAGGAAAAAGATTTGGTCATTTTGCACAAATTAAAGAACCTTTACCCTTAAAAACATGGCCTAGCAGGAACTAACAGTTAGCAGATTAAAACCCAGGCTCTTCTGGACTTTCCTTTACAAACCTGAAGGATCTATGAGTACTGTGGGGTCCTTGGTGGAAAGAACTATTGATGCTCTTGTGCTTATAGACGGCAGTGACTTATTTGCTGTCCTGGGGCTTTCTGCAGGCTCTTAGTGTTTGCTCCTCTAACCTCTACCACACCTTCCTTTTATTTTGTTTTTCAATATCTGTTTATAAACAGTGTTTATTTAACATCCCACATCTGATGTTGACATTTCCATGCCAGTAAGGCCTCCCCTCTTTGCATTCTTTCTTGCTTTGCTGAACAAAAATACCCAAATTCTTGATCCCAAATGGGGATAAAGCCATACTTGACTGCCTCCCTCTCTCTATGCACCTCAATCATGAACATATGTGCATGTGAATGCACATACGTGTCAAAGAGAAAGGGATCAAAATAAGGTGAAACAAGGAGGAATAAATCTGGGTGCACTGTTGCACTCACCTGTGGACTAACAAGCCCCTTAGACTACAGCCACATACAGAAGCCACTTGAGGTGAATGAAAGCCAATCCATCAATCTCTTGTTTTCAGCTTTCTTAATCAAAGATGGGAACTATTCTGACCCAGAGATTTTGAGAGAGCATTACAATAACGCTTCACTTCCAGGCAATGATTGCACAGGAACTTTGGAGCGTATTCTCTGGTCTAACATTATTGCTTAAAGCTCCCTGTATTGCACATTCAACTTGAAACAATTAGAAGCCAACTCCCCAGTTAATTAATCCAACAACAGAAAAAAAAGTTAGAAAAACTCCAGCTCTTGAACTGAAAGATTTTAGGTATAACACAGACCTTATAGCCTATTCCCTCCAATCTTTTCTAGAATGAATCAGAAGAATAATAAATTAACTACATGTTGTTCTCCTTGCCATATCTAGGAACTTTCTTGTGACTTTAGGGCTGTTTGGAAACCATAACTTCTAAGGCACACACAACAATCAGCAAATTCCTGGGGACTTCCCCTCAACTTCTACATACCATCAACATAAGATGAGATGTAATAGAAATAGATGGGCATCCTTCTGTAATCCCCACCACCTCAGCTGCAGAAAACCATGAAAACAGTCTCACTTAGGATTGTGAGCCCAATATCATTCTAGGATGAAAATCATCATCTCAGAATAAGCACCTTCTGGCTAAGTCTGGGTCTAAATAAGTAAGTTGTGCCTACTTATCTAATACTTATATGGACAGAAACCAACTTTTTTCACTCTTCTTTGAGACACACAGGATATGTGACTTTCCTTTCTGAGTTTTCTGGGCTCTCCTACACAGTATTTTGGTAGGTGCAATGTGGGTCTGGAGAAGCATTCATACCTTCAAGGAAAAAGTTGGAGTTTTAGTTGGAATCTCCTCAACAGGTCAACTTGTACCATGTCATCATTTTAAAAAAGAAGACTTCTCTGAATTGTATCTTCCTCCTAACCCATTGTGACAAAAAGCCAACTTTTCAATCAAAACTCTCATTGGGCCAGATTTTGCTCTAGAATAATCATGGCCTCTCCAATTATGTATATCAGGACTGTGGCTACTAGGTGCACATTCTTTTTTTTTAAGATTTTATTTTTACTTCTTTTCAGAGAGCAAGGGAGGGAGGGAGGGGAAAGAAAGGGAGGGAAATGTCAGTGTGTGATTGCCTCTCCCATGTCCTCTACTGGTGACCTGGCCCACAACTCAGGCATGTGCCCTGACTGGGAATTGAACTGATAGCCCTTTGGTTCACAGGCCAGCACTCACTCAATCCACTGAGCCACACCAGCTAGGGCTAATGGCACATTCTTATTCAGTTCCTTCATTCTTATAAGGCAGCATATGCTAAGCAACATATTTGGCACCAGCAAGGAAAGCCTGGGTCATCAGTGGGAGCTGTCCTTTAGTAGCTGAAAGTGGAATTGGAGCTGTAAGGGGAAAGCAACCCAAGTGATCAACAGGTAGTGTTAGTTCACTGGTCAGTCTGACAATGTATCAGCCCACACCTGAGCAGAATTGATTTTGTCAGCAATTAAACATTGTATCTGGCAAGGGGTGAAAGGTAAAAATGACAACTGAGCCTCAGAGACATTTGGTGACTTTCCCAAAGTCACATAGCTTATAAGTGGCAAAGCCAAGGCTAGGAGTAGAATCTGGTCTGAGGATTCCTTCAACTATTTTTCAACTAAGTTTCAGAATAATGGGTAGGTGGGGGGAGAGAGTGAATAGGGGAAATTTTCCCAGCCAGCTTGAGTCTATGGATGAAAGAAATGGTATTTTTCTTGTTGAAAAAGAGGAATGTCTGCGCTGCTTATGCCAATTTTTTTCAGGGCTGAAAACTGGTGATTGAAGATGCAGAAGTCCAACTTTGCATAAGAAACAATCTGTCCGCTCTGTGTTGGTAAAGAAATACCCAGAGGCCCTTTAATTCCCACATGCTATGTTGGTAATAATATAGTATAATGCATTCCCTTCTCTTTCTTCCAGTTTAATACTTGCTAGCCAGCAATTCTGAGCATGTATTTCACCTTTGGAGAGTGTACCTCATAAACAGACAGTAAAGGATGAAGATGGAGAGTAAAACAGCTAGATTAATCACAGATTCCAAAAACACAAACCTAAGCCAAATGCCCTCAAATCCCTTTCAAGACAGGATAAACTTATTTGCCCCCTACACCCCCAAACAGCTCCATCTCACTGAGGTCTGAGGCAGATTTATTCTTTTTTTTTTACCAGGATGATATTATTTTAATTGGAACAAGTATGTGACTTCACATCACTTTAGCTTTATAGTGGAGAAGCTAGTTCAAAATTATTTAGCATTGACACAAAGATATTCATATTGGCAGACAGCATCCATGGGAAACCATTGGGGAGGCTGCTCACCATGTAGACCCACATGAGCACAAGGTCTGATTCAAAGTATAACAGGAGTCCATGGAAAGTTTTATGGCAGAAATAATAACATTTAGGTGTTTTCTGTTTTAATATAGTTTATTGATTATGCTATTACATTTGTCCCATTTGCTCCCCATTATTCCCTTCCACCCTGTACACTGCCTCCCACCCACACTCCCCCCTTTTAGTACATGTGCATGGGTCATACTCTTGACAAAAAGCTTTCTTTTCTGTCCTCAAAAGTTGTCATAAATTGAGGCAAGAAAACTGGGCAAACTGTGAAAGGGGGATGTTAGGGCTCATTTTCAGCCTGAGTAGAGGACTTCACTAGTCCAAGGAAAGAATTCCTGGGCAAGGAAGCAAAACAAGTTTTTTTCTCCATGTTTTGTCAATGTGAACTTCTTACATTTCTCACTGCCTGGTGCTTAAACACGTATCTATCTCATTTCACTTCTGAGTCATATTTCACTCCATTGGCTCCCCTGTCTCACTCCAGTGGGCTAGCCGTTGTAGTTAAAACCAGCCTTATGTGTGGCTGGGAATATGTCCTGGCCCCTCAAATATCACCTATTTCTGGTGCTATTGTACTTAACATCCACCATTGTTAATTCAGTCTTTAAAAAAAAGGATCATATTTATTTTTAGATAGAGGGGAAGGGAGGGGGAAAATGAAAGAGAGAAACATCAATGTGTATTTGCCTCTTGTGTGCCCCCTACTGGGTACCTGGACTTTAACCCAGGCATGTGCCCTGACTGAGAATCGAACTGATGACCCTTTGGTTCACAGGCTAGCACTCAATCCACTGAGCCACACCAGCTACAGCATAATTCAGTCTTTTGAGTATTTCACTGAATTATTTTAATAGACAAACACCTATAGCTAACATCTTAGTGTGAAATCATTTGTAAGATTGATTTTTTATTTAACATAAGCTATTTGAAGCACCACAAGATTCATAGGTGTCTAAACAGGAGACAAAGGGTTAGAAGGAAATTGGAAAAGGAGAAAGGACTAAGAAAATATAAAGTAAACACAATATGAAAAGAACAGAAAAGGGAAGCTAGAAGCCTTCCTGGATTAAGTTTTTCAATGTGCCAATTCAACAGAAGTGTTTGTCCTTGCTCTGTCCTTTCTGGAATAAAGCTGAGTTGGGGGCACTCTGAGATGAAATATTGGGAGCCCACTCACGCCTCTCTTAGGCCAGCCACTTTGTCTCTACTTTAGTTTATGCCTGAAAAAGACAAAACTACTTATTCTTTCATCTCCAGAGAGACCCTCAGCCCTTGATCTAATGAACTTAGTAGAGAGAAAATTACTTCTGAGGCCAAAGGCATGAGCTCAGTCTTCATATTGGCCAGTGAAGCTTGTATAACCATTACCCAGGCAATGTGCTCCACAGGGACCCAGGCGAGACAGTATGTCTGGATTTGCTCAAACTCATCCCCATACAGTTTAAAGTGAGACACCATCATCCTCTTCCTAGACAAAAGACAGTCTGCTCCAAATGGACACCTTTGATAGTGGAATTCCATCTGGGTGAATATATAGCTCATCACCCTACCCTTACCCGCCATCCAGAATTCACACATAAATGAAATCCTTCTGATCCTACTCTATTTAGCAACCTACCATTGCTAACAAAAAAGCCAACAAGCTGGTCAATAAATACAATCAGAATGGACCCCTTCTCCTCCATCAAAACTTAACAAAACTTCGAAAGAATGTTGAAAATAATCAAGATCTGCTGAGCTTGGCAGTTTCCAATAGTTTTCATCTAGCAAGGTGTCCAAGTGAAGCACATTGCCAACAACACAGGAAAACTCATTCCACAAAAGTACACTGAAATTCTAAATGTCACCAGTATGATTCCATAGTTTTCTGTGAGTGATTGAAAATACAGTCTGTATTTTCTCTTTTGCCTGGGTAGGCAGCCTTCCAACATCTCCTGGTCTCTAACCTCATTTTTCCATGAAATAGTCCATCAGTGGTGCTACTGATGAAACAAACACCCCACCCCACTCCCAATGACTAGTGGTGTCAACATTTGTCTCAACAATTGATAGTATTTCTATAGACATTGTCCTCTGCTGGGAGATCTGACAAGATTGGACTGAAGTAGATGCATCATAGGTCAGGTCAACTGAGAGCTCAATTTGTTGCCATAAGTAGAAGTTTCCCAAGCTGCCTGCAGAACTGTAACTGAAAACATATTTATAACTAGAAGCAAATAACAAGCCCAAAGGAATTAGCTACCTGTTACAAACCAGGCCACACTTCCTGAGTTAACCCTGCAATTGCTGGAAGGTTCTAAATACTGTTTTCCTTTCCCTTTTAAAATACAGTCTCTTAGAAAACCTTGCCAATGCTCAAAATCTCTATTTAAGAAGATGTGAAATCACCATTGGTGGGAAAAGCTTATTGAACAAATACTTAAGTACTGGCCATATCCAAGGCACTGTAAGGTTACTAAAAGGTAAAGGACATTGTTTTTTGTTCTATTCAGCAACTACACAGATATTTCATGTTTGAAGTACCATTGTTTCTATAAAACCTTCCAACTTGTTTTTCTACTTGAGTTGGGGACAATTTGAACAAGTTAAACTAATATTCAGTCACAGACACTGGCAGATATTAAAAAACAACCTCAACTAGTGGAAGCTCTAAAAACCTGCCACTGTGAATTGTATCATTAAAAAGCAACATTGTTTCTGTAGATAGCTTCTTTTTCAGGCTTTTAGTTTACCAAATTGTTTTGGTAACAAGAAATGAGCACAAAGAAACTTGATAGCTGAAAGCCTCCTAACAAGATAGAATTCCACATGGCACCATCAGGTCTAGCTTGGTTTGTGATAGGGAACAAACATGTTTAGGCTTGTTATTTGCTTTTGGTTATAAAAACGTTCTCAGTTATAACTAATGGACTTGCTGCTAAACTTGGACATTCTTTAAGACTTGTCTTTTTCATCCTTAGAAAGAGAATTGCCTCTTTCAGAGGGCAGGAGAAAGTCCAGGGTTTCATTTCAACCACCTAAGTATGACCTGATAAACAACCTTTCCAAGGCACTCTCTTTGGTAAACTCCAAGTTACTTATTGCAAAGCACTTGATACAGTTGTTGAATTCTACATATAGGAGAATCTGGAGAGCTTGAAACCAACTAAATCAGGTTTAGAAAACTGAATTCAAGAATAAACTGAGGGGGGTTGGTTAGGCCATAAAAGAGAAGGTTAGGGGAAGGTGATAAATGTTTTCTGGAGTTTAAAGGGAAAAATGAAGTAATTGAGACCAGGGTAACATTATTACTTAAAATTGGCCAAAGAGTGAATGTGTTCAAATCTTTGTCTCAAACCTAATGAATTTCATGGGGAGTGAGGGGGGTCACCATTGAGTGCTTAGAAAGTGCTTAGTTTAAAGAAACAGCATAGGTTTGAGATGATTCCTCTGCTCAACACAAGGGTAAGTACTTTACAGGTTGTTTTGCAAAATATCATTTGCTATTTAGTCAATGCTACCAAGAAAACTGTTGGAATTCTTAGTAAGTAGTTCAGCAACTTGGCTTGAATACAAAATACGGGCTCCAAATAGATCCCCAAATCAGCTCCAGCACCAAAAATCATCTCACTTGAGTCTCAGAAAAATCACAGTGGCAAGCTACTGAAATGGCACCTGGCTACAGATTGTGGCAAGAAAATGCACCCCAGATATTACTCAATTGAAGTGTCATATGAATGGACACATTGAGTATCTTAGAACTCGTTTCCTTGTTTTCCCAGACATATGACATGGAGCACACATTCTACAGCAATGGAGAAAAGAAGAAGATTTACATGGAAATTGACCCTGTAACCAGAACCGAAATATTCAGAAGTGGAAATGGCACTGATGAAACATTGGAAGTACATGACTTTAAAAATGTAAGTTGGATATTTCTCCACAAAGGCTTCTCACTTAAAATATTAGAACATTTTAGTTGAGTTAAAAATAGCCTGTAGCCTTCATTTAATTTATAAGACAAAGTTTTCCCTTTGAATTCAAATTTTGCCAGCCTAGGGCCCTGACAGACCATGGAACTCATTAATCCCAGCTCTTTCAGGAGGTTTTTTCTTTTTGTTTTACAGGGATACACTGGCATCTACTTCGTAGGTCTTCAAAAATGCTTTATCAAAACTCAGATCAAAGTGATTCCTGAATTTTCTGAACCAGAGGAGGAAATAGATGAGGTATGTATGAATAATAGTGGCAGTAAAAGCCACCATTTATTGGGTGCTAACTATGTGTCAGACATTGCACTAAATGCTTTACTTTCATTTGATTCTCACTTGGACCCTACAGATAGGTGCTACTGTTATCCCCATTTTCAGAGGAGGAAACTGGGACTCAGAACTGAAAAGTGACTTTCCAAAGGTCACACAGATAGTGAGTACCAGATTGCAATATTGAACTCAGACCTTTCAAAAAAATAAATTCATGCCTTTAGGTGCAACACTGTACCTGTGTGGCCATTAACATTATATACCTTTGCTCCCAAACCAAAGATTTCTAATAAAAGGGGTGAGCAGGAGAACAAAATCAATCCTGCCCAAGATAAAGACCTAAAAAGAAAAGTTCCAAGGCCACTCGGTATCCTTGCCATTTTTGTCACACTATCGCTTACCTATTTCAAAGATTTCATTCAGTTCATTCACCTTTCCATTTTTTGCTGGGATGCTAATGGAACAATCTACATTTAAGCACTAAGAAAGGCAAAAGCAAAGAAGGTAAGAACCACAGTGTAATACAATTTATCTGAAAACACACTGCTAGGCCAGGGCACTGGTGAGATTATTATGTAGCCCATGAAGGCCTAGTGGGAAATGAAGGATTATTGCCTAAAATATAGCCATCTGTAAAGCCCTTGAGGCTCTTAATTTTTCCTCTATATTCTGTTTGTAATTACACTAAGTTGCTTTAGTAGAGGAAGAAGGGGAACATGAGCTAAGGCCATATTTTGACAGCATACCCCTACTGTAGCCAGGAAGAAACAAATGTGTGTTTGGTTAGATTGGTTTTGTTTTAGAGTTTAACTGGTAAATCTAAAGTGAGATTATGGCAATGGTACACTGGTCTCTCTGTATACTGTAAATACCTCTTTCTCTTTCTTCTCTTTCTCCCTCGTTCTTCAATTTTCTCCTTCCCACTTTCTCCATCTTAGTGCTCATCTACCTATTCATCTTTTCTTTTCTTTTTTCTTATTTTTTGGACTGAGATGGGGTGGGACGTATTTTTTCCTTTCCCTTACCCAAGTCTCAGAGCTGTCATCAGCTCCCATAGACATGCTACTGCTCTCTTCATGGCCACAGAAATTATAGACACTTAGTACTAGAATATCTAAGGAAAAAGATTTCTTAAGGTATATGGTAGTAAACAAAAATTGTATATTTTTTAAATAAGCAGAAGTTAGATGCATCTGAAGAACGGAACAACTTCCAGGATATTAGAAATACTATAGGAAATAAGGGTAAGATGAAAGAAGAATGAATAGTATAAAAAGTTCCTAAACCCAATGTGATATGCTGCTTTTACAGAAAATAATATAAGCTTTTGTATAGTGCCAGCCAGCAATTAGAGTCAAAACTGACACAACAGGATTTATTTTTCTGAAATAAGTAAGTAAATAAAGGTAAAGACCCATAATGGCTCATTTTGACCCTAATTTATCCTTCAGTTAATTTTTCTGAATCTTTTAAAGAACACAACTATTCATTTCATTACAGCAAGATTACTTATCTTCAAGAAAAACCTATTTTTTATATTCAGGCTACAGATATTTTATGAGATAAATTCATGGTCCTGAATGACAAAGACCCTCTTATTCTATGTTTCCCTCACCTCTGTATCCATAGTTTTTGCATGTTAAACATGCAGAGCAGGTATAAAAAATAGTGCTGATTTTGATAACAAAGTTAGTCAGCATGCCAACCTCCTTTTGTACAGTCCATTTCAATGCCTCCCAAGATTTTTATAGATAATGGGCAAAGGAACTAAGACTTGAGAGTTTTAAATGACTAAGGAAAAATTATACAAAACCATATTTCACAGAATAAATAAAAAAGCTAAAATCATAAAGCTAAAAACAAAAGAGAAAGGGGAAAGCCTTATTAAGAGCGGGGGGGGGGGAATGTTGGAGTCAAAAGACAAATGAGTACGAATGAGGTATTGTTGACGTAAGAGACATACAAACCAATAAGAAATGTTATGAGTTTATTTGAGACATACTGACAATTGCCAGGAAGCAAAATGTCAATGGATTGAGAAAATGCTCCAGAGAATGGCAGTTTATGACCTTATTTTATATATTATGATCAAAGGAGGAAGCCTAAGGGGTTATATGAAATCCATTGGTGATAGATCAGGGAGGCAGGAGGAAGCAAATTGGGGATCTCTGGGACTGGCTAAAAAGTAAAACGTATAGGCACACACTTCTTTTACTTTGGTGGGTAAAGGATAGTTAACAGTTAAAAATTAACATAATAATAAAAAATGAGGGGTTTTGTGGTCTCTGCCTTGTTGGGAGATTGTGTCCTGAGGAGTGTGTAAAAAGAAAATTACCCTGACATTCCAAAGGTATGTTATCATAGGTGCAAAAAGATAATAGATGGCCTTAGTTAAGTAAAGACTGACCTTTGTTAGGGAAGATACCAGCCTGGGACATGTCTATGCACCATGACTTGCTTTTGGTTAGAAAGTTTTATGCTCAGACCTATGTGGTTCTTTTTGGTCTCTGAGTTAATAAGGCCTCCATGCAAGCCTCACTTGAGCTTGTCACATTTAGTATTTGACTCTTTTTCATCCACAGTATACAAAACAACTACTTCCAGTACTAGAAACTAAGGAGAAGGTGGCATTCTTGACAATATAAGAAAAGCTACCTAAAGAAAAAACACTCTGAGACAAACTCTAAGCATCTAGAATGAAAGGAGTTCTTTAGTGGTAAGGTCAATCAAGCCACAAGCTGGAGACTTGACTTTAAAATAAAAAGGACATCTTTTGCCCTCCTCCTAGCTACCATTAATAGGAAAATCCTATAAAACTAAAATATTACATTTGGTTGGTATTTCACTGATCTCACCAGTTTAAACTGTAGCAGGTTTTTTTCCAGTTTCAGATCAAATCCTACTTGCAACCCTAGTTGAAAACAAACAAACAAACAAAAATGCCAGGCACTTAATATATCCATTGAAAAGAGAGAAAACAAATGCAAATCACGTAGGATTTCAGAAACCCACATTTAAAAATGCATGGTCCAGTGGGTGGTCCAGGTATTGATGGAGAGCCTTCTCACATTTAAGTGAAATGGTAGCAGAGAAGGCTCCTATTTCAGTGAGCAACCTTACCAGTTAGAAAGAAGGATTGGTTGTTAACTCTCCCAAGGGGCACCTACTATATGCAAAGCACAGAGCTACTTCACTGGCAGCCCTGGGACTGAATTGTTATTCAGACTCAAAATATAGCATTGTTTCAGTATTCCATAATGCCTCACTCATTTTATTAATTTTTCTGCCTATCCCCACTCTAAACTACTTCCTCCTCTCAGAATGAAGAAATTACCACAACTTTCTTTGAACAGTCAGTGATTTGGGTCCCAGCAGAAAAGCCTATTGAAAACCGAGACTTTCTTAAAAATTCCAGAATTCTGGAGATTTGTGATAATGTGACCATGTATTGGATCAATCCCACTCTAATAGCAGGTATGGTCTTTTCCTCCTCCTCTTCCTCCTCTCCTTCCTCCTTTTTTTTCTCCTTCTTTTTCCAAAATCAGTAACAGGTTAATGTTTCCAGCATTTAGAGACTACTTTTCTATGAAAACAAAGGATCTGCTTTTATATCTTCTTAGATGAAACTGTATATGCTGACTGCCAGTGAACATTTTTCACAACCAAGCTATAAATCAGATAAATTAATGCTGACAAGCTTTTAAATATCCCCAAAAATGTAACACCACCTTAATGTGACCAGTGGTAGCAAAAAGTTAATCTTTCTTTGCATATCTATGTTCATTGCCCTTGGGATAACAGACTATTTCTCAAACTACTCACTATGTGTTCAATTCAAGACCAGAGGAGGGAAGAGCAAAAAAAATGCTCTGTTGTCTCAAGAATGATTTTCTATGCCAAATGGTGGCATTCTCCCTAGATGATAAGACAGCCACTGCAATACAAATGTCTTTGTGGCTGTTTTAGGAATCACTATAAAAGTAATTGAGGGCTAAAAGTCCAGAGTAGAGTCCAACTCTCAACTTTCAGTCAGTCCACAGGGAACACAAAGGTCTTTGGACATCTTTTTCTGCTTGACTAACATAGGACTTAGTCTCTCTCATTCTGGGCAGCATAGATTACTATATTACCTAAGAAGGGCCACTGTAACCAATTCATGCATCTATTGGTACTCTGACACCTTAAAAAAGACAAATAAATGCACCGTAGTATCCTGGATTGGATGCTAGAACTTCTGCTTCAACATTATTTTTCTAAAAGACATTAGTGGAAATAATGATGAACACTTTACAAAGTCTGTAGTTTATCTAATAGTATTGTACCAATACAAATATCTTAGTTTTGATAATTGTATTATGGTTATTTAAGATTAGGAGAAAATGGAACTCTGTACTGGTCTTTGCAACTCTTCTGTGAATCTAAGATTATTTCTGAATATAAAGTTTAAGACAGGAAAGAGAAGGGAAGAGGGAGAACAACAGAGAGTACCAACTAAAATCAGACAACATAACAAAATTTCATCTACCATGGGTGAAATCCTTGTAGAAGACACGAAGGTTCCCTATCCTCAATTTCTAATTTGGTATGCTAATGAAGCAAAGCAGTAAGTATTTGATGTCAAATGAGCAAAGAATAGGTCTGTTCACATGGGAATAGTCATATTTGTTTTGGAAAATCTCCTTAGAATATCAGCTGTAAGAGCTTGGAAAAGTGATTCATGCATGCTTACATGGTGACACAAGGATAATCTCCAGCTCCATATGCTATCTTCCCTGTCACTTCTTTCAGAAATATTTGCAAAGCAGTCATATCTCAACTTTGTATTTGTTACCTTAGTTTCAGAATTACAAGATTTTGAAGAGGATGGTGAAGATCTTCACTTTCCTACCACTGAAAAAAAGGGCATTGAACAAAATGAGCAGTGGGTTGTCCCTCAAGTGAAGGTGGAGAAGACACGTCACACCAGACAAGCAAGTGAAGAAGAACTGCCAATAAATGACTATGTGAGTTATGTTTCTGTTTTCTTGTTAGAGGAAAAACAAAGCCCTCAAACATTTCACTATCCCTCAGATCAAAGTCATTGAAAGGAGAATGATAAATTTTAACAAAAAATATTCAAGAAACTTGAAATCCCCAGGGGACTCATTTAAAATCAGCCTTGATCTCTATTGAGGTAGCTCCATGGTTAGGCTAAGGAACTTAATTTTTCAACAGTCCCCAATTCATATAGTCTTACAGTCCTTCCCTGCTTGCTGGACCTCTTCCTAGTGAAATTTCCCTTCCAACACTGACTCCTTCTTTTTTTTCAGACTGAAAATGGAATAGAATTTGACCCCATGCTGGATGAGAGAGGTTATTGCTGTATTTACTGCCGTCGAGGCAACCGCTACTGTCGCCGTGTCTGTGAACCTTTACTAGGTTACTACCCATATCCATACTGCTACCAAGGAGGGCGGGTTATCTGTCGTGTTATCATGCCTTGCAATTGGTGGGTGGCCCGTATGCTGGGGAGGGTCTAGTAGCAAGTTTGAGCTCATTGCTTAAACTTCAGACAGCCAACATATAATAAATGCATGCTATTCAATAAATCTCTGCCTATGAGGCATTTGCCTCCTGGTAGTCAGTACCCCAGAATTACTTGTTGGTAATTCCTCTCTCATGTTTTAATAAACTTCTATCTCATCATCAATGGCCTGATTGCTGCTGAACACACTGAGTAAGTGTTTGCTAAGAATATTTTCTGCAACTGAGATAGAGCACATCTGTTTAACATGGAGGACAACAATGGAAACTTGCATTTCATCATGTTTCAGGAGTAAGAAAGTGCAAAGCATAAGAATTCTCAAATGCCATATTTTACACTGCTCTATTGAGAAAGTGGAAATGAGAGGCTAATGATAAAAATGCCCCTGTAACTAATGTATAAAAAGTGTCCTTTTATGCATAACCCCAGTGTTTAAATACATGAAAGACATATTGTGGACCCACTCAAGCACCTATTAAGCCTCTAAACAGAGAATGAGTCACAGCAGGTCAACACTAAAATATTCCAAGTGCTCAGACACAGCAAAGGAGAATGCTAACCTAAAAAAAAAAAAAAAAAAAAAAAGGCCCCAGGCTCTCCTGTGAATAGGAACTTCACTTGGGACAAATTTAACATTTCATAACCTTTAAGCCTGCCCTGACTTTAGATTAGTGTCTGGCTATATAACTTTCCAAGGAAATTGTCTGGAAAATGTAGATTCATAAATATCATTCAAAGAAACAGGCATTATAGGAAATTACTGAGGTGAAGAGTCAAATGAGACTTTTCCTCCCTCCAAAACCATAAGGAACTAGCAATATGCCACTTTCTTAAAAAGAAGGGTAAGGCCTAATTCCTGATCACCTGTTACTTTGCTGGGGAAAGGGAAAATGAGCAAAGGGGAGAGGAAAATAAGTGGTTAAAGAGTAGTGTTAACCTTGATGTCCCAGCTAGTTCTAGTTCCAAAATTCCTATTTGACCAATCTCTCACCCCTTCCAGTTTCATTTGAAGGTGGCCCCTTCATTTCTGAACTTCAGTTTATTGTTTAGGACAGCATCTGTCTGAAACTTTACATCAGAAAAGCATTTTAAAAGAATAAAATCTTCACCAAGATGCCTGTGGAGCAGGAGTCATTTACCCCCATTTAATTGAGGAAGCAAATAGAACTGGATTTGTCAAGGATGTCCTATTTTGCCAAATAACACAAGGATGTGTTAAGATTAGCCAATCATTAATTGATAATTAGCATACATGCTATAGTTGAATTACCAATTTTCACAGAATGACAACACAATAAGACATAACTGACTATGCAACATCATTGAAAATATTTTCTTATTATTAATGATTTAGAAGACATATGAGAATTTTGGAGTACTTCAATGATCATAGCAGGCATTAACTTAGAGTTGAAATAGAAAAATGTAAAATATATGAAACTAATTTGAGGTTGTGTGAAGTTTATGGTGTTCTCTATCATTTTTTATTAATTAATTATTTATTTTTAACACTGATTTTTAAGATGAGCCAATAATTTAAAATTCTTGACATGCATTTATACAGTTTACACTGTACTATATACATTGTACTATGCTTTGTGGGGGATAAAAATGAAATAGAAGGTATACTTTTTATTTCCTAAGAAAAATGAGACATCCAAAATATATGAAGTTTGTCCAGAAAGTATCTGGCCATGTACTATGAAAAATAGAGACATGTATTGAAAAAGATACAGGACACAAGAAACATTGTATATAGGACAATGATGCCCCTCCAAAGTAGGCACCTTGGACCTCACACAGTTCTCCCAATCACCATCAGCTGCCCTGTCATATTTTCCTGAATCTCATTGACAGTCTGAAATCTCTTCCCTTTCAAAGGTAATTTTAGTTTTGGGAAAAGCCAGAAGTTGCAGGGCACCAAACCTGGGTTACAAGAGGAGCTGAGTCACCTGAGTGATTTGATGGTTCATCAAAAAACCTCTGCACAAGGTATAATACATGAGCAGGCACAATGTTATGATGAAGCTGTCAATCACCAGCTGTCCATAGCTGTGGCTTTCTGAATCATCCAAATCATTTCTGCAGATGAATGTTCAAGCTTAACGCAAAATTTGTCCCACATTCATTGCTTTACTTACTCATTTTGAATGGGAAAGCCACACAGTACACATGCTCACTCAACAGTGTGTACCATCCTCACTGACTAGTACAGTGAAATCATCATTGTTTACACATGTGCATTCTGTCTACTGTCCTTGACTGCCAGGTTACATCGGTGTCATATAAGCTGTTCTCATTATATTAACAATGGTTGGATTTTTCCAGACCGACCTCCTATAAGCTCAAGTGAAGAAAGTTACACATAACATCTAACTAAAGTTGTGTATGGCATGATGTATATATCATGCACACACTCACACACACACGAGTTATAGGAGTTTCCATGCCACATTTTAGGGCTAGGAGTTCCTAGTAACATTTTTAATTCAGGAAGTATTTCTTGCTCAAATGAGATACCTCAACTGCCACATAATATCATATTGGGAAAGTATGATCTCCTTAATTAGGCAGACCAAGAGTTCAAAAGAAAATACAAGGACATGCTTAAAGAAGCATTCAAGTCATCTCAACCTTTAGGGAAAAAAAAATCAAAACAGCAAACAAACCCAAACATATTAGTCTGTCACTTCATTATAGGCCCAAACCAAGTTGGAGGAAGTATATCGTTCACTTGTTGTAGATTTTTGACTGTCGAGTGTTGTACAGCGTCCTTACATAAGCCCTTGCACTCCCTTCAAGCTAACCCCACTGAAGCTAGAGTTGTCTCTCTTACTTCCACCACCATTCCCTTAACCAAGCCTCCTCATCACAAAGAGTGACACCAAAGTAGCTTTGACCTCCTAAGCCAGAGACATTATAGTAATTCTAAGGTATCTCTGTCCTCTGCTCTTCTCATGCTAAATACTTTCAGCTTATTCTCCTAAACCACTCTTCAATTATGCTTATGATCCAGGCCACAGGCTATTTCTTAGCACATCTGTTACAACCTCCTCCCTGCTGAAGTGTCCAGGCTGTAGACTGAAAATACAATGAATGTTTTAACATAAAGTTTATTTTTCACTTATAGATTTTATAAATGCAATTTCCTTTCCTGAAAGCCTGTAATAGCTACTCACTACATTAGAATCATGTCTATCTTGCAAACAGTCCTTCCTCAAACCACCTTTAACCACCACCTCATATCCCTTTTTTCCTCCTATTACACTACCCACTCCCTTTGCTTATCTCAGGGACCTTAGCTTCACACTCTATTTGTGTAGTCATTCCATCTCATTTACAGACTTTTCTCTCACTAATTTGAAGAGGTTAAAAGATTTCATTTTCCTCTTACCTAAAATGAAACAGAAACCCTCTCTATTTCATTCCCTGCCTGTATAATACATCACTCAATGCACTTATAATTTATATGAGTTTATTTGCAAATCCTAAAAGAGAGCCTATACACTCTCCCTTTTGCTCTGTCCAGTACCTAGCACAGTAGCAAAAGCATATAAGTAGCCTTTAATTTTTTTAGTAAAGGCAATGAGAAAGAAGAGAGGGAAGAAGATAGAGGGAATATAGGTGATTGTAAAAGAGCACATCCACAAGTATTTTCAGAATATTAAAAAGTGGGCTTTGAGCTCTATTGAAATTTGAGATGAAAGTTCTTATCTTACTTATCTTATTTATTTTGGTATTCCTTACCTTTTACAACGTCCATTTCTACTAGTATGAATAGTTCCTCTAATCCAGCAATTTTCAACATTTTTCATCTATAGCACACATAAACTAATTACTAAAACTCTACAGCATACAAAAAATATGTTTTGCTGACCTAACAAAAGAAAATAGGTATAATTTCAATTCACACCAGATAGATGTTGTGTTGGCTGTTGCCATTTTTTTTTATTTGACTCTAAGGGAAAGAATGGCAGTACTGCTCTCTAAATACTCAAGTATTGCATGTTTTAAAAATTCTTGTGGCACACCAGTGTGCCACAGCACACCTGTTGAAAATCACTGCTTTAATCCCAGAATGATCAAAAGCAGAAATGATTGCCCACAGCTCAATTATCTATTTCCATTATACAAATGCAGACTTTTTGCATTTTCATCAATTTTAAATGACTTCACATTCAAAAAAGAAAAAAGTAAAAAGCACATCTGCCATGAAATCACAAGAAATATATTAACTTTCAGATTCTTTGGGTTTCTAAATTCCAATAGACAAAAGTCAGGCAAGGCAAAGCCGTCCATTGTTCCCACTCAGCATAAGAGTACTATGCATTAGTGTGCTCAGTTCCTTTCTTGCACACTTGAAATGGCTCTTTGGCTGGACTAGGGACAAAAGAAATCTATTTTGATTCTTTATATATAAGGCTCACTGTCTGGTTAAGTCCAAAACTGCCACTGTGGATCCTAAAGTCTAATGCTGAAAGCTTACTGAGATAAATATGGACCTTCTCATTCAGGCTTTCAGGAAATATGTGTATCTATTTTATTTATACCCTTAAAAATTATTTTAGTTTGGCTTTCCTTTTTTGAAGAAGTTTCATCCTGGGGCATAATTTTGCTGACAACATGTTGTTTCCTAAGAAGGAAGCAAAGTTGCTTCATATGAGAAACCAGGTATCAGTGTAGACAAAAAACATTGTCTGGCTCATTTCAAAGTTTTTCTCCTCAGTATCTTTAATTAATTCTCATGTAAGCTACTCTCTGAAGACTGCATTGATAATTTATTTAGATCAATAATTAACTCTGGCATTTGTAGCCTAATGAGTGAATTAGTTATTTGTATTCTTATTGCTTTGATATTTGGGTTCCTTTATTGGACATTCAGGTCTATTGTTTTTGCTAAAAGGACTCAGAAGGGGAGAGGCAGATTGAAGCAAGGGAAACAGACAGACCAAGCCACAATAAATCCCTCAACCAAAACAAATAAAATCCAACGACTCCATAGTGTTGAGATGATCCCCATCTAACAGTGATATGAATATATTGTTTATATTTATCCTTCCCTGCTGATGCTATCATTTCCAATTCTGAATTTTCCACTGACAGCAGTATTTCTCACAGAGATGATGGCTACTAAAACAAAGTTCAGGCTTATACCAATATCAACCATCAGTGAGCCGAAAACAAGATACTTGCCAAAGGTTTCAGTTTAGAATATAAGCCTCAATTGTGGTCAGGTTGCTGAAGTAGAGAGTAAAAAGGTAGTAGTGCAACTAACTACAAATAGAACACAGGGATTTGAGTTTGTTTATTTTGCATGGGGTATGCCACTCACAAATTAACTGTGTCTACTGAAATCCATTTCTTGGGGTAAGGGTTGCTGTGAGTGGCATACCCCACAGCAGTATTGTTCTAGCTATATGTATCTACCTGGTGCACCACTGTGATGTAAATTCCCCATGTTCCCAATAATAGCTTTAGATGTTTTGGTTATGCCACATCATATCATGTTCAAATCAGAGTATTTTGTGGTTGACTTTTTATATTTACTTTTCCTCCAAACTACTCTCTTTGGGAGTATCTTTCTACCTGGGCATATTAATCTAGGGTAACTGTTACATTAATGATCAACAAGATATGAAGAAACCATCATTCCACTCTGCTAGACACTATGGTAGGTAGAAAACAGGTTATCCTCTTTGTTGTCTGGTCATTTAAGATTTATTTGGAATGATAAGATCTATACCCTCTATCTAAACAATTAAGAAAGTTTGAGACAGAATTTTTTTCAGAAGGATTCAAGAGAACAAAAATCTCCATATGCTCCCAGAGATGGAAATCTTATTTTTCAAAAGCCAACAGTGATGGTTTTCTCAGAATTAGCTTAACAATTTTGCTAATAGATACCACAAAGTCCTGATTTTCCAAAGATATGTGTCTTCTATTTCTATAGGATTAAGTTCAGCTGCATGTAACAGAAATTCCCTCAAATAACTTGACATAAACAATGTAAAAGTAGATCTTGCAGGTAATCCCATCAGCTGACCCATTTATCTATCATTCTGCTCCACCATCCCCACTATGTGGTTACTATCCTCAAGGTCATCTCATGATCTGAGCTAACTCCAGTTCTAGTCATTGTGTTCACATTGCAGATTGTCATCACAAAAATGCTGGGCAGGACAAAAGGCCACTCTCTATCTTTTAGGTAGACTTCTGCTTACATTTTATAAGCCCGACCTTAGCCACATAGCTAAATGTAGCTTCAAAGGAGATGCATAATAGCCTTTGTTCTGGGTGCATTATCACACCAAATGAAATCAAGATTCTGTTACTGAGGAAGAAAGCATGAAGTCATGCCGGGGGAGGCAATTTCCCATATTGGCCACACCTAGTAATTTGTTTCAGGGTCTAGAGTTCCTATCATTAAAGTCATCCCTTTGTATTAAAGTACTGTCTCTCAAAATCTCTGTTAAATGCAAATATATTATTTTGGAAATAATAAAAAAGGAGTCATTCTCATATGATCACAAAATAGTCTATGAGATAACTTTTTCTCTGAAGAATGTGACCATAAGTAAAGGGAACAATAACGCTAATGAGGAAACAAATAAAGACTATGTTAAAGGAAAACATCCTCAGGACTCCATGAAATCAAGGCACTGCAGGTGAAAAGGCTGAAGGTAGGGAGAGAACCAAAACAAATTTTGCTTATTTCACAATTTTGCTGAGAACTAACCCCACACGTCTAAGTTGACAGTTGTTATAGAGTTAGGTTATACCCAAACATAGTATATCACAGAGTAAATAATTCAATTTACTATTATTTTTGCAAGGTTTTTATTTGTTTTTAATTTTTACCAGTGAAGGTGGCAGGAGGGGAGTTACACTAGGAGATTTAGTACTGTTTGGGAAAAGAAAAAATTCAAGTAACTATGTATATTTCTTATTTTGGAATCTAAAGAGAACACCATTTTAAAGAAAAATCTAAGACAGGTTTGTCTTTTCAAAAGTCCTTATCAGTTTTTTGGAGTAAGACCTTTATAAAATGAATATTATTCATCAAGATGTTTAGTTTTGAAAGAATTAAATTGACTAAAGAAAGCTCATCTTCTACATTATGGGGAATAAAATGTGTCTAGTAGAACAGTGTAAATGTTACAATACATCATATGCATGAAATGGGATGTAAAGCAAGGGGTCCCTGAAATAGGAGGTATTCTTCACAGCCCATGGTTGGGAGCAGGGGAGAAGGGGATGATACAGCTTAAGATACTTTTCATAGTAATGGCAAGGTGGTAGCCATGTCTTTCCTTAAGGGAAGTGAGCTCCTGCTCTGGATAATAGACATACAGGATTTCCAGAGAGTATTCAGGAACTCATGACATAGTGGGGGTTTGTACAGCACCTGTGTGAGAATCAGGGAGGCAGAGGCCCATGTGTCATTGAATCACTCTTGCCCTGACTAAAGATGGCAGGAGAGAGAATGTAAACAACATGGGGAAACTAGCAAATGTAGCACCTTGCAGAAGAAGCCAGATAGGAGGTCACGTAGGAAATTCTGAGTCAGGATTTAAAATAAAGGCGGTCTAAAAGAGAAAAATCAGAGATTCTGCCATGCTGCCTATAGTGAGGGAGGGGCTATGTCTGTTCCTCTGAGGATTTGGCCATGTGGCCTGGGCTGGCCATGAGGGTAGCGGCCATGAGGGTAGCAGCCATGAGGTTTGAAAGGATGTAGAAGGTCCACGCCCCAGTCTGCCATGAGGCTTGGTGTATAAGGAGGTGCCATGCATTTTGGAGTTAGGAGATGTCACACATTTTTGGATTAATAGCTGGAGTAAGAAGGAGACATGCTGGAAAGCCTGCCTGGAGAACACAGCAGTAAGGCTGATAAAGCTGGGAGTTGCAGGGACCAGCAAAACCAAGCATGGATTAGTGGGAGATGCCTGGACTGCTGAACTGTGACCAGGAATGCTGAGCTGTGGGTTTCTGCTTTTCTGAAAGATGGTACCTCTGACTGTTGTATTCTCAAAGTGGCCTGGGTTGGCAAACAGGGCCAGGATTATGTGTTTTAAAGGGAGTGAACTTTAATGGCAGAAATCTGCCATCATTCTGAATATGTATAACTTTTAAATAAATAATCCTTTTCCTTTTTAACCAAATTCTTGCATTGGGAGTCACACTTCTTCGTGGCAGGCAATCAATCCCCATAGCTGTTTCAGAACAGCATAGGCAGGGCTCTGTACCATGCAGAGCAGATGCAAAATATCTGAAGCCAGAAAAAACAAGCTCTGCTTTAGTGTCACCCAGGGAATTTCCCTTTTCTTTCAAGTAGCTGATAGTCCACACTTATTTTTCTAAATCATTTTTTGTGACATCAGTGAACCCCATTCATCATGCCTAGAATATGGCTTTGGAAATATAAAAGTCTGTAACCAATTTATAGACCAATCCCAGGAGCCTCTATTTCAGAGAAACTACAATAGGTATTTAGGCCAACAGAGGGGAAAAAGTAAAGAAAAATATGTATTAGTCTGAAACATGTTCATAGTCTTCAAGCCAACCAACACAAACTGATTCCCTACAGCATATTCATTTTGAGCATTCAGTAAGTATTAGGCAACATTCCTCAGTATATTGACCCAGTGTTATATTTAGACATCTTAAGAATGAAGCCCACTTCAAGTACTGAGAAAATTCTTCACAGAAATTCTACTTGTCATGATATTCAGTAACCCAGTATTTTTTTCCAAAGCTTGTTGTTCTAGTGTCTACATTTTATTAAATAACTAATCTTTCAATTTGAGTTTATGAAAAGTTGTACAGAAAACACTGAGAAAGGTTGTCATTAGAAGATGTGGCTGCTCTGGCTGAGTGCTGGCCTGTGAACTAAAGGGTAACCAGTTCAATTCCCAGTCAGGGCACATGCCTGGGTCTCGGGCCAGGTCCTCAGTAGGGGGCATGCAAGAAGCAACCACACATTGATATTTCGCTCCTTCTCTTTCTCCCTCCTGTTCCTCTTTCTAAAAATAAATAAATAAAATATAAAAAAGAGAGAAAAAAGAAGGTATTGCTAAAGTATTTTCACTTTGGAGGCTTGGGAAAAGGGAGGCAAAGCTGATCTGTGTTTTAGCTTTTCTGTAAAGCCCTTCAAGCCTCCACCCTTCCATTTCCTTTTAGATGATAATTAAATGGTCTGTAGGAGCTAAACAAAACACCTAAAACCAAAGAAAATTGAAATCTATCTTTCATCAATCATTCCAGTAGGTCTGTCCAGGTGTCTAATTCCACAACACAAAGTGCATTGTTTTCAAAAATAGAATAATTCAACATCTCATAATTTTCTTACATGTTTCTCTACATTTCATGTCCTATTCAGAAGTGTTCAACTGAATGTCATGTTACTATGAAAAAAAGGGGTTCTATTTTATTGTATAGAGTGGCATGCTTATGAGGCCATATTCTTCAGATATAAAAAATTTAGATTTAAAAGTTTTATTCTGTTTCATCTTTGAAAAATGAGTAATCCCACCCTGAGGGTCATATTCGTATCCCACACAGAAGGGGTCCTGTATCTTATTATGCAACCCCAGGGAAAGATTTCCATAAATAAAATAGAGAGAAGACTACCTCAGGCTTGTTTGCTATACAAAGCCTAGTATCAATAGACTGGCTGTGCTCCCTGTTGGCAAAATCAAGAGCTACAGCTAGCATCAAAAATTTAGTTGACAGAAGCCTTCGAGTACTAGGAATTTGAAATATTGTTTATTATGTCCAGGAACAGGATATCTTAACAACTGAGTTAAAAAATTATATGAAAATAATAGGCATTAGCCTGAGAGCAGAGCAAAGTGATGTCAGAGGAGCTCTTGGGTCAAGCTGAATATGGATTCCTATATTATGACCATTTGACATCATTGTCAGTGTTACTAGCTGCTTACTACATTCTGACTATATTCTGATCAAACCACATATAAATATAGCCTGGTCCAATGTTTTTCAAACATTAATTTGCATCAGAATCTCCTGGGGTACCTGTTAAAAATGTACAGTCTTAGACCCAAGGTCCATAAAATCTGATTGTGCAGGTTTGGGATGAAGCTCTGAAATTTACATTTTGTCTATTTTCTTCCCTACCCTGGAATTTCTGATGCAAGTAATTCAAGGAATACATTTTAAATACCACTGACACATTTTTTTCATTGATTAACTTTTTCATTTTTATTTTTAATTGTTGTTAAAGTACAGTTTTCTGTCTTTTATCCCCATCCCAGCCCACCCCTCCAGTGCTCCCCACATCCCTCCCATTTCCACCCCCCTTAGTTTTTGTCCATGTGTCCTTTATACTTGTTCCTGTAAACCCTTCCCCTTTTCCCCTGAAATTCCCTCCCATCTCCCCTCTAGTCATTGGTGAAATGTTCTGCATTTCAGTGTCTTTGGTTATATTTTGCTTTTTTGTTTGTTTTGTTGTTTAGGTTCGTGTTAAAGGTGAGATCATATGGTATTTGTCTTTCACTGCCTGGCTTATTTCACTCAGCATAATTCTTTGAAGTTACATCCATGCTGTCGCAAAGGGTAGGAGCTCCTTCTTTCTTTCTGCTGCATAGAATTCCATTGTGTAAATGTACCATAGTTTTTTTAAGATTTTATTTATTTATTTTAGAGATGGGAAGGGAGGGAGAAAGAGAGAGAGAGAAACAACAATGTGGCCCCAGCTGGGGACCTGGCCCACAACCCAGGCATGTGCCCTGGCTGGGAATCAAACCTCCGATGCTTTGGTTCCCAGCCCACACTCAATCCACTGAGCTACACCCACCAGGGGATGTACCATAGTTTTTTGATCCATTCATTTACTGATGGGCACTTAGGTTACTTCCAGCACTCGGTTATTGTAAATTGTGCTGCTATGAACATTGGGGTGCATACGTTCTTTTGGATTGGTGTTTCAGGGTTCTTAGGATATAATCCTAGCAGTGGAATTACTGGGTCAAAAGTAAGATCCATTTTTGGTTTTCTGAGGAAATTCCATACTGTTTCCATAGTGGTTGTACCAGTCTGCAATCCCACCAACAGTGCACTAGGGTCCCCTTTTCTCCACAACCTCTCCAACACTTGTTTGTTGCTTCATTTATGATGGCCATTCTGACCCATGTGAAGTCGTATCTCTTTGTGCTTTTAATTTGCATATCTCTGATAGCTAGCAATATTGAACATCTTTTCATGTGTCCCTGGATCCTCTCTAAGTCCTCCTTGGAGAAGTGTCTGTTCCAGTACTTTGTCCGTTTTATAATTGGGCTGCTTGTCTTCTAAGAGTGGAGTCGTGTAAGTTCTTTGTATATTTTGGAGATTAAAACCTTGTCTGAGGTATCATTGGCAAATATGTTTTCCCATAAAGTTGGTTCTCTTTTTATTTTAAGACTGTTTTCTTTAGCTGTGCAGAAGCTTTTTATTTTGATAAAATTCCATTTGTTTATTCTTTCCTTTGTCCCTTTCTCTAGGGGACATATCAGTAAAAATGTTGCTGCATGAAATATCTGAGATTTTCCTGCCTATGTTCTCCTCTAGGACTTTAATGGTGTCAAGGTTTATATTTAAATCTTTTATCCACCTTGAATTTATTTTTGTGTATGGTGTAACTTGGTGCTTGACTTTCATTTTTTTTGCACATTGCTATCCAGTTCTCCCAACACCATTTGTTGAAGAGGCTGTTTTTACTCCATTTTATGCTGCTGCCCCCTTTGCCGAATATTAATTGACCCTAGAGACGGGTTTATTTCTGGGCTCTCTGTTCTGTTCCATTGGTTCATGTGCCTATTCTTATGCCAGTACCAGGCTGTTTTGATTACAGGGGCCTTGTAATAGAGTTTGGTATCAGGTATTGTGATCCCTCCTACTTTGCTCTTCTTTCTCAAAATTGCAGCTACTCAGGGTTGTTTATGGTTCCATATAAATTTTTCAAGTGTTTGTTCTATGTCTGTGAAATATGCCATTGATACTTTAGTAGGTATTGTATTGAATCTGTAAATCGCTTTGGGTAGTACGGACATTTTGATGATGTTAATTCTTCCAATCCATGAACACGGTGTATGTTTCCATTTGTTTGTGTCTTCCTTGATCTCTTTCTTCAGTGTTGTGTAGTTTTCTGCATACAGGTCTTTTACCTCCTTGGTAAGAGTTATTCCTATGTATTTAATTTTTCTTGTTGCTATATCAAATGGGATTTTCTTGATTCTGCCACTGCTGTTTCATTGTTGGTATAAAAAAATGCCTTTGATTTCTGGATATTGACTTTGTATCCTGCTGTTTAGGTAGAGCAGTTTTTTGGTGGAATCTGTAGACTTTTCCATGTACACTATCATGTAATCTGCAAACAATGACTGTTTTGTTTCCTCCTTTCTGATTTGGATGTCATTTATTTCCTTTTCCTGTCTGCTCTCTGTGGCTAATACTTCCAATACTATATTGAATAGAAGTGGTGAAAGTGGACAACCTTCTCTTGTTCCTGATCTTAGTGGGAATGTTACAGGAAAGTGACTCAGACAGTGTTGGAGTTTGCGAAGTGGAGTTTTATTCACGCATGTGGTCCCAGAGGAGACAGTCTCCAAATTCTGGGCCCCAAGCTTAGGCTGGGGCTTGCTTATATTCTTGTTACAAAGGTGAAAGGAGGAGGGAGAAGGAGTGCAGCTGCTGAAAGCAGGCATACAGAAGCAGAAAGTGGGGTTAGTGTATGGCCTTGAGATAACTGCTTATCTGGGAATGGCTGCTGTCTAAGAATGGCTGGGGTGCAGCTCCTATCTAAGAATGGCTACTTCTCAGCTATGTCCTGTCACAGGAAAGATTTTAGTTTTTGCCCATTGACTCTGATGTTGGCTGTAGGTCTCTCATATATGGCATGTATTATGTTGAGGAATGCTCCCTCTATTCCCACTTTGCTGAGTGTTTTTATCATAAATGGGTGTTGTACCTTATCAAATGCTTTTTCTACATTATCTATATGCTCATGTGATTTGTGTCTTTGCTTCTTTTTATGTGATGTATTACATTTACTGATTTGAGAAAATTGAACCATCCTTGCATCCTTAGGATGAATCCCACTTGGTCATAGTGTATGATCTATTTAATGTATTGTTGGATAAGGTTTGCCAATATTTTGTTGAGGATTTTATCATCTATGTTAATCAACAATATTGGCCTGAAGTTTTCTTTCTTCCTTGTGTCTTTATCTGGTTTTGGGATTAGGATGTTGTTGCTTGATAAAAAGAGTTTGGGGGCCTTCCATCATTTTGGATTTTTTGGAATAGTCTGTGAAGGATAGGGGTTAGCTCTTCCTTAAATGCTTTGTAGATTTCTTCTGTGGAACCCTCTGGTCCAGGGCTTTAGTGTGTCAGGAGTTTTTTGATTAATGCTTCAATTTCTTCTGCTCTTATTGGTCTGTTCAGGCTTTCTGCTTCTTCTTCATTGAGTTTTGGAAGATTATATTTTTCTAGAAATTTGTCCATTTTACATTGGTTTTCAAATTTCTTGGCATACAGTTCTTCATAGTAATTTCTTACAATCCTTTGTATTTCTGTGGTATTGGTTGTATTCTCTCCTCTTTCATGTCTGATTGTGTTTATTTAGGTCCTCTCTCTTTTTTTCTTGAGGAGCCTGCTTAAAGGCTTACACATTTGTTTATCTTTTAAAAAAAATAGCTCCTGGATTCATTAATCCAATCACTATGTCATTTAATTCTGTTCTGATATTGGTTATTTCCTTCCTTCTGCTTGCTCTGGGCTGTCTTTGTTGTTGTTCCTCGTGTTCTTGTAGGCGTAGGGTGAGATTGTTTATTTGAAATTTTTCTGTCATTTTATGTAGCCCTATATCACTGTGAACTTCCCTCTTAGGACTGCCTTCATAAGGCAGTGTCCTGTAAGTTTTGGGTTATTGTGAGGTAATTTTCCTTTGTTTCTGGAAACTGTTTTGATTTCTTCCCTAATTCCATTCTTGACCCATTCATTCTTAGATTGCTATTCAATCTCCATGATTTTGAGTGTTTTAGGTTTTTTCCCTTGGGGTTGGTTTCTAGTATCAGTCCCTTGTGGTTGGAGAAAATGCTTAGTATGATTTCAATTTTCTTGATTTTTTTGAGACTTCTTTTGTGTCCTATCATGTGATCTATCTTTGAAAATGTTTCATGTGCATTTTAAAAGGATGTGTATTTAGCTTGTTTGGGATGAATGGCTCTGTATATATCAGTTAAGTCCATTTCATCTAGGTTATTGTTCAATGCCACAATATCTTTGTTGATTTTTTTTTGGAAGATCTGTCCATTTTTGACAGTGGGGTATTAAAATCTCCTACTACAATTGTGTTGCTGTCAATATCTTTCTTGAAGTCCTCTAAGATTTTCTTTATATGTTTGGGTGCTGCTATGTTGGGTGCATATATATTTACAATATTTATGTCTTCTTGGTGGATTCTTCTCTTAAGTATTATGAAGTAACCTTCTCAGTCTCTCTTTATGGCCTTTTTTTTTTTTAAGTCTATTTTGTCTGATATGAGGATTGCTACCCAGGCCTTTGTTTTTTCTATCTGTTTGCTTGGAAAATTTGTTTCTAGCCCTTCACTTTCAGTCTGTGTAGGTCTTTTGTCCTGAGGTGGGTCTCTTGTGGGCAGCATATGTGTGGGTTGGGTCATGCTTTCTTATCCATTCAGCTATTCTATGTCTTTTGATTGAAGCATATAATCTAAGTTTATTACTGATAGGTATTCATTGCCATTTTCATACCTGTGTTCCTCTCGGTCTCTCTCTTTTCCTTCCTTTCCTTAGACCAATCCCTTTAGCATCTCTTACAGAGCCGGTTTGGTGGAGATGCATTCTTTGAGACTTCTTTTGTCTTGGAAGCTCCTTATTTGGCCTTCTATCTTGATTGAGAGCCTTGCTGGGTAAAGTAGCCTTGGTTGTGGGCCTCTGTTTCTCATTATTTGGAATATTCCTTGCCATTCTCTTCTGCCTTGGAGTCTTTCCATTTATAAGTCAGCTGCTAACCTTATTCGAGCTCCCTTGTATGTTACTTCCTGTTTCTCCCTTGCTGCCTTAAAGATTCCCTCTTTATTTGGAATTTTGCCATTTTAATTATGATGTGTTTTGAAGTGGGCCTTTGGGTTCCTCTTGATTGGGACTCTCTGTGTTTGTTGGATTTGTGTGACTTTTTCTCTCATCAAATTCAGGAAGTTTTCCATCATTACTTTTTCAAATAGGTTTTCTATCCCTTGCTCTTCTTCTCCTTCTGGTATCCCTATCATATGGATATTATTATGTTTCATATTGTCTTGCATTTCTCTTAATCCCTCTTCATTCTTTCTGAGCCTCTTTTCCTTTTCTTGCTCTTTCTGGGTGTTTTCTTCTTCTTTGTCTTCTAGCTCGCTGATCCTATTTTCTGCTTCATCGATCCTGCTTTTCATTCCTTCTACTCTGTTCTTCAGTTCAGAAATTATATTCTTCATTTCCTCTTGGCCCTTGTTGATAGTTTCTATTTCCTTTTTCATGTTGATGTAGTTTTCAGTGAGTTCATTGTAGTTTCCCTGGAATTCCTGGTAGCTCGTTGTGATCTCATTGAGCTTCCTGATAACCATTGATTTGAACTCAATATCTACTCATTGAGTTGCCGCTACTTCATTTACCATTCTATCTGAGGCTTCCTCCTTTTCTTTCATTTAGGGATCGTTTCTTTGCCTTCCCATTGTTTGTGAGATTCTCCTTGTTAGCTTCAGCTTCTCAAATTGATCTGTTCTCTCTCCCTGGGTTTATGGTGTGAACTTCTGTGGTAGAATACCTGTGAGATTCAGTGGTGCAGTCTCCTTGATCTCCTGAGGTCACTGGTCTTGGGATGTTGTTTATGTTTGCTCTGTGTTTTTCTTTGGGTGTTGATTGTTGTTGGGTCTTTCTTTGGTGGGTCCTTCCCACCAGCTGGGTAACTGAGGGCACTCTGTCCACCACCTCTTGTATTTTGTTGTGCTGGTGAGGGCAGGTTGTGTTGAAGGTGGTATTTCCGTGTGTACAAGGTTTTCAGCATTGTCTGTTGCTCTTATTCAGTTGTTTGTACTTGGTAGTTTCTCCACGATTTACTTGTATGTCCAGATAGGTCCTGGATTGAGGTTTGTGTGGTTTCTACTCCCGCTTCACCTTCTGTTGTTATCTGTTTGTGGTTCCTTTGTTGTTGGGTTTCCTCTTCCAGTGAGTATCCTGTTATTCAGGACTTCAACCTACTCTTTTTTGTAATCAGTTGGAGGGTGAAGGAAAATGGTTTAATACAGCAAGAGAGTATTCTATGATATTACAGTAGCAGCCAGTAGTAGAGAAGAGGTAGGAGATCCTTGGACTATGTGTAGTGTTAACCTGGATCTTCCACAAAACTAGCCACTTTTTAGAATGGATGGAAAGAAGATAAGACTCTCGTTGGGGAGGGAAGGATTATGAGTTGGATCTAGAAAGCAGTGAGGTTGTGGGAGATCAGATTATGAGATGAGGTGAGAGTAAAGGATAGTAAATAGGTGTAGTGTGTGACAGAATAGAGTTAACTACTACAGTAATAGACTTCAGGAAACTGTGAAGTGGGTTACGATCTGGGAGGGGTGTTGTGAAGTATTTACAATCCTGTGGAACAGCTATTATTTACAATAATATTAGAGCAAGAATCATATGACAGAATCTATGTGATCTGGATAAAAAGAATATAGAGTATAGGATCTTGAGTACTGTGCTAAAGGAACACAAGTGATGTGAAGGACATTAAAGCAAAGAAGACTATACTGAAAGAAGAGGAATACAAAAATACTATTAAAATAAGAGATGTGAGAATAACAAAAATTAATAATAATACAAGCATGCAATAACTTGCAGGTTGTCTGTAATAGCAAAGTGAAATTTGTCTCACTGTCTCAGCTGTTGAGATGTCCCCTCTTTGGGTCCAACTCTGGCCTTTTCAGTTTCAGGGTTTTTTTGTCTCTCTTGTGGGTATTTTTTTTAAAAAGCAGAAGGGAGGAAGAAGAGATAAAATTGGAAAGAAAGGAAGAAGGAATAAAACAAAAAAAGAAGGAAAGAGAGGAAAAAGGTATTGAAAGATAAAACTATAATAAAATTAAAAAAATAAAAGACTACTCAAACAAACAAACAAACAAACAAACACAAAGAAAACCCTCGTGTTGGTTTCAAACTGGTGAAACCTGCTTTTCTGGTCGTGCTGGCTACAGCAGTCTGAGGGATGATTGGTATGGCTTTTCTCCCTCCCCAATCCGCACCCAGCCAGTCCTGGTATCACTCTCCCCAGAGCTATCCTGGGGCCTGTCCCTGTCCCCTTGGGTGTGAGATTCAGGTCTTCCTGAGAGCCACTCTTTTCGTGGGGTTATGTCTGTGGGCTGCAGGCACTGGGCCAGGCTGCCTTGGTCCTGAGAGTTTGGGTACACACTCTTTCCAGTGCTATGGGGGTGCACAGGGCCTTCCATGCAAATTTCCACACAACCTCAGGATTGCTGCCCAGCTGGGTGGGGAGGCAGCCAAGCAGCTGTTGCAGGAAAATTCCCCAAACAGTTTTTCTTTTTGAGAAATTCCTCCTACTCATGCCTGCTGCTCCGTACAGCACAGTTCTCTAGCCAAACCAGTGACTACCAAGGTCAGTGCCGGTCACTGCATAACTCTCAACTCTCCAAAGCCTGTGTCCACAGACTCTGTGGGTGATCAGAGTCCCTTTTCTTTTGTTTGCCACTTTGTCCTTTTTCCCCTCTCTGTGACTTCAAGCAACCAGGTTTCTCCCAGTGCTGTTTAAACCTTGATTGGCCAGGGAGGGAGGGAGCAGTTGACCCTGCTCTCTCCCAAGGACTCTGTGGCAGATCCAGGGACAGGCGCTGGGCCTGGGGCTGCAGCCTCCTTGGTCCCTGGTCTGGTCCCTGGGACCTTATTGTCCTGAAGCGCTCTCCTGGCCATCTGGTTTTTCAGTGCTACACTTTTGGTCTTATTTTTATATATGCTGGGATACTGTTGGCAGTTTGCTCTGTTCCTCCATAGATCAACTAGGTTTTTCTACCATGTGTAGAGAGAAGTGGAATCTGCTCCCTCCTACCCCATCACCATCTTCCCTCTCATCATTCACATTGACATATTCTTTACAAAACACCCAGTGAAATATGTCTTTGGGGTGTAGCGGTGGGGAGTAAATGCAGACAACTGTAACTGAACAACATTAAAAGAAATTTTGAAAAAAGAAATACTTCTTTTGTCATTGGAATCTTGGTAGGAATTTCATTGAATCTTTGGATTGTTTTGAATAGTATGGACATTATAATGATGTTAAATCTGCCTATCTATGAACATGGTATGTGCTTCCACTTTTTTGTGTCTTCTATTTCTTTCTTAAGTGTCTTATAATTCTGAGTACAGGACTTTTGCATCCTTGGTGAGGTTTATTCTTAGGTATTTTATTCCTTTTGCAGTACTTGTGAATGGGATTGTTTTCTTAAATTTCATTCATGTTAGTTCATTACTGGCATATAAAAATGCAACTGGTTACTTGATATTAATTTTGTATCACGCTACTTTGCTGAATTCATTTATCAGTTCTAGTAGCTCTTGGTAGAATTTTTTGGGTTCTCTATGTACACTATCACATCATCTACAAATAAAGACAGTTTTACTACTTCCTTTTCAATTTTGATGCCTTTTATTTCTTCTTCTTTTTCTGATTACTATGGCTTGGATTTCCAGTACTATGTCGAATAAGAGAAGTGAAAGTGGACATCCTGTTTTGTTCCCAATCATGAGAGGAATGCTTATAATTTTTGGCCATTGAATATGATGCTGGCTGTGGGTTTTTCATACATGGCCTTTATTATGTTTAGGTATGTTCCCTCTATTCCCACTTTGCTGGGAGTTTTGATCATAAACAGGTGCTGAACTTTATAAAATAGTTTTTCTGCATCTATTGATATGATCCTGTGGTTTTTATCCTTGATTTTGTTTATGTGGTGAATCACATTTATTGATTTGTGAATGTTGTACCAACCTGCATTCCAAGAAGAAATCCCACTTCATCATGGTATATGATATTCCTGGTGTATTGCTGTATTTGGTTTGCTAATATTTTGTTGAAGATTTTAGCATCTATGTTCATCAGAGATTTTGGCCTATAATTTTCTTTCTTTGTAGTGTCTTTAGCTGGTTTTGGAATTATGATAATGCTGGCCTCATAAAACAAGTTTGGGAGCCATTTCTTCTGTTAAATTATATGAAATAGTTTGAGAAGGAGAGGTGTTCATTCTTTTTGGAATGCTTTTAAAATTCACCAGTGAAGCTTTCTGGTCCAGGGCTTTTGTTTGTTTTTTTTTTTTTTAATTATTACTGCTTCAATTTCACTAAATTTAATCTGTCTATTCAAATTCTCTGAATCTTTTTTATTTAGTTTTGGTAGATTGTATGTTTCTGGGAATTTATCAATTTTGTCCAGGTTGCTCAGATTGTTGGCATATAGTTGTTCATAATATTTTATTAAAATCTTTTGTATTTCTTTGGTGTCAGTTGTTATTTCTCCTTTATTTACTGAGTTTATTTATTTGGGTCCTCTCTTTTTTTCTTCATGTGTCTGGTCAAAAGTTTGTCAATCTTTTTACCTTTTCAAAGAATCACCTCTTGGATTCATTGATCTTTTTTATCACTTATTCAGACTCTATTTAGTTTATATCTGCTCTAATCTTTATCATTTCCTTCCTTCTACTCACTTTGGGCTTTGTTTGTTTTTCTTTTTCAAGTTCCTCTAAATGTGAAGTTAGATTGTTTATTTGAACCATTTCTTGTTGTTGTTGTTGTTGTTGTTGTTGTTGTTTGTGATAGGCCTGTGATGTTATGAATTTCCCTTTTAGGATTGCTTTCCCAGTGTTCCACAGATTTCAGGTTGTTGTGCCCTCATTTTTATTTGTTTCAAAGTATCTTTTGATTTCTTCCTTGACCTCATTATTAACCCATTCTTTGTTAAATAACATATTATTTATCTTCCATATCTTTGTGTGTTTTTTCTGTGGTCCTCTTGTGATTGATTTCACAGCATTTTGGTCAGAAAAGATGTTTGATATGATTTCAATCTTCTTAAATTTATTGACTTGTTTTGTGTCCTAACATGTGGTCTATCCTAGAAAATATTTCATGTGCACTTGAAAAATATATATATTCTGATGCTTTGGGATGAAGTGCTCTGAAGATATCAATTATATCCATTTGATCCAGTGCGGTGTGTAAGGCCACTGTCTCCTTGTTGATTTTCTTCCTGGAAGTTCTATCCATTATAGCTAATGGGGTTTTAAAATCCCTTTCTATGACTGCATTTCTGTTGATTGCTCCCTTTATGTCCATCAAGATTTCCCTCACATATTTAGGTGCTACTATGTTGCATGCATAAATGTTTTCTACGGTTATATCATCTTGTTGGATTGTTCCTTTTACCATTATGTAGTGTCCTTCTTTGTCTCTTACATTATACAGTTTCTCTTCCTTGCCTTCATTTAAAGTCTATTTTGTTAGATATAAGTATTGCCATCCCATTTGTTTTTTTCTGTCCATTTCCATGAAATATCTTTTTCCATCCCTTTCCTTTTAGTCTGTGTGTATCTTTCCATGTGAGATGGTTTTCTTGGAGGCACATTATATATGGGTCTTGTTTTCTTATCCATTCAGCTACTTATGTCTTTTGATTGGAGCATTTAAGACATTTACATTTAAGGTGATTATTGATAGATATGCATTTACTGCTTTTATTGTTAGACTATTTCCTTGTTTTTTAAAATATATTTTATTGAGTATGCTATTACAGTTGTCCCACTTCCCCCCCTTCACTCCCCCCCACCCTGCACACCCACTCCCACCCAAATCACCCCCATTTAGTTCATGTCCATGGGTCATAGTTCTTTGACTTCTACATTTCCCATACTATTCTTTTCCTCCCTCTGTATATTTTCTACCTACCATCTATGCTACTTATTCACTGTACCTTTTCCCTCTCTCTCCTCTTCCCAGTCTGCTGTTGATAACCCTCCATGTGATCTCCCTTTCTGTGGTTCTGTTCCTGTTCTAGTTGTTTGCTTAGTTTGTTTTTGTTTTTGTGTTCAGTGTGGTTGTTAATAATTGTGAGTTTGCTGTCATTTTACTGCACGTGTTTTTTTATCTTCTTTTTCTTAGGTAAGTCCCTTTAACATATCATATAATAAGGGCTTGGTGATAATGAACTCCTTTAACTTGGCCTTATCTGAGAAGCACTTTATCTGCCCTTCCATTCTAAATGAAAGCTTTGTTGGATAGAGCAATCTTGGGTGTAGGTCTTTGCCTTTCATGACTTGGAATACTTCTTTCCAGCTCCTTCTTGCCTGTAAAGACTCTTTTGAGAAATCAGCTGACAGTCTTATGAGCACTCCTTTGTAGGTAATTGTCTCCTTTTGTCTTGCTGCTTTGAAGATTCTCTCCTTATCTTTAATCTTAGGTAATGTATTTATGATGTGCCTTAGTGTATTCCTCCTTGGGTCCAGCTTCTTTGGGACTTGCTGAGCTTTCAGGACTTCCTGGAAGTCTAATTTCTTTGCCAGATTGTGGAAGTTCTCCGTTATTATTTGTTCAAATAACTTTTCAATTTCTTGTTCTTCCTCTCCTTCTTCTGGTGCCCCTATGGTTCAGGTGTTGGAACTTTTAAAGATGTAGTGGAGGTTCCTGAGCCTCTCCTCATTTTTTTTTTTAATTCTTGTTTCTTCATTTTTTTTCTGGTTGAATATTTATTTCTGCCTTCTGGTTCACTCCATTGATTTGAGTCCCAGTTTCCTTCCCATCACTATTGGTTCCCTGTACATTTTCCTTTATTTCACTTAGCATACCCTTAATTTTTTATCTAATTTGCAACCAAATTCAACCAATCCTGTGAGCATCTTGATTACAGTGTCTTAACTGTGCATCTGATAGGTTGGCTACCTCTTCATCACTTAGTTGTATTTTTTCTGGAGCTTTGATCTGTTCTTTCATTTGGGCCATTTCTTTTCTTCACACACCTGTTACGTAGAGAGGGACAGAGCCTTAGGTGTTCTCCCAAGCAGGGCAACCCAGTTGCTGGGTTGTAACGCTGTATGTGGGGTAGGGGTCAGAGAGGGAACAATGGCCTTTGCTCTCTCTCTGCCAGCTTTCAGTCACTTCACCCACTTCCCACAAACAAATTACGCTCTTCTGGTGCTGGTTTCCGGGTGGGTGGGTTTGTGTATGTCCTAAGACCCTGTGAGTCTTTCCCATGAACTCTCCAGTGAGGCTGGGAGCTTCTCCCAGCACCTCAATCCCTATAGGTATTCTCAATCAGTTATTTGAGGCTTTATTTCCCCACACTGCAACCCTGGGTTGTGTGGTCTGTTTTAGTCCCCAGTTTCACCTGGTTTATCTGTGTGAATGTGGGACCACTTGGTCCACCAGGAGCTTTGCACACTGCATCCTGCTCCACAATCCACCTCCTCACTGGGTCCACCAGTGTCTGCTTTGCATGCCCAGGGTCCACCAACCTCTGCTTTGCCGCAAGTCCTCTCCACCCCTCCTGCCAGTCTGGATGAATGTGTCTTCTTTAACTCCTTGGTTGTTGGACTTCCATACAGTTCAATTTTCTGTCAGTACTGTTTTTTTTTTTTTTATTGTTGTTGTCTGTCTTCTGATTGTGCGAGGAGGAACAGTGTGTCTACGTACGCCTCCATCTTAGCCAGAAGTCTTCCTTGTGTTTTTATTCTTTCTTTTTCTTCTTCTTCTTTCTTAAAGCAAGCTCTTTAACACTTGTTGAAGTACTGTTTTGCTGTTAACAAACTCCTTTATATTTTTCTTATCTGGGAAGTTTCTAATTTCTCCTTTGATTTTAAATGATAGCCTTGCTGGGTAAAATAGCCTTGGTTATAGGTCCTTACTTTTCATCAACTTGGATATTTCATGCCACTCCATTCTGGCCTGAAATGTTTCTGATAAGCAATCAGATGACAGTCTAATTGGTGCTCCCTTGTATGTCATTAACTGCTTTTGTCTTGTAGCTTTTGGGATTCTCTCCTTGTGTTTAAGCCTTATCATTTTAATTATGATGTGTTTTGGTGTAGGCCTCTTTGGGTCCAACTTGTTTGGGACTCTCTGGACTCTGTGATTTTTTCCTTCACCAGATTAGGGACATTTTTCATCATTATTTCCTCAAATAGGTTCTCCATCCTTTGCTTGCTCTCTTCTTCTGGTATTCCCACGATGTGGATGTTGTTATATTTAGTGTTGCCCAAAAGGTTTCTTAAGCTCTCCACATTTTTAAATCCTTTTTTCTTTTTGCTGCTCTGAGTGTTTTTTCTACATTGTCTTCCAAATCACTGATTTGATCCTTTGCTTCATCTAGCCTAGTGTTTTTTTTCTCCAGTGTATTATTTATTTCAGATATTGCATTCTTTATTTTTAACTGGTCATTTTTATGCTTTCTATGTCTTTTTTCATCCTGTTGAGTATCCTTATAATAATTCTATCTGATAAATTGCCTGCCTCCATTTCATCTAGATTTTTTTGTGTGTGCAGAATTCCCTTGTTCTTTCATTGGGAGGTCTGTTCTTTGTGTTCCCATTTCGGCTGTTTTTTTTTTCCCCACCTATGTTATTAAACTAAGTAGTGATATAGCTTTATGCTGTTATCACCAGCCCAACTTAAGCACCACAGGATGAGGCAGAGTAACTCCTGCAGGCAGTGTTATTGCTTCTCCTCAGGCTGATACCACTTGAAGAGGAGAGCTCTGCCTGAGAAAAATGGCTTCTGAAGAATGAGGAATGACTCAGGACAGGGATCCTGACAGCTGCTCCTTCAGTTCTCTCCCGAGACCCACCAACCCCATTCTCTCCGCAAGCATTTCTAGTCCATTCTGTCCTCCCTCTGCTGGAATCCAGAGTAAGTGGCTGCAAATGGAATTTTGTGCCTTGTCCTTTTAAGAGACTCTCTACCTCTCCCCCTGGCAGACAGAAACACTTCTGCTTTTCACACCTAGATGTTATCTGGGTTCCTTTCCCAGCTCTGTTTTTGTAGGCTGGGGAGCCCAGCTTGGTGTTTAGACCTGATACTTCTCAGGGGGAAACCCTGGCTGCTGAAATACCCTCTGGAACTTCAGCTGCCACCCATGGGACACAGCCAACCCTCTCATGGCTCCTCCACACTCCCTACCAGTCTCATTGTGGTGAAGTTGTTTCTTCTGTCTATCCTTGGTTGTAAGGCTTCTCTCTAGTTAGTGTTCAGTTGTTTATTCAGGATGCTTTCTCTACAATTTAGTTGTAATTCCAGTTTGGTCCTGGGAAGAGGACCAAGTTGTAGCTTCTACCTACTCTTCTGCCATCTTGGATCTCTGGGCTTAGCTTCTTGCTCCAGACTTGCAGCAATGACTACCCAACTTCATCAGATTCTGGTCACAAGCATTGCAGGGAGATAACTCTGCATAATTTTGTCATAGCCCTGAAGAGAATGCTCTCATATACTTCTTTTGCATTGGTGGTACAGAATAGATAACAATTAACATAACAGCACCATGAAATGGTATTTGGGAAACAAGGTAACAATGAGAGGTCGTGTGGTCTTGGATTCTGGTGTGGTAGGTCTGCCCTGAGAGATCTGGGAAAGGTTACTCTGGCATTTCAGAGGTATGTTATCCTAGATGCAAAAAGACAATAGGCTTACTAAAGGTAAAGACTGCCCTTTGCCAATGAAGGTACAGGCCTAAGATGTGACTGCTGGCCATGACCCACTTTTAGTTAGGAATTGTAATATTCAGACCATCCTGGTTTGTTTTTCTTTTGATCTCTGAGCTTGTAAGACCCATTATGCAGGCTTCCCCTGAGCTTGTCAGGTTAGTTTGTATCTTTCCACTCCACACATTTATATAACAATTTCATACAATACTTTTAAAGCAGCTGGGTGTAATAATATTCTTCTCATGCCCTCTACATGTGCTCTACAAATAATCTGTGAGCACAAAGCCTATACAATCCTTTCTAGTTGCAACTTTAAAATAAAAAGATTACCAGTAGGCAACCAAAATGTTTGTGAGCAACTATAAATTCTAATCAGAGATTGCCATGGCCCCAGAGCAATTTGAGAGGTAGCAGCATTTACTATACTGAGGCACCATGCCAAATTCCAGGGTGTAGTACTTCATTTGTCCAACAATCTTCATAACTCTTAATGGCGTGAAGCTAGCCAAATCTGTGAAACAATAGCAATAGAAAGTTTTGAACGATGGCTTTATTTCCAAACTGCACTTACAGACCATTGGAAAAACCCCTTTGGTAATAAGGCATGCTCTGTGATGTTCCCATATTGGCAGCTATTTTTTTTTCCTCCTCATGCCTATTGGAACAAAGCTGAGATCCAATGGACCTTTCAAATTGTGTGGGTAAGATTAGCATAGCTGGCTTTATACTAAGCTGGTTAACCATATTTATGGTATTAAAACCAAGTAAAAATATAAATGAATTCATGGAATGAGGCATTATTTTCTGAACTTTTTAATTACCAAAAATTAAGAAGTTTCTCAATGTTGTCTGGTATATGTGAAGAAAAGGATTTAAATGTAGTAGTAGAGCATGTAATTAGTTCAGCCATTTTAAGGGCAATTTGTCAATAGTAAACAAAATTAGAACTGCACATACTCTTTTATTTAAGATTTTATTTATTTTTTAGAGAGGGAAGGGAGGGAGAAAGAGAGAGAGAAACATCAATGTGCGGTTGCTGGGGGCCATGGCCTGCAACCCAGGCATGTGCCCTGACTGGGAATCGAACCTGCGACACTTTGGTTCACAGCCCGCGCTCAATCCACTGAGCTACGCCAGCCACAGCTTGCACATACTCTTTGACTATTCTACAGCTGGGAATTTAAATTAAAGATATATACTTGGACATATATAAAAATCATTTAAAAGGGTATTATTACATTGATTGTCTTGGGAAAAAGGTGTGGTACAATAATAAGGCATAGTTAAACAAATTATATTGGATCCCTACTATGAAGCAGTAAAAAAGATCTGCATGTCCTTATATAAAAACATCTCCAAGAGTCATTGTTAAATGAGAAAAAAATACAGTGAGAAGCAGCTTGTATAATAAAATAGTAGCTAACAATCTGGAATGGAAGAGTAGAGTGGATCTACTCTTTCATAAAAGCAACACAAATGCTGGCAAAATTATAAAAATAAACTTTTTCAGCTATCTGGAAGTTAACCAAAGGCCTGAAGCAATCTGGGGAACATTTAATGAAGAAAAGCTGTTTAACCTCTCTAAAAATACTTTATGGCATTTTTTAATTTCACTTACTCCCATGTACCTCTACCCAGTTCACCAGTAGCCTTGAGAAAAAAGCAGACCCATAACCATAACAGCAGCAGCAGCAGTATAACCACCAGAGGGAGCAGACTCATAAAGAAACAGAAAATGCTGGCCCTTGTTGAGTTTGGAGCAGATTGGGTTTGGAACTCTCCAAAAAGTCCCATCCAGTGAAAACAATGAAGGAATTAACCATACAAATTGGCAATTATAAATAACTCATGGCATATTTATAGGAAATATAATCAATAATATTATAATAACTATACAGACTCAGATTTGTACTAGACTTATCAAGGTGATCACTTTGCAAGTTATATAATGTCAAATCAACATGTTGTATACCTGAAACTAATATAATATTGTATGTCAACTATAGTTGAAAGAAATTTTAAATCTCATACTCAGTATATTGTCACTATTTAGCCCAGCTTATAGCTTCCTGGAAAGCCCCATTCATAGTGTTTTTATTATTTGACCTGACTCAGAGCTTGTTCCACAATAAAAGTTCTATCTTTGGAGCATTCCTTGAAAGCAAACAACAGCAATTGTTTGACATCACAACTGCCAGACGTGTCTCTACCAGTTGGGCAATCAAGAGCTCAGCCAAAAACTTAAAAGAACTATCTAGGGAATTAGATATCCATAGTGGTTTTTAAAGAGCTGTAATATATTTGGGGATCTAGAAGGCTGCACGTATGTGAATGGCTGTGTGCATGCCCAAGAAACACCTGAGAGAACACCAGTCTTTTATCTGTGGTTGACATTAAGGCTACATGCTGGAAGTGAAAG
This sequence comes from Phyllostomus discolor, assembly GCF_004126475.2. Classification (NCBI taxonomy): domain Eukaryota; kingdom Metazoa; phylum Chordata; class Mammalia; order Chiroptera; family Phyllostomidae; genus Phyllostomus; species Phyllostomus discolor. Next base: position 61,016,304 of record NC_050198.1, on the reverse strand, counting down.
CTAACTCACAGTTGTAAGATGCCTGCCTGAATGTTAAAGGCATGCCCCAAACAGCACAAAGCACAATGCTTATCCTCACCTCCAAGGCAAAGGATAGAAGAATATTTGATTCAAGACATTCAAGTCCTGGCTAATGTGGTTCAGTTGGTTGGACAAAGTCCTGTGAATTGAAAGGTTGCTCATTCAATTCCCAGTCACGGCACATGCTTGGGCTGCATATCTGATCCCCAGTCAAGGCATGTACGGAAGGCAACCAGTCGATGTTTCTCTTTCACATTCATGTCTGTCTCCATCACTTTATTCCCTCCTTTCTCTTCTCTGTAAAATAAAATGAATTAAAAAGACATTAAAGAAAATACCTGATAAATCATTATCTAATCACTAAACTGAGTAGATTTACATGTCCATACTCTACAGACAATATAATAGAATTACTTCAGAAAAGTCACGAAATAAAGTGGCAATTTTTTTTTAAATCTAACTAACGAACTATTAACAACAACAAACCCTGGGGAGCAGGAGGTTGTGGTACAAAGTGACCAGATTATGTTATCTAAAATGTCCAGTTTTCCATAAAAGACTTATAGAGAAATAGGAAAAAATGGCTCACATACATGGGGAGAAAATCAGTCAACAGAAACTGTCCCCAAGGAAACTCAGACATTGAATTTACATAAAAAAGTTTTCAAAGGAGCTTTGGTAAATATGTTCAAAGAAGTAAGGGAAATCATGTCTAAATAATGAAAGAAATAGTATGCCAATGATGCCTCACCAAGAGGAGAATATGAATTGAAATTCTGTAGTTTAAAAGTACAATAATTGAAATAAAAATTTCAGTAGAAAAGTTAAACAACAGCAGATTTGAGCTGACAGGAGATAGAATCAGTGAACCCAAAGATAGGTCAATTAAGATTAACCAGTCTATGGCAAAACAGTGGGATACAAAGTATTATGTTCAGTGATATTGAGATATCAAGGGCATTTTTGTACACCAACAATGAAATATCAGAAACAGAAATCAAGGGAAAGAAACCCCATTTGATATAGCAACAAGAAAAATACAGTACGTAGGAATAAACCTAACCAAAGAGGTAAAACACTGAGAAAACTGCACAACACTGAAGAAAGAAAGTAAGGAAGACACAAACAAATGAAAGCATGTACCATGTCCATGGATTGGAGTATCAACATCATCAAAATGTTCATACTACCCCCCAAAATTTATAGATTCAATGCAATCCCTACTAAAATACCAATAATATACTTCACAGATATAGAACATTTCAGACCATAAAAGACCCCAAATAGCTTCTGCAATTTTGAGAAAGAAAACAAAGTAGGGGGGCTCACAACCTGATACCAAATTGTATTACAAGGCCACTATAATTAGAAGAGCCTGGTACCAGCATAAGAACAAACACATAGACCAATGAAACAGAACAGAGAGCCCAGAAATAAACCCAAGTCTCTATGGCCAATTAATATTTGACAAACGGGGAAGAAGGATAAAATGGAGTAAAAATAGCTCATTCAACAAATGGTGTTGGGAGAACTAGACAGCTACATACAAAGAAATGAAACTCAATCACCAACTTACACCATACACAAAAATAAACTCAAGATGGATAAAAGACTTAAATATAAGTTGTGGCACCATAACAATCCTACAGGAAAACATCAGAAGGAAAATTTCAGATATTCCACACAGCAACATCTTCAGTGATATGTCACCTAGAGCAAGGGACATAAAGAAAGGAATAAACAAATGGGACCTCATCAAATTAAAAAGCTTCTGCATGGTTAAAGAAAACAGCCTTAAAATGAAAAGAGAACCAACTATATGGGAAAACATATTTGCCAATGAGAGCTCAGATAAGGGTTTGATCTTCAAAATATATCAAGAACTCACACAACTCCACTCCAGGAAGACAAAAAACCCATTTAAAAAGTGGGCAAAAGACTTGAAAAGACACTTACACAAAGAGGACATACAGAGGGTTCAGAGACATATCTAAAGATGCTCAGCATAACTAGCCATCAGAGAGATGCAAATTAAAACCACAATGAGATACCACTTCACACCAATCAGAATGGCCATCATAAACAAATCAACAAACAAGTGTGGGAAAGGATGCAGAGAAAAGGGAACCCTAGTGCACTGTTGGTGGGAATGCAGACTGGTGAAGCCACTGTGAAAAATAGTATGGAATTTCCTCAGAAAACTAAAAATGGAACTGCCCTTTGACCCAGCAAGTCCACACCTTTGACTATATCCTAAGAACCCTGAAACACCAATCCAAACCAACCTATGCACTCCAATGTTCATAGCAGCACAATTTACAATAGCCAAGTGCTGGAAGCAACCTAAGTGCCCATCAGTAAATGAATGGATCTAAAAACTTTGGCACATTCACAGGATGTAATACTATGAGCAGAAAGAGAGTAAGAGCTTCTATCCTTTGCAACAGCATGGATTGATCTGGAGAGCTTTATGCTAAGTGAAATAAACCTGGAGGTGAAAGACAAATACCATATGGTCTCACCTCTAAATGGAGCTTAATCAACAAAACAAACAAGCAAGCAAAATATAACCAGAGACATTGACATTAAGAACAAATGGACAGTAACCAGAGAGTATGTGGGAGGGGTAATGAGTGGAAAAGAGGGAAAGGTTTTCAGGAACAACTATAATGCACACATGGAAAAAACCAAGAGTGATGGGATCAAGGGTGTGAGGTGGGGATGGCTGGGGTGTGAGGGGAGTGGTGGCCAGAAAATGCAGACAACCATACTTGAACAACAATAAAATTTTTTAAAAAATTAGAAAAATAATAGAAAAATTATTAGAAAAGTAAGCCCTGGCTGGTGTAGCTCAGTGGATTGAGCTCGGGCTGGGAACCAAAGTGTCGCCGGTTCGATTCCCAGTCAGGGTACATGCCTGCGTTGCAGGCCATGACCCCCAGCAAACACACATTGATGTTTCTCTCTCTCTCTCTTTCTCCCTCCCTTCCCTCTCTGAAAATAAATAAATAAAACCTTAAAAAAGAAAAAAAAAGAAGAAAAATAGTAGTGAGTTGGAAAGACTCTTCTCTATTCCAGCAAGAGTCTTATCACTGTTTTCTTGAAAAAGACAAGCCTAGTAACAACATTCTCAAAGCAAGTCAAAATGGCATGGTGCTTGCCTGGATATAGAGAATTCCTAAATGGATATCTACGGCATCTAAGGAGGTAATACAAATACTCATAGTCATCTCTGGAAAGGTAGAGTAGCTACATTAGTGTACATAGTTAGGGAAACAAATGTGGGGACACTATAACAGATCTGGAGAGGTGAGGGCATCAATACATTGTCATTCTGTCATGCACTTCCTTAGCAGGAAAATGGTGCATAAGAGAAGTTAGACCCTTTGCCCAGAGTCCTTTTTTTCCTAGTTTCTTGGCCCCAGAAGGGAGGTAGGAGGATTGATGTTTATTGAATACTTACTGATTGCCAAACATTGTGTAAGGTGCTTCAATCAATCACTCGGTGCCATGAGGTAGCTCTGCCGTCATTTCTCAAAACACACACCACCCAAAAATCTGAATATTAGATTAAATAATGTGCCCATGGTCTCACAGCTAGTAAGTGGTAGATCTGGGATTTGAACTTAAATCTTTCTGACTCTAAAGCCCATGCATCACTTATTGGATTTTGCTGCATCTTAGAGAAAAAAGATTATGTGGGGACTGTGTAACAGTAACCCATAGCCAGAGAACAGCAGTGAGAAAAAAAAAAAGATTTTCTTCCAAATACATTTTAATCAATCCTTATTGCATATGAAATCTTTAAAAAGGAAATCTTCATGAGAAAGAGTATCCTAGTTTCTCACAATATGCTCTTTTAGGGTGTTAGCACACAAGTATATATTAAAAACAAACAAACCTTGTTTTCATTCCCTGCCCCCACAACATTTTTGAACCAAAGAAATGTTTGTAAAGAGTTAACATCATCTAAACATTAACCCTTCTTGTTTACTTTTAAGCATCTTGTCATACATTTGATGTTCCCTAACATTTATAAACTAATATTTTTATGTTAGTAAAGATACTGCACAACACTTAGCTACTTTCAGAATGTATTCCCTTGTGAATACTTTTAAATATTAAGTGGAAAAGGACACCCATCCCACAATAGAAATCTCTGCTACACAGACACATGCAAGCTGGAGGCAAAATCACTGTGACACTAGGTAAAAATCCAACCTTGTGCTTTAGTTAAATGGGTTTGTTTGCACATAAACACCTGCACAGAGATAAGCTACTGCAGGATAGCAGAAATTTCCAAGGCAGTGGGACCTCATGACATGCCCCGGGGCACCTAAGGAATTCAGAGCTGCACACTGCAGCTCAGTGAAGCCTTGAGCCCAGTCCAGTCACAGATTGTATGAAGCAGAGGAGTGAGCAACATAGGCTCTTCTTTCATTAAGTCTTCCTTAGCTCCCCTACACAGACCTTTCTTGGCCTCAACCCCATCCTAGGGCTCTGACTGACGTTGGCAGAATGAAATGTAACAGGAAACATGTCATGATGTTTATTTGAAAACTTGACCTGAAGACATACCCCAAAGAACTTAGAATATATCAAAAAGTGTAGGAAAAGTTACATATGTAAAAATCTGACAAATCAAAGATAACCAATTTTGTATTTAAAAATATTGTTTACTCACAAAATTAATACATCAATTATGAAATGTATAAACAAAATTAGAGTTCAAAGTGGTTTGTCTTCCTTTCCTGCCCACCCTTATTCCCACTTCTTGGAGGGAATTACTGATAAACATTCCTTGTAATTTCTTCCACATTTTGCCATATGCAAATATATCTGTATAATCTTTTTTTCCTCCCATAAATGGAAGCTGTGGTTAAAATTACAGATTGTGAAGCTAGACTAACTGGATTTGGATTCCATCTCTATACTGTATGTGTGCTCTTTGCCAAGTTACCTAATCTCTGTGTGCCTTGATTTCCTAATTTATGAAAGAGGGATAAATAATATTACCTATTTCATAGGGCTGTTATGAGTATTAAATAAGTTTTTACATGCTAAGCACTCAACACAGTGTATGGTATATACTAAAGCTATATAAATGTCAGCTACAATTTAAAAAATAACTATTGAGAAATATTTTACATTTCATAAAATTCATCCATTTCAAGTGTACAATCAAGGATTTAATAAATTTTAGTACACTTTCAGCCACACAGTGAGATCCCTCGTGCTCATTTATACGTAATTCCTGTGACCAATCCTAACTCTAGGCAACCATTAATCAGCTTTCTGTTTGTATAAGTTTGCTTCTTCTAGACATTTTGTATAAATGGAATCATAATATGTGATCTCGCGGGGGGGGGGGGGCGGCTAAGATGGTGTTGTAGTAGGAAGGAGCAGATTCGGCTTCCCTCTGCTCAGGGGAGAAAATCCTGACTAATCTATGGAGTAGAGAAGCAAGCAACCAACATACTTCAGCATTTTTGAAAATAGGGGACCAAGGATTGTGGCGGAACCGAAAAACTGGACCCAAAGAAGAGTGCTGCAACAAGGCAGGGTCCCAGGGACCAGCGTGTGTTCCAGGGGCTGCAGCCACAGGCCCAGAGCCCACTGCTGGGTTTGCCACAGAGTCCTTGGGAGAGATCTGGGACAACTGCTGCCTCCCCAGCCAAACAAGGTCTGAGCGGCACTGGGAGGAATCCAGGTGCTAGCAAACACACAAGGGCTGTGAGCACCTTTGGAGGCTGTGGACAATGGAGGGGCTGGGTCGCGCAGCAGACCCTGATCCTGACAGTCTCTAGTCTGGCTGGAGAGTGGGGCTGCGGTAGAAGCGAGTCCATTGTGTGCAGAGGCAGGCTTGAACAGGAGGAATTTCTCAAGAGGAAGGAGTGAATAGACACAGACACTGTTTGGGGAATTCTCCTAAAGTGATCAGTTGTTCCAGCCTCCCTGCCACCCACCAAGGGCACACAGGCAGGGGCACATGGGGAGAGCAGTCCCGCACTCCAGTCAACAGCAGTAACCCTGGGGAAAGGTCTGATTCTCACACCTAGGGTGCAAGGCTGAGGAGACACGTTAGCTTCCCAGACAGTGAGGGAGCCAGTGTGAGCTCCACTGGCCTAGGAAGAAAAGCCATACCAATCACCCCTCAGACTGCCGCAGCCAACAAGAGCAGAAAAACCGGTCTGGCCACTTTGAAACCGAGAGACATTTTAATTTCATTCTATATATTTTTAACAATTTTTAATTTTTTAATTTCTATTGTTTTTATTCTCTTTTGATTTCTTTTCCCTCTCTTTCCTGATTTCTTGTTTTATTCCTTCCTCCTTCCTTTCCTCCAATTTTATCTCTTCTTCCTTCCTTCATCTGCCTTTTCTATTTTTATTTTTTAAATTTTTTTCTAAATACCTACAAGTGAGACAAAATCCTGGATCTGTGAAAAGACCAAAGTTGAACCCAAAGAAGGGGCATCACAACAGCTGGGACAGTCAGACACATTTCACTCTGCTGTTACAGAGAACCTGCAAGTTATTGCATATTTGTATTATTATTATTTTTCCAGTATTCCTACATCGTTTTTTAATAGTATTTTTATATCCCTTTTCTTTTTGTATAGTCTGATTTGCTAGGCTGGATATATTGTATGACCTGACAGGTTTCCCCTGATATCTCTTTCCATAGTGTATTGCTAATCTACTGTCCTTTAACTCACCTGTATCCCATTAGCACACTACTTGAGGTTCTGTACTCCCTATTCTTGTTACCTAGATCTCATAGACTCTGTCATATGATTGTTGCCATATTATTGTAAATAATTGCTGTTCCATGCAATTATAATTGCTTCGCAACACCCCCCCCCAAGATCTTAGCCCATTTCAAAGTTTCCTGAACTCTATTACTCTAGTGGTTAACTCTATTCTCTCACACACTACACCTATTTACTATCCTTTACTCTCACCTTACCTCAGAATATGACCTCCCACAATCTCCCTGCTTTATAGATCCAACTCACAATCCTTCCTTCAGCAACAAGAGTCTTATCTTCTTTCCATTCTTTCTAAAAATCAGCTAGCTGGGTGGAAGATTATGGTTAACACTATACATAGTCAAAGGATCTCCTATCTCTTCCCTACTTGCTACTACTGTAAATAGCATAGAATTCTCGGTTGCTGTCTTAAACCATTTTGCCTTCCCCCTCCAACTGATGACAAAAAAGAACAGGTGGAGGTGGTGAACACCAGGATACCCACTGGAAGAGGAAACCCAACAACAAAGGAACCACTAACAGATAACAGCAGAAGAAGGTGAAGGAGGGAGTGGTAACCACACAAACCTCAATCCAGGACCTATCTGGAAATACAACTAAACACTAGAGACAGTATCCAATACAAAAAACTGAATAAGAGCAAGAGAGAATTCTTTAAACCTTGTATAAACAGAAGAAGCAGCTTCAACACAACCTGCCCTCACCAGCACAACAAAATACAGGAGGTGGTGGAGAGAGTGACCCTCATTGAACCAGCTGGTGGGAAGGAACCACCAAAGAAAGACTCAACAGCAATCAAAACCCAAAGGCAAACACAAAGCAAACTTCAATGACAGCCCAAGACCAGTGAGCTTGGGAGATCAAGGAAACAGCACCACTGAAACTCACTCCTATTCTACTAAAGAAGTTCATACCACAAACCCAGGGAGCCAGAACAGATCAATTTAAGAAGCTGAGGCTAACAAGAAGAGTCTCACAAACAATGGGAAGACAAAGAAACGATCCTCAAATGAAAGGAAAGGAAGAAGCCTCAGAAAGAATGCTAAATGAAATAGAGGCAATTCAACTATCAGATATTGAGTTCAAAGCAGTGATTGTCAGGAATCTCAATGAGCTCACAATGAGCTACCAGAAACTACAGGGAAGCTACAATGAACTCACTGAAAACTACATCAGAATGAAAAAGGAAATAGAAACTCTCAACTAGGGACAAGAGGAAATGAAGAATACAATTTCTGAACGGAAGAACACAGTAGAAGGAATGCAAAGCAGGATCGATGAAACAGAAGATTGGATCAGTGAGCTAGAGGACAAAGTAGAAGAAAACACCCAGAAAGAGCAAGAAAAGGAAAAGAGGCTCAGAAAGAATGAAGAAGGATTAAGAGAAATGCAAGACAGTATGAAACATAATAATACCCGTATAATAGGGATACCAGAAGGTGAAGAAGAAGAGCAAGGAATAGAAAACCTATTTGAAAAAGTAATGATGGAAAACTTCTCCAATTTGATGAGAGAAAAAGTCACACAAATCCAGGAAACACAGAGAGTCCCAATCAAGAGGAACCCAAGAAGGCCCACCTCAAGACACATCATAATTAAAATGGCAAAATTTCAAGACAAAGAGAGAATCTTAAAGGCAGCAAGGGAGAAACAAGAAGTAACACACAAGGGAGCCCCAATAAGGTTAATAGCTGACTTCACAATGGAAACATTCCAAGCCAGAAGAGAATGGCAAGAAATATTCCAAGTAATGAGAACCAGAGGTGTGCAACCAAGGCTACTTTACCCAGCAAGGCTCTCAATCAAGATAGACAGCCAAATAAGAGGCTTCTCAGACAAAAGAAGCCTAAAAGAATACACCTCCACTAAACCAGCTCTGCAAGAGATGCTAAAGGGACTGCTTTAAGGAAACAAAGGAAAAGAGAGAGAGAGAGAGGAACACATGTACATAAAAGGCAATGAATAAGTACCTATCAATAATAACCTTAAATGTAAATGGATTAAATGCTCCAATCAAAAGACATAGAATAGCTGATTGGATAAGAAAACATGACCCACACATTTGTTGCCTACAAGAGACCCACCTCAGGATAAAAGACCTGCACAGGCTGAAAGTGAAGGGATGGAAACAAATTTTGCAAGCAAATGGACAGAAAAAAAAGCAGGGGTAGCAGTACTCATATCTGACAAAATAGACTTCCAAAAAAGTACCATAGAGACACAGAAGGTCATTTCATAATACTCAATGGAAGAATCCACCAAGAAGACATAAATATTGTAAATATATATGCACCCAATATAGGAGCACCCAAATACATTAAGAAAATCTTAGAGGACTTCAAGAAATATATGGACAGCAACACAATTATAGTAGGGGATTTTAACACCCCACTGTCAAAAATGGACAGATCTTCCAAACAACATATCAACAATGATATTGTGGCATTGAACAATACCCTAGATGAAATGGACTTAACTGATACATGCAAAGCCATCCATCTCAAAGAAGCCAAATACACATTCTTTTGAAATGTACACAGAACATTTCCAAAGGCAGACCACATGATAGGACACAAAACACGCCTCAACGGTTTCAAGAAAATTGAAATCATACCAAGCAATTTCTCCGATCACAAGGTTCTGAAGCTAGAAACCAACCCCAAGGAAAAAAACCCAAAACACTCAAAATCATGGAGATTAAATAGCATGGTATTAAACAAGGAATGGGTCAAGAATGATATTAGGGAAGAAGTCAAAAGGTTTCTGGAAACAAATGAAAACAAACTCACAACAACCCAAAACTTATGGGACACAGCCAAGGCAGCCCTGAGAGGGAAGTTCACAGCAGTACAGGCCCACCTAAAAAAGTTAGAAAAATTCCAAACAAACAACCTAACCCTATGTCTACAAGAACTCGAGGAACAACAACAAAGGCAGCCCAGAGCAAGCAGAAGGAAGGAAATAACCAAGATCAGAGCAGAATTAAATGACATAGAGACTGAAAGCACAATTCTAAGGATCAATGAATCCAATAGCTGGTTCTTTGAAAAGATAAACAAAATCGACAAGCCTTTAAGCAGACTCATCAAGAAAAAAAGAGAGAAGACCCAAATAAACACAATCAGAAATGAAAGAGGAGAGATTACAACAGATACCACAGAAATATAAAGCATTGTAACAAATTACTACGAAGAACTGTATGCCAAGAAATTTGAAAACCTAGATGAAATGGACAAATTTCTAGAAAAATATAATCTTCCAAAACTCAGTGGAAAAGAAACAGAAAGCTTGAACAAACCAATAACAGCAAAATTGAAGCAGTAATAAAAAAACTCCCAACACACAAAAGCCCTGGACCAGATGGTTTCACGGGAGAATTCTACAAAGCATTTAAGGAAGAGCTAACCCCTATCCTTCACAGACTATTTCAAAAAATCCAAAAGGATGGAAGACACCCAAACTCTTTTTATGAGGCCAACATTGTCCTAATTCCAAAACCAGATAAAGACACAACAAAGAAAGAAAACTTCAGGCCAATATCGCTGATGATCACTGACGCTAAAATCCTCAACAAAATATTAGCAAACTGCATCCAACAGTACATTAAAAAGATCATACACCATGACTAAGTGGGATTCACTCCAAGGATGCAAGGATGGTAGAATATTCACAAATCAGTAAATGTAATACATCACATAAACAAAAGCAAAGACAAAAACCATATGATCATATCAATAGATGCAGAAAAAGCATTTGATAACGTACAGCACCCATTCATGATAAAAACACTCAGCAAAGTGGGAATAGAGGGAGCATTACTCAACATAATAAAGACCATATATGAGACACCTACAGCCAATATCATACTCAATGGACAAAAATTAAAATCTTTTCTACTAAGATCAGGAACAAGACAAGGCTGTCCACTTTCACCACTTCTATTCAATATAGTACTGGAAGTTTTAGCCACAGCGATCAGACAAGAAAATGAAATAAGAGGCATCCAAATTGGAAAGGAGGAAACAAAACTGTCACTGTTTGCAGATGACTTGATAGTGTACATAGAAAATTGTATAGACTCCACCAAAAAACTGCTTGACCTAATAAATGAATTTGGCAAAACAGCGGGATACAAAGTCAATATCCAGAAATCAAAGGCATTTCTGTACACCAACAATGAAACAGGAGAAGCAGGAACCAAGAAAAATATCCCAATTGAAATAGCAAAAAGAAAAATTAATTACCTAGGAATAAAGCTAACCAAAGAGGTAAAAGACCTGTATTCAGAAAACTACATAACACTGAGGAGAGAAATCAAGGAAGACACAAACAAATGGAAACATATACCGTGTTCATGGATTGGAAGAATTAATATCATCAAAATGCCCATACTACCAAAAGCAATTAACACATTCAATGCAATACCTATTACAGTACCAATGGCATATTTCACAGACATAGAACAAACACTTGAAAAATTTATATGGAACCATAAACAATCCCAAATAGCAGCTGCGATTTTGAGAAATAGTAGAGTAGCGGGGATCACAATACCCGACATTAAACTATCCTACAAGGCCACTGTAATCAAAACAGCCTGGTACTGACATAAAAACAGGCACACAGACCAATGGAACAGAACAGAGAGCCCAGAAATAAACCCAAGCCTCTATGGTCAATTAATATTTGACAAAGGAAGCAGCAACATAAAATGGAATAAAAATGGCCTCTTCAACAAATGGTGTTGGGAGAACTGGACAGCTACATGCAAAAAAATGAAACTCGAGCACCAAGTTACACCTTATACAAAAATAAATTCAAGGTGGATAAAAGACTTAAATATAAAATGTGACACCATTAAAGTCCTAGAAGAGAACGTAGGCAGGAAAATCTCAGATATTTCACGCAGAAACTTTTTTACTGACATGTCTCCTAGAGCAAGGGACATAAAGGAAAGAATAAACAAATGGGACCTCATCAAAATAAAAAGCTTTTGCACAGCTAAAGAAAACAGTATCAAAATAAAAAGAGAACCAACTGTATAGGAAAACATATTTTCCAATGATACCTCTGACAAGGGTTTAATCTCCAAAATATATAAAGAACTTACACGACTCCACTCTAAGCAGACAAGCAACCCAATTGAAAAATGGGCAAAGGACTTGAACAGACACTTCTCCAAGGAGGACATACAGAAGATCCGAAGACACATGAAACAATGTTCAATATTGCTAGCTATCAGAGAGATGCAAATTAAAACCACAATGAGATACCACTTCACACCAGTCAGAATGGCCATCATAAACACAGGTACAAACAACAAGTGTTGGAGAGGTTGTGGAGAAAAGAGAACCCTAGTCCACTGTTGGTGGGACTGCAGTCTGGTACAACCACTATAGAAAGCAGTATGGAACTTCCTCAGAAAACTAAAAATGGATCTTCCTTTTGAACCTGCAATTGCACTGCTGGGACTATATCCTAAGAACCCAAGACACCAATACAAAAGAACCTTTGCACCCCGATGTTCATAGCAGCACAATTTACAATAGCTAGGTGCTGGAAGCAACCTAGATGCCCATCAGTAGATGAATGGATCAAAAAACTATGGTACATTTACACAATGGAATTCTATGCAGCAGAAAGAAAGAAGGGGCTCCTACCCTTTGCAACAGCTTGGATGAAGCTGGAAAGCATTATGCTAAGCGAAACAAGCCAGGCAGTGAAAGACAAATACCATATGATCTCACCTTTAACAGGAACCTAAACAACAAAACAAAGAAACAAGCAAAATATAACCAAAAACACTGAAATAGGGGACAGGCTGACAGTGACCAGAGGGGAGAGAAGAGGGAATTTCAGGGGAGAATGGGAAGGGATTACAGGAACAAATTGAAAGGACACATGGAGGAAAACTAGGGGGAGGTTGGTAATGGGAGGGAAGTGGGGAGGGTGGGTGGGTGGGCTGGAATGGGAGTAAAAGGGAGAAAACTGTACTTGAACAATGATTAAAATAAAATTTAAAAAAAAAATATGTGATCTCTTGTGGCTGGTGTTTTTCACTTCACAAAATGATTTTGAGGGTCATCCATGATATAACATGTATCTGCAGTCAAATTCCTTTTTAATGTAAAATGGTATCCCATTATGTGGTTATACCATATTTGTCTATCCTTTTGCCAGTTGGTGGATATTTCAATTATTTCCATTTTTTGGCTATTAGGAATAATGTTGCTGTGAACATTTGTGTAGACATGTTTTCATTTCTTGTGAATACAAGACGCCTAGGAGTGGAATTGCTGGGCTGTGTAGTGGTTTTATTTTTATTTATATGTCCTTTAACTTTCCTCAGTAAAGTTTTCTAATTATTAGTGTACAAGTCTCATGCTTCTTTTGTTAAAGATATTTCTAAGTATTTTTCCCTTTTTTATTATTGTTCAAGTACAGTTGTCTCCATTACCCCCCCATTCTAGCCATCTCCACCTCCCACCTTCGATCCTACCCCCCTTTGACTTTGTCCATGTGTCCATTATACATGTTCCTTGACAATCCTTCCCACTTTTCCCCTATTATTCCCTCCCACCGCCCCTCTGGTTACTGTCAGTTTGTTCTTAATTTCAATGTCTCTGGTTATATTTTGCTTGCTTGTTTGTTTTGCTGATTAGGCTCCACTTAGAGGTGAGATCATATGGTATTTTTCTTTCACCATCTGGCTTATTTCACTAAGCATAATGCTCTCTAGATCCATCCATGCTGTGTCACCAAAAGTAGGAGCTCCTTCTTTCTTTCTGCTGCATAGTATTCCATCATGTACATTTCTAGGTATTTAATTTTTTCTTTATTTTTATTGTTGATGCTATTGTAAATAAAATTGCATTGTTAATTTGACTTTTGGATTTTTTCTTGACTGTGCACAGAAATGCAGTTAATTTTCTATATTGATTTTTTATTTTGTGGCCTTGCTGTACTTTTAATTTTTTAGGATTTTTATATGTAATTATGCATATGCAAATAGAGATAGTTGTGTTTTTTACTTTTTCAGTCTAAATATCTTTTATTTATTTTACTTGCCTAATTAATTTCTGTTGCTAGAATGTCTAGTACAATGTTGAACAAAAGTGATGAGAACAGATATTCTTGTCTTGTCCCTGATCTTAGGGAAAAACCTTCAGTCTTTCACAATTAGGTATGATGTTAGCTGTGGGTTTTTGTAAATGATTTCAGGTTAAGGATATTTTGTTCTATTCCTAGTTTGTTAAATGTGTTTATCATGAAATCATGTTGCATATTGTCATATGCTGTTTCTGAGGATATTGAGATTGTAACAGGGTGCAGCCAAGAGGATAGCCTCAAATAGGGATCTGTAATAAGACCCAGAAGAGCCTGGAGATAATTGGCTCCACACCACAGGGCCACACCTGCTCAGAACCTGGCAGCTGTAGCCAATTGTGAGAGGAGCTGGAAATGGGGCTTCAGAGGAAGATTGGCGCCGGGATTTAAACCGAGACGCAGCAGCCATTGGAGGGGGAGGGCCATGCGCAGCCCTGCAAGGGAGAACCCCACAGCTTTGGCAGAGTGAAGACTCCCTTGCCCCTGAGAGGAGAAGGAGAAGCACGCGGACTTGACAGAGTGTAGACTCCTGCAGCCCTGAGGAGAGAACCACGTGGCCTGGCAGAGTGGGGCCCCCACAGCTTTAGAAGGGGGAACCACCACCTGGTTTTAGCAGAGATCCCGGTGACTCAGCCGAGGGTGCCGGGAACCCAGGGAGGTCTCCCAGTAGAGAGGAAGTACTAACTGAGAAGAACCAGAGGACTACCTAAGCCATGGACTTCTATTTCCTTCCCTGAGATACGGTACTCTGGACTGGGCAAAGGGGGAAGGAAGGAAGGACTGTGTGTTTGTGGGTGTTTTAAGGGACTTTGGGATTTCAGTGAAGACATTAGGTCACTACTTTAAGTTTGTATATAGCATTAAATAAACGTTTCCTTTCCTTCTCACAAATCTCTGGCATTGAGAGACGTCTTTCCTCTAGCGGCAGACATAACGGACCCGGGGCCTTCTTTCAATAATAGTATATCATCCCAGGCCCCCCTTGTTGTGTGTTCTATAACAAGATGATCATGTGATTTTTTTACTTTGTTCAATTGAAATGATATCTTACATTGATTGACTTTCATTTGTTCAACGAACCTTATATTCCTAGGATAAAGCCCACTTAACTAAGTGTATAAACATTTCCACATATTGCTGGATTTGGTTTGCTGGTATTTTGTTTAGGATTTTTGTGATTATATTCATAAAGGACATTGGTCTATAGTTTTCATTTGATGTCTTTCTCTGATTTGGGTAATAATGGCCTCAGAATTAGTTATGAGATGTTACCTACTATGAGTTTGTGAAGAATTGGTATTAATTCTTTTTTCAAAAGTTTAATAAAATTAACCACTGAAGCCATCTAAACCTGTGGTTTTCTTTCATGGAAAATTTACATAATGTTTTGTGGCTTAGCATAAGCTTATTCTAAGCAATATTCTATGTGCACTTGAAAAAACGATTGTAATGCTGTTAGGTACAGTGTTCTATAGATTTCTGTTAGGCTGATTTGGTTGATAGTGTTGCTCGTGTCTTATAATCTTTGTTGATTTTTGCCTAACTTTTCTTCCCATTATTAAATGTGGAATATTAAAGTATCCAATTATTGTTGTTGTATTGTCTATACTCCCTTTAATTATGTCAGTTTTAGTTTCATGTATTTTGAGGTTCTTTTGTTAGGTGCATATAAGTTAAAAATTCTTATCTTTTCTTTTTGAATTGACGCTTTTGTCATTATAAAATGTCCTTCTTTGATTTTAATAACAATTTTGTCATAAAAGCTGTTTTGTCTGCTCTTACTATAGCTATTCCATTCTTCTTTTGATTAGAATTTGTATATTCTTTTGCACTTTTTTATGTTTAGTTTTTTGGTGGGGTCTTTGAATATAAGGGGTATCTTTCATAGATAGTGTATAGCTGAATGATGTTTATTTTTATCCATTCTGTCAATCACTGTCTTTTAACTGGAGAGTTTATTCAATTTACACTTAATTTCTGGTAAGGACTCAATTATGTCATTTTTCTATTTGTTTTCTGTGTATCATACTTTTTGCACCTCTGGCCTAACACCACTCCCTTCTTTTGTGACACATAGATATTTTCTAGTGTGCTATTTAAATTACTTTGTTGTTTATTTTACTTTATGTCTTTCAAGTTATCTTTAATTTAGTGGTAGTCATAGGGATTATAATTACCATCTGAAAACAATCTAGTTCAAGTTAATACTAATATAGCTCCATTCTTTCTCCATTCTTTTGAGCTGTTATTGTCATAAAGATTACTTCTTTGTATATTTTAGTCTAACAACACAGCTTTATTATTATTTCTTTATGCAATTTTATTTTAAGGTAAGTTAAAACAAAAGTAAAAAAAAAAAAAAAACATTTAGCCATGGTCACATGGCTCAGTTGGTTGAAGTATCATCCTGTGTACCAAAAAGGTGCAGGTTTGATTCCAAGTCAGGGTAGAAACCTGGGTTGCAGGTTCTATCCCTGGCCTGGGCACATATAGGAGGCAACTGATTGATGTTTCTCACTGTTGACTGTCTCTCTCCCTCTCTCTCTCTTCTCTCTCTCTCTCTAAGATCAATAATGAAATATCCTTGGGTGAAGATTTAAAAAATTAGTAAAAAATATACATGTTATCTTTTAGAATATATTTTATTGATTATGCTATTACAGTTGTCCCATTCCCACCCTTTATTCCCTTCTGCCCTGCACACCCCCTCCCACCCACATTCCCCCCCTTTAGTTCATGTCCATGGGTCATACTTGTAAGTTCTTTGTCTTGTACATTTCCCATACTATTCTTAACCTCCCTCTGTCTATTTTCTACTACCATTTATGCTACTTATTCTCTATACCTTTTCCCCCTCTCTCCCCATCCTATTCCCCTGTTAATAACCCTCCATGTG
This sequence comes from Phyllostomus discolor, assembly GCF_004126475.2. NCBI lineage: Eukaryota > Metazoa > Chordata > Mammalia > Chiroptera > Phyllostomidae > Phyllostomus > Phyllostomus discolor. The sequence continues at coordinate 60,999,508 of NC_050198.1, read as the reverse complement.
ATCTCCCTTTCTGTGGTTCTGTTCCTGTTCTAGTTGTTTGCTTAGTTTGTTTTTGTTTTTGTTTTAGGCATGGTTGTTAATAATTGTGAGTTTGCTGTCATTTTACTGTTCATATTTATCTTATTTTTCTTAGATAAATCCATTTAAAATTTTATATAATAAGGGCTTGGTGATGATGAACTCCTTTAACTTTGTAACAGAGTGCAGCCAAGAGGGGAGCCTCAAATAGGGATCTGTAATAAGATCCAGAAGAGCCTAGAGATAATTGGCTCCACACCACAGGGCCACACCTGCCCAGAATCTGGCAGCTGTAGCCAATTGTGAGAGGAGCCAGAAATGGGGCTTCAGAAGAAGATTGGCGCTGGGATTTAAACCAAGACGTGGCAGCCATTTGAGGGGGAGAACTATCTGTGGCCCTGAAGTGGGAGAACCATGAGCAGCCCTGCAAGAGAGAACCACACAGCTTTCGCAGAGTGAAGACTCTCGTGGCCCTGAGGGAGAGAACCACGCGGCTGTGGCAGAGTGGGGACTCCCGTGGTCTGGGGAGAGAGGACCATGTGCCTTTGCCAGAGTAGGGACCCCTGCAGCTTTAGGAGATATGGTACTCTGGACTGGGCAAAGGGGGAAGGAAGGACTGTCTGTTTGTGGGTGCTTTAAGGGATTTTAGGATTTTTGGTGAAGACATTAGGTCCCTACTTTAAGTTTGTATAGCATTAAATAAACGTTTCCTTTCCTTTTCACAAATCTCTGGCATTGAGAGACGTCTTTCCTCTGGTGGCGGACATAACGGACCTGGGGGATTCTTTCAGTAATAGTATATCGTCTCAGCCCCCCCCCCCGTTTGTTCTGTAACAACTTGACCTTATCTGAGAAGCACTTTCTCTGCCCTTCCATTCTAAATGATAGCTTTGTTGGATAGAGCAATCTTGGGTGTAGGTCTTTGCCTTTCATGACTTGAAATACTTCTTTCCAGCCACTTCTTGCCTGTAAGGTCTCTTTAGAGAAATCAGCTGACAGTCTTATGGGCACTCCTTTGTAGGTAACTGTCTTCTTTTCTCTTGCTGCTTCTAGAATTCTCTCCTTATCTTTAATCTTGGGTAATGTAATTATGATGTGCCTTGGTGTGTTCCTCCTTGGGCCCAACTTGTTTAGGACTTTCTGAGCTTCCTGGACTTCCTGGAAGTCTATTTCCTTTGCCAGATTGGGAAAGTTCTCCATTATTTGTTCAAATAAGTTTTCAGTTTCTTGCTGTTAGTTTTCTCCTTCTGGCACACCTATAATTCAGATGTCGAAACATTTAAGGTTGTTCTGGAGGTTTCTGAGCCTCTCCTCATTTTGTTGAATTCTTCATTCTTTTCTGGTTGAATGTTTCTTTCTTCCTTCTGTTCCACACTGTTGATTAGAGTCCCAGTTTCCTTCACATCACTATTGGTTCTCTGTACGTATTCCTTTATTTCATTTAGTATTGCCTTCATTATTTCATCTAATTTGTGACCAGTTTCAACCAATCCTGTGAGCATCATGATTACCAGTGTTTTAAACCGTGCATCTGGTAGGCTGGCTATCTCTTCATCGCTTAGTTGTATTTTTTCTGGAGCTTTGATCTGTTCTTTCATTTGGGACATTTTTTGTGTGTGTGTTGGTGCACCTGCTACATATAAGATGTGGAGCCTTAGGTATTCACCTGGGCGGGGCAACCCAGGACACTGCTCTGTGAGACTGTATGCGGGGAAGGGGTTGAGAGGGAACAATGGTGCTTGCTCTGTTCCCTGCTGGATTTCAGTCACTTCCCCCACTACCCACAAGCCAAGTGGGCCCTTCTGGTGCTGATTTCCGGGAGGGTAGGCTTGTTTACATTCTAGGACTGTGGGTCTCTTCAATGAACTCTCCTGTGAGGCTGGGAGTTTCTCCTGCTGCCACCTCAACCCCCACAGGTGTTTTCATTTGGTGGCTTGAGGCTTTATTTCCCCGCACTGCGACCCTGGGTTGCATGGTCTCACTCCCCAGTGTTTCCTCTCAGTTTATCCGCATGTGAATGTGAGACCACCTACTCCACCAGCATCTGCCTTGCTAGTCCACCAACTGCCCTGTCCGCCCAGCTCCACAATCCACCACTTCACTGGGTCCACCAGCCAGTGCCTTGCCTGCCCTGGTTCTCCACTACCACTTTGCCATGAGTCCTCTCTTCCCCGCTGCCCCTTTTCTCACCTTGTACCCATCTGGATGGATGTTTCTTCTTTAACTCCTTGGTTGTTGGACTTCCATACATTTCAATTTTCTGTCAGCTCTGGTTGTTTTATTGTTTTAAGTTGTTGTTGTCGTCTGTCTTTTGGTTGTGTGAGGAGGCACAGTGTATCTACCTACACCTCCAACTTGGCCGGAAGTCGTATCTTTTATATTTAACTACATAGTTACCTTTATTGTTCTTCATTTCTTTGTGTATATTTGTGTCACTGTCTGGTCCTTTTATTTCAGACTAATGAACACCCTTTAGTATTTCTTGTATGTCATATCTGATAGTAAAAATATTTTCAGCCCTGACAAGCATGGCTCAATTGGTTAAGCATTCTCCAGCAAAGTGAAAAGTTGCTGATTTGATTCCTGTTCAGGGCACACGCCTGAGTTGCTGGCCAGTTCCTGGTTGGGGCACATGCAAGAGGCAACTGATCAATGTTTCTCTCTTTCTTCTTCTCTCTCCATCCTGCTCTGTCTAAAAATAAATAACATCCTTTTTAAATAAATAAAATCTTTAAAAAATAAAATAATATTTTCAGTTTTTGTTCATCTCAAAATGTCTTAATTTTTCTTTCATTTTTAGGAATTTTGTCAAATAGAGAGTTCTTGGTTGACAATATTTTCTTTTCAATACTTTGAGTATGTTATCCCTCTGCATTCTGGCTTCCATGATTTTGCATAAAAAGTCCACTGTTAATCTCATTGATGATTGCTTGTACATTATGAGTAGCTTCCTTCATGTTGTTTTCAAAAATCTCTTTTTGTCTTTGTCTTTCAACAGTTTGACTATGATGACTGGATATAAATCTGCTTGAGTTTCGATTACTTGGAGTTTGTCAAGCTTTTCAGATGTGTACATTAAAGTTTTTCATGAAATTTGGGGAGTTTTAGGCCATTATTTCCTCAAATATTTTTTCCATTCCCTTATCTGTTCCTCCTCTTCTGGGATTCCCATTATGTTTATATTGGTATACTTGACAGTGTCCCACAGGCCTGTAAGGATCTGTTCACTTTTCTTCATTCTTTTTACTTTCTGTTACTTAGACTGAATAATCTTTTTTTAAATTATTTTATTGTTGTTCAATTACAATTGTCTGCATTTTATCCCACTACTCCTTCCATCCCCAGCTAAACCTCCCTCCCCCTTGCTTCCACCCTCCACCTTGATTTTGTCCGTGTATCCTTTATAGCAGTTCCTAAAAATCCTTCCCCCATTGGCCCCTCCCCTCTAGCTATTGTTAGATTGTTCTTAATTTCAATGTCTCTGAGTATATTTTGTTTGCTTTTTTCTTTTGTTGATTATGTTCCAGTTAAAAGTGAGATCATATGTTATTTGTCACTCACTACCTGGCTTATTTCATTTAGCATAATGCTCTCCAGTTCCATTCATGCTGTCACAAAGGGTAGGAGCTCCTTCTTTCTCTCTGCTGCATAGTATTCCATTGTGTAAATATACCATACTTTTTTGATCCACTCATTTACTGATGAGCACTTAGGTTGCTTCCAGCACTTGGCTATTGCAAATTGTGCTGCTATGAACATTGGAATGCATAGGTTGGTTTGGATTGGTGTTTCAGGGTTCTTAGGATATAGTCCAAGGTGTGGACTTGCTGGGTCAAAGGGCAGTTCCATTTTTAGTTTTCTGAGGAAATTCCATACTATTTTTCACAGTGGCTTCACCAGTCTGCATTCCCACCAACAGTGCACTAGGGTTCCCTTTTCTCTGCATCCTTTCCCACACTTGTTTGTTGATTTGTTTATGATGGCCATTCTGATTGGTGTGAAGTGGTATCTCATTGTGGTTTTAATTTGCATCTCTCTGATGGCTAGTTATGCTGAGCATCTTTAGATATGTCTCTGAACCCTCTGTATGTCCTCTTTGTATAAGTGTCTTTTCAAGTCTTTTACCCACTTTTTAAATGGGTTTTTTGTCTTCCTGGAGTGGAGTTGTGTGAGTTCTTGATATATTTTGAAGATCAAACCCTTATCTGAGCTCTCATTGGCAAATATGTTTTCCCATATAGTTGGTTCTCTTTTCATTTTAAGGCTGTTTTCTTTAGCCATGCAGAAGCTTTTTTAATTTGATGAAGTCCCATTGTGCTGAAGCTGATTCTTCTCCCTGTCTGAGGTTATAAGGCTTCTCGCTCATTATTGTTCAGTTATTTGTTCCTGGTGATTACTCCATAATTTAGTTGTAATTCCAGATTGGTCCTGGGAGGAGGTTAGTGTGATGTCCATTCACTCCACCATCTTCAAGAATCTCATCAAGCTTAACATTCTGAAAACTTAAAAATTCAAAAACTCCTATAATATTAGTCCATGGGCAGTAGGCACTCATTTGATCATGATTGAACTGACTCCTTCACCCAGAATAACACAGTTTATTGGAATTTGGGGAAATTGGCCAGTTGCTCTAAGAGTTTGTTATCTTTGGATTGGCCACATGCATATATCATGTAAACATTAATATTTTGGCTCACATTGTCCTACTTGACCTGTGGTGCTCTCATTACCTTCTCCTTAAAGTTTTTATTAAAAAATTGGTTGAAAGATGCCAGTGAGGTTGTTGGAAGCAGAGCCCACTTCCCCGCTTTCCCAGGTGGAACACCTAACTGACATTCTGAGGAATAGAGAGAACAGGTAACAGACACCCAAAATATATGAAGGTTCGAGGCCAAAATTGTAGAGGACTTTGAAGAACAGGTGATCATATAAAAGTGTAGGTAGGAGCTGTGAACACCAATATACTTGCTGGAACGACCAACAGATAATAAAGGAAGATGGCAGAGGAGTGAGTGAAAGCCATGCTAACCTTTACCCGGGACCAATATGGAATTTCAACTAAACTGTGAAGAAAATACCAGAAAAAAATAAAAACAACTGAACACTAGTGAGAGAGAAGTCTCATAACCTCAGACAGACAGAAGAACCAGCTTCAACGCAAACTGTCTGTACAAGTACAACAGCATACAAGACGTTGTGGATGGACTGAACCTCAGTCAACCAACTGGAAGGAAGGGCTCACCAAAGAAAGACCCAGCAGCAATCAAAACCTAGTATACGTCCAGAGAGCCAACATACATGACATCCCAAGAGTAGCAAGTTCAGGAGATTAAGGAGACTGCACCACTGAATCTCACAGGTCTCTGCCATAGAAGATCACACCACAAAATCAGGGAGTCAAACAGATCATTTCAAGAAGCAGAAGCAAACAAAGAGTCTCACAAATACTGGGAAGACAAAGAAACACTCCCAATCACAAGGAAAGAAGGAATCCTCAGAAAAACTGCTGAATAAAATAGAGGCAGATTAACTATCAGATATTGAGTTCAAGACAATTGTATAAGGAAGCTCAATGACCTCAGTGAGAATTAAAAACAATTCCAGAGAAACTATGAGGAACTCAGTACAAACTATATCAGCATGAAAAAAGACATAGAAACAATCAACAAGAGCCAAGAGGAAATGAAGAATACAATTTCTGAATTGAAGAACATAGTAGAAGGAATCAAAAGCAAGGTCAATGAAGCAGAGGATCGAATCAGTGAGCTGGAGGACAAGGTAGAAAAAAACTCCCAGAAAGAAAAGGAGAAAAGACTCAAAAAGAATGAAGAGGGGTAAGGGAAATGCAGGAAGCATGAAACATAACAATATCCGTATAATAGGGATACCAGAGGAAGAATAAAAAGAGCAAGGGATAGAAAGCCTGTTTGAAAATGTAATGGTGGAAAATTTTCATAATTTGAGGAGGGGAAAAGTCACACAAATCCAGGAAGCACAGAGGGTACCAATCAAGAAGAACCCAAAGAGGCCCACTTCAAAACACATCATAATTAAAATGGCAAAATTGAAAAACAAAGAGTATCTTAAAGGCAACAATGGAGAAACAGGAAGTGGCACACAAAGGAGCCCAGTTAAGGCTAGCAGCTGACTTCTCAATGGAAACACTACAAGCCAGAAAGGAATGGCAAGAAATATTCCAAGTCATGAAAAGCAAAGGCCTGCAACCGAGACTACTTTATCCAGCAAGGCTCTCAATTAAAATGGAAGGCCAAATAAGGAGTTTACCAGACAAAGGAAGGCGAAAGAATACACCTCCACCAAACCAGCACTGCAAGATATGCTAAAGGGACTGCTTTTAGAAAACTAAGGAAAAGAGTGAGAGAGAGAGGAACACGGGTATGAAGGAAGTAAAATGGCAATGCATAAGTACCTATCAATAACAGCTTTTAATGTAACTGCATTAAATGCTCCAATATAAATACACAGGCAGCTCAATGGAGAACATGACCCACACATATGCTGCTTACAAGGGACCAACCTCAGTAGAAAAAACCTACACAGACTGAAAATGAATGGTTGGAAAAACACATTTGAAGCATACAGACACAAAAAAACTGCCAGGGTAGCAATTCTTATATCCAACATAATAGACTTCAAAACAAGAGTCTTAAAGACATGGAAGGAAACTTCATAATACTCAAGAGAAGAATCTATCAAGAAGACATAAACATTGCAAATATATATTCACCCAATATAGGAGCACCCAAATATATAAGGAAAATCTTGGAGGACTTCAGGAGAGATATTGACAGCAACACAATTATAGTAGGGGATTTTAACACCCCACAGTAAAAAATGGATAGATCTTACAAACAATATATCAACAAAGATATTGTGGAAGTGAATGACTCATTAGATTAAATGGAATATATGTATACGTCCTTTCATCCCAAAGAAGGAAAATACACATAAAATACATATTCTTTTCAAATGCACATGGAACATTTTCAAAGATAGACCATATGAGAGGACACCAAAGAAGCCTTGAGAAATTCAGGAAAATTGACTGCAAGGGTTGAAACCAGAAATCAGTTAAAAAAAAAAACTCAAAAACATTCAAAGACATGGAGATGGAATAGAATATTAAACAATGAATGGGTCAAGAATGAGATCAAGGAAGAAATCAAAATTTTTCTGGAAACAAATAGAAAATGAACACACTACAAAACAAAACTTATGGGACACACGAAAGCAGTCCTGAGAGGGAAGTTCATAGCAAAGAAGCCTACCTGAATAAGATAGACATTTGAAATAAACAGGCTAATATTTTAGCTACAAGAACTGGAAGACAACAACAAACAATGCCCATAGTGAGTAGAGGGAAGAAAATAACCAAGATCAGAGCAAAATTAAGTGACATAGAGTATAAAGGAACTATTCAAAGCATCAATAAATCCAGGAGGCGGTTCTTTGAAAAGATTAACAAAATTGGCAAGCCTTTAACCAGACTAATCTAGGAAAAATGTAGAGGACCCAAATAAAGACAATCAGAAATGAAATTACAACTGACACTACAGAAATGCAAAGGATTATAAGAAATTACTGTGAAAAACTATATACCAAGAAAGTTGAAAACCTGGGTAAAATGGACAAATTTCTATAAACATATAATATTCTAAACCTGAATCAAGAGGAAGCATAAAGCATGAACCAGCTGATAACACCTAGTGAAATAGAAGCAATAATCAAGAAACAACTGGCACACAAAAGCCCTGGACAAGACAGTTTCACAAGAGAATTCTAGAAAACATTTAAGGAGGTACTTCCCCTGCCCTTCTCAGACATTTCCAAAAAATCCAAGAAGGAACACTCCCAAACACTTTTTATGAGGCTAGCTTGATCCTGATCCCAAAGCAAGATAAAGACAAAACAAAGAAAGATAACTGTAAGGCAATATTGCTAATGAACATAGGCATTAAAATTCATGACAGAATATTGGCAAACCACACCCAGCAATACATTAAAAAGATCATACACCATGACCAAGTGGGACTCATCCCAGGGATGCAAGGATGATGCAACTTTTGCTAATCAATAAATGTAATACATCATATAAACAAAAGAAAAGACAAAGCACATGATCATAACAATAGGTGCAGAAAAAGCATTTGAAAAGGTACAGCACTCATTTATGATTGAAACACTCAGCAAAGTGGGAGTAGAGGAGCATACCTCAACATAATAAAAGCCATATATGAGAAACCTACAACCAACATCATATTCAATGGGAAAAAACTAAAAGCTTTCTCACTAAGATCAGAAACAAGACAAGGGTGTCTACTTTCACCACTTCTATTCAACATAGTACTGGAGGTCCTAGCCACAACAATCAGTGAAGAAAGTGAAATAAAAGGCATCTAAATTGGAAAGGGGGAAATAAAATTGCCATTGTTTGCAGATGACATCATAATATACATAGAAAACCCTGTAGACCACTCCAAAATACTACTCAACCTAATAAGTGAATTGGCAAAGCAGCAGGATATAAAGTCAATATTTAGAAATTGAAGGCATCTTTGTATACCAACAATGAAATATCAGAAACAGAGATCAGAAAAAATCCCATTTGCTATAGCAAAAACAAAAATAAAGTAACTAGGAATAAACCTAACCAAGGGAGTAAAAGGTTTGTACTCAGAAAACTACACAACACTGAGGGAAGAAATTAAGGAAGACACAAATAAATGAAAGCGTATACCATGTTCATGGATTGGAATAATTAACATCATCAAAATGTCCATACTACCCAAAGCAATTTATAAATGGAACACAATCCCTATTAAAATACCAATGACATATTTCACAGATACAGAACAAATATTTCAAAAATTTATATGGAACCATAAAAGACCCCAAATAGCTGCAGCAATTTTGAGAAAGAAGGACAAAGTAGGATGGCTCACAATACCTGATATCAAACTATATTACAGTGTTGTGAACCACCCTGCCTGGTTTCAGAAGCTGTAATCCCCCCATGGCTAAGGCTGAGTAAGAGACCTTGGGACCATGAGCCACTAAGGAGACAAAGTTTTTCTCCCTGGCAGGGGCGCTGCCTCTGCCCCTTTTACTTCACCCTGCCTGGCCCCCAGTGCATGATTGGTTAGGCAATGATGGGTAAGATTCCTCAAGGGAAGGACGACCTAAGACAGGCATGATCACGGGGAGCCCCCAGGGAAGGACTGGGAGACTATAGCAAAAGGGGGTGACGGGCCCTCACCCCTCATCTTTGACATAGGCTGAGTCCTCATTTTATCTGCAAGAAGTCTCCTAATTTCTTGGCTGCCTTACTTCCCTTGCCTGACTTAAGCTAGAAACAATGACAGAGGGTGGTGCAGCTCTGTGCTAGAAAGGGCAGGTTCCCCTGGCTGATCAGGCCTAAGAAAGAATCCATAAAATCCTGCTGAAACCTGCTTTGCTAAGAATGATCTCAATTTTCTGATAAGGGTCCGAACAGGAAATGAGTTTCTTCCCCAAAGTTTTGTAGACCTTTAGCTAACAGACCCTGACTCAGAATAAGCCCTCATACTTCTTTGTATGTTATCTATTGTTTGATCCTTACTGCCTGACAATGATTAAGGAGTTTTACTTGTATTCCTGTGCAAATTGAATCCAATAAAAGCCAGTTGAGGAAAAGGCTCTTGGCCCTTCTCCTTTGAGAGAACAGCCACCTTTCTTCCCCAAGAAGATCATGTCTTGGTAGACTTATTCTCATTCATGGTGAACAGGGGGCTCTGCAGACAAAGCTCCCCCACATTATAGGGCCGATGTATTCAAAACAGCCTGGTACTGGCATGAGAAAAGGTACATAGACCAATGGGACAGAATAGAAAGCCCAGAAATAAACCCCAGTCTCTGTGGTCAATTAATATTCAATAAAGGGGACAGAAAAATAAAATGGAGTACAAATAGCCCATTTAACTAATGTTGTTGGTTATCTGTACAACTACATGCAAAAAAATGAAATTAAGCCACCAACTTATACCAATACACCAAAATAAACTCAAGTTAGATAAAAGACTTAAATATACCCATGACACCATAAAAGTCCTAGAGGAAAACATAGGCAGGAAAATCTGACATATTCCACACAGGAACATCTTCACTGATATGTCCCTAGAGCAAGGGACATAAATGAAAGAAAAAACAAATGGGACTTCATCAAAATAACAAGCTTCTGCATGACTAGAGAATACATCAGCAAAATAAAAAGGAATCCAACCATTAGGGAAAACATATTTGCCAATGATACCTTGGACAATGGTTTATCTCCAAAATATACAAAGAACACACACAACTCCACTCCAGGGAGCCAAACAACCCAATTTAAAAATGGGCTAAGTACTTTAACTCACGCTTCTCCAAGGAAGAAATATGGAGGGCCCAGAAACATATGAAAGAATGTTCAGCATCATTAGCCATCAGAGATGCAAATTAAAACCACAGTGAGATACCACTTCACACCAGTCAGAATGGCCATGATAAACAAATTAACAAACAACAAGTTCTGATGAGGTTGTGGAGAAAAGAGAACCCTAGTACATTGTCGGTGGGAATGCAGACTGGTGCAGACACTGTGGGAAACAGTATGCAATGTCCTCAAAAACTAACAATGGAACTGCATTTTGACTTGGCAATTCCACTGCTAGCATTATCCCCTAAGAATCCTGAAGCACTGGTTCAAAAGACCCTATGCACCTCAATGTTCATAGCAGAGCAATTTACAATAGTCAAGTGCTGGAAGCAACCTAAGTGCCCATCAGTAAATGAGTGGATCAAAAAACAGTGGTACATCTACACAATGGAATATCATGCAGCACAATGAAGACAGGAACTCCTACCCTTCCTGACAGCATGGATGGAACTGGAGAGCATTATGCTATTGAAGTAAGCCAGGCAGTGAAAGAGAAATACCATATAATCTCACCTATAAGTGGGAGATAATAAACAATATAAACAAGCAAGCAAAATAGAACCAGACATTGAAATAAAATACAAACTAACATTAAGCAGAGGGGAAGTTGGAGAGGGGTTATGGGGGAAAGGAGGGGAAGGGTCATTAAGGAAAATGTATAAAGGACCCATGGACATAGCCAAAGGGGGGTAAGGGTAAGAGTTGGAGGTGGGGGTAGGTAGTGTTGGGGAAAGTGGTGGCAGGACAATGTAGGCAACTATACTTGAATAAGAATTTAAAAAATTATCCCTGGCTGGTGTAGCTCAGTGGATTGAGTGCGGGCTGCGAACCAAAGTGTTGCAGGTTCCATTGCCAGTCAGGGTACATGCCTGGGTTGCAGGCCATGACCCCCAGCAACCGCACATTGATGTCCCTCTCCCTCTCTCTCTCTCTCTCTCTCTCTCTCTCTCTCTCTCTCTCTCTCTCTCTCTTTCTCCCTCCCTTCCCTCTCTAAAAATAAATAAATAAAATATTTTTAAAAAGAATTTAAAAAATCAAAAAAATAAAAATCTCATTAACAACTCCATAAAGAAAGAATCAAAAAACGTTAGGCTTTTTAAAAGCATATGTTATTGATTGGGCTATTACAGTTCTCCCATTCTTTATTCCCCTTTATTCCCCTCTGCCCAGTACCCTCATTCCCTCCAGCATTTCCTCCACCTTAGTTCATGTCCGTGGATCAAACGTATAAGATCTTTGGATCCTCCATTTCCTACACTATTGTTAACATCCCCATCTACTTTGTACCTACCATTTATGTTTCTTATTCCCTGTACCTCTTCCCCCATTCTCTCCCCTATCTCTCCCCATTGATAATCCTCCGTGTGATGTCTAGCTGTGTGATTTTATTCCTGTTCTAGTTTTTTGCTTAGTTTGCTTTTGTTTTTGTTTTTTGGGGTTCAGTTGTTGATAGTTGTGAGTTTGTTGTCATTTTATTAATCATAGTTTTGACCTTCTTCTTAAATAAGTCCCTTTAACATTTCATATAATAAGGACTTGGTGATGATGAACCCCTTTAACTCAACCTTATCTGGGAAGCACTTTATCTGGCCTTCCATTCTAAATGAGAGCTTTGCTACATAATCTTGGATGTAGGTCCTTGCTTTTCATGACTTTGAATACTTCTTTCCATCTCCTTCTTGCCTGTAAGGTTTCTTTTGAGAAATCTGCTGATAGTCTTATGGACACTCCTTTGTAGGTAACTGTCTCCTTTTCTCTTACTGCTTTAAAGATTCTCTCCTTATCTCTAATCTTTGGAAATTTAATTATGATATGTCTTGGTGTGTTTCTCTTTGGGTCCAACTTCTTTGGGACTCTCTTAGTGTCCTGGGCTTGAATGTCTACTTCCTTCACTAGATTGGGGAAGCTTTCTTTCATTATTTTTTGAAGTAAGTTTTCAATTTCTTGCTCTTCCTCTTCTTCTTTGGGCACTCCTATGATTCAGATATTGGAACATTTGAAGTTGTCCCAGAAGTTCCTAAGCCTCTCCTCATTTTTTTGAGTTCTTGTTTCTTCATTCTGTTCTGGTTTAATGTTTATTTATTCCTTGTGTTTCAAATAATTGATTTGATTCCTGGTTACCTTCCCTTCACTGTTTGTTCCCTATGTGTTTTTCTTTATTTTACTTTGTACAGCCTTCATTTCTTCCTTTAGTTTATGGCCATACTCAATTATTTTTGTGAGCTACCTGCTTACCAGTGTTTTGAACTCTGCATCTGATAGATTGAGCTATCTCCTCATCGCTTAGTTCTTTCTGGAGTTTCCTGTTCTTTCATTTGGGCCATATTTCTTTGACATACCTGTTATTTTTTAAGGGTTGGAGCCTTAGGTATTCACTAGGGTGAGTCAAACCACTTCACTGTGTCATGGCACTGTATGTGGGGGAGGGGTCATAGAGGAAACAATGTGGATTTTTCGACTCTGGTCCCACTTTCAAGAGACTGGAAGTTCATCCTGCCACCATACCCCCCACCAGTTTTTACTGCCAGAGTTTGAGGCTTTATCTTTGAGGCACTGGAATCCTGCTTTGCATGGTCTGTCTCGCTCACCAGTTGTTCCTCCCACTTTATCCACATGTGAATGTCGGACCATTCAGTCCACTAGTCATTGCCTTGCCATGAATCCTCTCCACCCCCAGCTGCCTATATCTATCAGTCTGGATGAATGCTTCTTCTTTAACTCTTTGGTTGTCAGACTTCCATGCAGTTTAAGTTTCTGGCTGTTCTGGTTGCTTTTTGTTTTTAAAGTGGCTGTTTCCTTCTTTTGTTCATGCAAGGAGGCAAAGTGTATCTATGCCTCTATCTTGGCCAGAACTCCTAGAATGTTAGGCTTTTGGGTGTGATTTGGGCAGGGGGAGAAATACAAGCAAGCCACTATGGCCATCACACAACTAAATTGTCCAGCTAGAGAGCAAGGGTTTATGCCTGGTGACCATCTGCATTTAATTCCTCCAAAATTAGCATAGCCTAAGAACAGAAAGCTGAACACAACCCTTTGGAGACAGCCACACTTGAAAAGTAGGAGGAAATTCAAACAGCAAAATAAACCAGAAAGAGCAGTAAAAGGGAAGAAAAGCAGAATGTTACAAGGCCATAACAAGGAACAAAATAAGAATCTTAAATGGTGTCAAATGCAGTGAGTTCAGAAAAGAGAAATGGCAAAAAGTGATTTGATTAGGAGGAAGTTAGCAGTGGTTTCTGAGGTTAAGTGGTTTCTAACTGGGCAGGTGGTTTCTGTGGTGGCTTATGTGGAGTAAGATATTTAGATGAACAATTTATTTCACACAGAACATGAAGAGCCATTATAATTAGATTCACTCACTCATTCATCTACTTCATTAACATTTGAATGTGCTCTTACAAGTGCCTAACTGTACTAAGTTCCATGGGGTAGAGATACCTAATAAAAAGCCATAATTAAGTCACTCTGGCTTCTGTCTCACAAGGAATCTGGATGAAGTTGTAGACCAATGACCTAAAAATGTTAGTCTCATTTCCCTGTAGCTGTTTCAGTTGATGTATTCTTTTATGAAATATCAGCCTTTTGTTTTCTTCTATGAATTAAAAAAAGTTGGGTTAGCCACTTCACAGGCAAAGTTTGCTGCCTCAAAGGGGAGCAAACTAAAAAATCAAACCTCAATGTATCTTATGCATGCTAGGGAAAAGCAGAGATGCTATTTATACTGTTAGTGTTTTTCTACAAGTACAAAAAAGAAAAATACCCACACAGAAGAGTCCAAAGGAACAGTAATTCCCTCATTTTCATAAAAATGCATATATTATTTTACTTCTCATAATTTAATTGGTTGTATTGGCCGAATCACTAGCAGAGTACCAACTTGGATTCTGGCAGGAGGTGAAATACATCATGTCTCAAAGAATCCTGTGTGAGCTCTCAAGAAAAACAGAAATGGCATTTATACTTTGTATTAGGTATTTATTTCCATAAAACTTGGTGCCTAGAACATATACCCAACCCTTTATAGGAATAGGCCAAAGCTGCCAAGATTTCCCCACTTTAAGAAAATATACCCATGGAGCTCTGCTTCTGAAAGCAGAGTTCAGAGCTGCCTTGCCAAGCAACCTGATGCCTAGAGTGAGACAACCCACAGAATACCTTTGGCACACTGAAGGTGGAGGTGAATTTTACAAACAAGTATGCACATGCACACAATGGCTATAAGGGACTTCTACAACTAAACAATGAAATAAACCTACCTTAAAAATAAATACATCAACCTACTTTAAGGGTGATATGTGGTGCTTTTTCTCTTTCTACATTCCATATTTTTACTTTTTTTTTTCTTTTTGATAATGAGGGAGAACTTTTAACTTAAAAAAGCTACTTAAAGAAAACTTTAAAAGGTTTTTCTAGGTCATCTTAGTGAAAAATCCCAATTGGAAAAGTGCTCTAATTATCCTTTAAATATTTTCTTCTTTAGCTTCATTAATTCTGTCAACCCATTGGTTGCAACTGAACAGCAACAGGAAATTGGTGTTTGGTGGCAACTGAACAGCAACAAGAAATCCCAGTTTGGGTTGTGGTGAAGAAGGAAACTTTATTCAGTGAAAATGGTTCAATTGTAATAGCAGCATGGCCAGCACAGCTTTGGAACAGCTCAATAGTGTTACAGTTCAATTATGAAACAGCATAGCTATGGAACAACATGAGTGTGAGGTGACTGTGGGATGAGGTAGCCCTGGGACAAGGCAGCCCTGGGTAGAGGTTCCTCTTCCGTTAGACCACTCTGCTCTGTTCTGTCTGCTGTTTTCCATTACACTTTGTGCAGGCCTGCACCTGCTTGCTCTGGCATGTCTTAGGTGTTTCAGCAACAGCTGAGGAAATGCAGTCTTTTATCTTCAGTGGAAGGGGAAAGTATGCTCTCCAAGCCAGAGGGGAGCTGACATATAAACATAAGTCCCCATCCCTGGTTCCTTATGGGTCTTTCCTCATGCAAATGACGACCATTAAGTCTTCCACTTTGATTGGCCTAAAAGGCACTGTTCTGATTTATCATAATGGAGCCACTCTGATTGGTCAGTAAAGATGCTGATGGGGATACAGCAGTACAACTCTGACTGGACAGGGTTGAAATACACTTCCAGAAACTCTTTTATAAGGGCTGGTTCAGATGTCAAGTATAAGCAGGCAGCTCATACAGGCTTCCTCTCCCTAAAGGGAGAAGGGCTGTTTAGAAACAGCTTCTAGCCTCTGCTTTTAAATTTGAGCCTGGTTAGATACCAGGAGCTATGAATTGGTATCTTCTTTCTCAGTGTCCACAAGTCTAACAGCCAAAAAATCTAATTTACTGCATTTGGGGAGCCCCTGTTTTCAACTATTTTATCACTTCCCCTTATGTCAAAAGTCACCTACCTCATCAAGTGTTTTAATGAACAATATCCTCTTTCTGCAGTAACTCCAAGCATTTAAAAACATGTACTTGAAAGTTATTATCTTAACTAGTAGCTAGTAGTTTTTGTCTACTTTATAACTATGATTAACTCACTCCTTACTATCAAGGACTGTGAGGATGTATAGCCATCAGAGATGAGCTAGGTTCTAATAGATGTACAAAGAAACCCAAAACCAAAGAAAGAACTCCATTTATAGTCAAGTTTTAAAAGTTTTCTTATTACCCTGAAGGTACTGGTTAAATCTATCCAACTTCTTAAAGCGAATTATACAAGAAAAAAGTCTGAGCTCTGGGAGAATGCTAAGAATTTGCTATTTCATAACAAGGAGTGTAATCCTTTCACAGGGAGTAGGTTTTTATAAACAGAGACATTACTTGTATGTGGTTTTATTATTTTTATTAACTTTATTGGGGTGACATTGGTTAATATCATATAAGGTTCAAGTAGAATATTATAAGTGAAGTAAGTCAGAAATGGTAAAGAACCATACAATTTCACTTATAGGTGGGACATAAAACTGAAGGCAACAAATGAACAAACAAATATCATAGATGCAGACAATAGACAATACTATGGACATTTTTTGAAAATCCTTACCTGAGGATATGTTTATTGCTTTGAGGGAGAAGAAAGGAGACAGAGAGAAGCATCTATCTGTTGCCTCTTGTACATGCTCCCACCAGGGATAAAATATGCAAACTATGTATGTCCCCTGACTGGGAATCAAACCTGCAGCCTTTTGGTGTATGGAACAATGCTCCAACCAAACAAGCCACCCAGCCAGGGTGGGACATTAACTTTTTTTAAAGAGGTAATCTATAGCTCAGTTTTACACTGCGTATCTAAAACTTTACTCTAAGTAGAAATACAGGGCTTAGCTGTCTCAATGGAAAACAATCATTCGGCAGATTTTCTTTTTCAAACAAATATTGATTAATTGATTCCAGAGAAAGAGGAAGGGGGAGGAAGGAAAGTTGGGGAAGAGAGAGAAAGAAATGAGAGAATGAGAGAGAGAGAGAGAGAGAGAGAGAGAGAAATTGATGCGAGAGATACATTGATCAGCTGCCTCCCACACGTGCCCCAACCAGGGACTGAAACCACAATCTGAGCATTAAGCATTTGCCCTGACTGGGAATCGAACTCCCAACCTTTTCATTTATAGGATGACACTGCAACTAACTGAGTCACACCAGCCTGGACTCCAGCAGATTTTCTAAAAGTGAATTTAAGTATGATAATTTTAGAGGAAAACAATATTTATTGTGTAAAAGTTTTATATTTATTTATTAATCAAAGGCACAAACCCAAACTAAGCTTAAGTTGACTATAACATTGACAATTAAGTCATATCAACTTGGTAAGGAAATATGAGCTAAATGAAGCTAATGAAAATAAGTTGCTTTAAATTTCTCAGGAAAACACAGTAATTCCAATATCATTAGTTAGAACCTTTCGAATGACAGAAGAAATATAAACATCACTAGAAAAACCTTAACTTGGAGGCAAAGAAATGTAAACTGTAAGTATGCTATTATCTGATATGTCACAGACCACTGGTAGTGCCATTTAGTCTTGGGTACCTTAGGTCAGAGACCCTTACTACCATCTGGCAACTCTGATGGGTTCCATCCAACTCCTGACCAGAATTAAATTGCACAATGTCACTCTGTGCCTATCAGCAGAACAGAGAGAGACTAATCAAAACATTTTAACTTCTTGACACAAATTATGCAATCAAAGTACACAACCTTAACTGGGAAGGAGCTAGTTTGAAGGGGGTCAATTTCCCATTTTATAACAGTGCATCAAAATAGAATATCCAGTGTCTTTCAAAGCCCCTACATTGAGGAAAACAAAAACCAAGAGAAACACAGCATTGTTTCATTTAAAATTTACTAGCTCTTTCAGCATTTCAGAGTGATAAGGGAGTTTCAATGACCTTACATGATGAATGGGACAAAAGGGAGACTTATAACATATTGAACAAATGTCTAGATTGTATCAGACTATTGGTGTAGATTTTTTGTTTATGGGTAATTAGTCAGTTTTCCAATCAGGTGATCCAGTAGTTCACAGTGGGGAATATAAATGTCCTAAAATTAAAGAAAAAAAGTTAATTTACTTGTAACCTAAATTTCAATATCTGTATTCACTTCCACACATTCTAATCGATTCTACTAATGAAGAACTTCATGTGTTCCCAGTCAGGGGCTCAATTAAAATGTGAAGCATGCCCTATGGATTAATCGAGCCAGCAACAGTCCTCACATTTTACCACTCGAATACTGAAGTTACTAAAACACACATTTCCCCAAAATCTGGTTCCTGTTTAGGCTAGATGCATTTATGGCTCTAAAAATAGTCCACCAGATGACTGTGATTATGAGAACTAGGTCAGAGACTAGGGGAACCCTGGCTGGTGTAGCTCAGTGGATTGAGCACGGGCTGTGAACCAAAGCATCGCAGGTTCAATTGCCAGTCAGGGCACATGCCTGGGTTGCAGGCCATGGCCCCCAGCAACTGCACATTAATGTTTCTCTCTCTCTTTCTTTCTCCCTCCCTTCCCTCTCTAAAAATAAATAAATAAAATCTTTAAAAAAGACTAGGGGAAATGCTACTATTAGTCAAGAGCAGAGTGTGATTGCCAAGGAACCCTATTTTTCTTCACACTAGGTTCAAATTTGTTAGAAAGTGGACCACTTAGGATCTTGAGGCTGGGCACGTGTAGGTAATCCCAAAAAGGCTAATCTATATTTTCTGGCTATGCCTTGTATTTAGAGGCCTGAGCTGCCTATGTGGGACTAACACAGTACCAATAAGATTTGAAGGCATTACTAGACCAGACCTTATGGCAAACTTACTCCATCCATCACATACACAGGCTGAAGCAAACACCAAGACTGACAGAGCTAAGGACCAAAATAAATGTACCTTAAAGTTGTAGAGGAGTAAGCCGTGTAACATTGGTTACACTATCTCATACTGGTTATTTGTTATAGCTCGAGAGAGGCAGTAGGCAAGAAAGATTCCAATCAGCTGCAAATAAAATTTAAGTTAAATTAAATATACACGGCAAAGAGCTTAAAGATCTCGGGGTGTAGGTACAGTCTCCTTCACTTCTAATTCATTAATGATTTACTTCCTGAAGTTTTACTAAACAGCTATGTTTGCTACTCTGTAGCACCTAGATCATAGTCAACCAATATAAATGCAGGTTTACTACTACTGTGACCTGAAATTTCAGAACTATCACTGACAAAAAAATCACTGAAGGAAAATTCTAAATGTCACAAATTTGAGGAAACCTTTCTTATTCTTCATCTCAGTTATCAGAACAAAAACAGTGTGGCTTAGAATAAGTATCTTATCCAGTAAACTCTCCATCTGTGAGGACAGAGATTTTCTTGGAGGGTCTAGAGAGTGTTGCAATGCTGGCAATGTTATGTAATACCTCTTCAGTCCAATAAGGTTGCCACTAACCACTTGTGGCTTTTCAACTTCAAATAGGGCTTAGAGTAAATGAAGAAACAAATATTAAATTTCATTTAATAACTAGAAACTTTAAAAGGTGGTTAGTGGCTATTTTATTAGACAGTGGAGATTCAGACATAGCTATGTCTGTTACTTTAGAAATATATTGAGATTAGACTTTATCAAAATGTTTTTAGTCTTACCTTCACAATGTTTAATGGGAAAAACTTTATCCCTAAAAAAAATTGTCTAGAGCCACAATATGGACTTTTCATGCTACTGTGAGACATAGCAAAACTCAAGAAATACAACTGGATCCACAATATA
This sequence comes from Phyllostomus discolor, assembly GCF_004126475.2. Taxonomy (NCBI): domain Eukaryota; kingdom Metazoa; phylum Chordata; class Mammalia; order Chiroptera; family Phyllostomidae; genus Phyllostomus; species Phyllostomus discolor. Next base: position 60,979,768 of record NC_050198.1, on the reverse strand, counting down.
GCATCTACCCAAAAGATAGACACATATTGAGTGTGGGGTTATATGATCAAATTTTAATAGGCTGGGACTTATATGCAACTCATCAGGCAGTTGCAGCCCAGGGGGAAAAAAAGATTCTATTAATGTTTTAAAATCTTGACTGACTGCAGAGCAAAGCAAGGTTCCCATCTATTTCATGTTTTGTTTAATGAACTGTGATATTAGTAAGTTGCCATAACTAAAGGGTGCCAGATTTTTCTCCAATTAACTGCTTTCAATATATTTATACTGGTAGAAGTTAATTTTAAGCCTCGCTTTTTGTAGTTTCAAGGCATGACTGCCCATGGTAAAAAGAATAGGTTAAATGGGAATAAAAACCTAGAGAACTTCATAATTGTGGAAAACAATGTAGAAAAATAAAAGATCCAAGACATGAAAAGTATGAAATGAAAAAAGCAAACCATTCCTTCTCAAATATGGTAAATATAGACCCCATCACAAATGATTTACTATATGTTTCATATACAACATAAAAGTATTTCTATACTGTGATGAGCAACTGAGAGTTTTGTGAAAATGTAATTTCTCTGAAAATGCCTGTACTGTCCAGGGCCCTAAAGCAAAAACTTAAAGCCTTCAAAGAAGAAATCTTCTAGCTGACACCTATAAAAGTGATGAAATAGTTCCTAAATACAAGGATTTACCTGAAAGCAAGCAACTCCAAAGGAAATTCCAGCAACCACTCCCATTTCTGATTCTATAATGGTCATGACCTTTATAAAACAACCCTAATGGGAGAGGAAAAAACCATTAAGTACAGCACAAACATAACATTTGCATCATACATCTCTGCAAAAAGATGACAAATCCTGTCTCTTTTCAAGCATTTTAAAAGGAGGTTTTGACAGAAGTTTAAGGAATAGAAGTTTCACTTTTTAGATTACACATTTAAAAAATGTTTCTTGCTAATTATATGAACTCAAGTCACAAATTTTCTGAGTTTCAGTTTCCTCATTTACTCAATGAGAATAATACCTGCCCTATTTCAGATTATGTGTATTGAGTAAAAATTAAAAATTAAGTCAACTCTGTATTCAGTTAGTATCTACAAAAATTTTTTAAAGGCTCCTTACTTCATTGTTTACTTTATCAGGATCTCTCTGAGGAGAACAATCTTCAAGTTTGCAGCAGCTCTTGGGAAATCCTTTTTCTAAGTAATAATTAGTGTCCTTCCAATCTCCAAAGTTGGTGGCACCACAACAATGCAACTGAAAAATCCCAACAAAAACATTGATACTTCACATTATAACTTTGTAGTCAAACATTTAACCTATCATCTTAGATTACAATTTGTGTTCAAGACATTTATTATATTTAATGATATTTTGTGTGGCTATCCTCAATTATAATTTGAAACATGAGCACTTGTTTTAAACACCAAATGTTTCTAACATTTTTGGACTGGCCTTACTTTCCTGCTATTGTTGGTGATCCCCTCCCATGATGTCAGCAGGGAGTGAAAGTTTCACATGTGAGAATGATTAGGAGAAAATGGGGATATGTCCCTTAGTATCATTATACTCTTCTTTCCAGGGACATGTCTCCATTCTTTCCTAATCTAAGATTATAAGAGTATAGGACAAGTGGACAATACCTACTAGCCAGGACCCTATCCTCCTCTCTCAGGGGACAAGAAATGTGTTCTCCTCTTGGGAAGCTACCACCCCACTTACCGTATTTTGAATCTTGTCTACTGCATCACTTCTATAATCTCCTGTAGCATTATACTGCTTTAAAGCTTTCTCATAATTATTCTTAAAGCTGTTCTTAATCTACAGCAAAGAAACACAAGGACAGTAAACAAAGATTCTAAAAAAGTTCTTTTAATTTCTAGGTCAAATAAGAAATTCCTACATTTTGAGGGGGGAATGCAGACAACTGTACTTGAACAATAAAATTTAAAAAAGAAATTCCTACATCTGGCCAATGGTCATATCTTTGACAGCAGTAATATGCATGGTAATTAACTTATATGGTCCAATCCTGTCCTCCAAGGGATATAGTTTAGCTGAGTGCATTACTAAGCAAAACACTGCAATAAAAGATGATAAGCATCACAAGTACAAAGTGCTGTGGGAACATGTATTTATTCAAGTGGCAGCTCTATACTGCTGTATCCCCCAGCCCCCAATCTTTATCCAATTTAAACAGTATAAATTTGATACCTATGGAATTTTTAAGCTACAGAACCTTACTTTGGGAGACTATACTACCAGTTTGTGAAATGCTTTCATTGATGAGCCTTCACTGCTCACTGAATCATTTCCTAACCCCAGGCTTAACAGAGTAGAACACTGATTTCTAATTCAATATTAAGATTTTCATGATTGTATTAAGTATATCTAATCTTCTCTGTGTGGCATAAGTGGAGAGGGTATCAATTTTGTGTTTTAAACAATTTCCTATCAAAGTTATAAATTGTATTATTTCCACTTTAATAGATACTTACACACAGAAAAATGACTAAAAATACATGTGATTATGGGTACCTTTAATTTTGTTCTGGTAATTGTTAGTGTTCACAGTTTTCTATGTCTTCTTTTATATTAAAAGTGGGCTAGATTTTTATAAGAAAGCCATTACAGGTTGCAAATTAAAGCTTTAAACACAGCTGTAAGTGAGTTTTAAACTAGTAAAAGCTGTCTTTAACTCTGTGACTTAATCCCTTTTATCTCCCAAACTCAGGCTTACCTCATGTCTGAAAACAAAACCTACGATGGCAGCCACCAGTTCAACCAAAAAAATGAGAGTTAGAAACATTGCATACTGCAGGATAAAAAGAAAGTCCAAGTCAGCATAAATAAGATACATCACAGCTGCAAAGGAAGTCAAAGGGGAAAAATGGTTTGTTCAGTCTGCGTGGTTTTTTTTGTTGAAAAGGACAGGGAAAACACAATAAAAGTGGTAATTAGCAGCTGAACTATTACTTGGTAAGTTTTCATAAGGAACAAGAAAATTCTTAAAAGGCCATGGCCAGTTCCAAGAAACAAAGCCTACAAAATACATGTAAAATTTGTCAGGAATCAAGATTCAATTCTAAGCAAAATTAAGGACTCACCAGTTTTAGCATCCACGTAGAAGCTCGGCAGGTAGCAAAACAGCCGAAGGTGCCCAAAAGAATGATGACAGTGCCAGTGCCAATGAGCACGAAGGGAACATTGGTGGCCTTCTCATTTAAAAGAGAAAAATAATTCTCCAGGCTCACCTTGCCCCAAATGCCAATGGCAAGAAGAATTACACCAGTGATCTATGCAGGAAATCAGAGAATATAAAGTTATACACTGTATACTGAAAGTTATATATTGTATATTCAAGCCACAAACCACTCAGTATGTAAGAAATAATAGGTGTGACAAATGACTTAACAGTGTGTGGCCACAGATCTGTGGTTGGGATATGGCAGACAAGGTGGGTCATAGAGGCGGATACAAAGAGGATCTGCACACAAGGACAGGCCTTGATAAAGCCACACGCTACACCATCAGGTAGCCCAGGTAGCCAGGGTGAAGCCTGGGGCAACTAGAGAAGGCACCTTAATAAAATCCTTAAACTTCTGTTTGTTTTTTGGAAACACAAGCCCAGAGCATATTTGCCCTAGGGACCAAAACTTTCATAGCTATTTTACTACCGCCTTAGGAAACCTTCCTGGAGGAAAAACGTTTTTATGAATTCCAGAACCTCTCCCCTTCCCCCAAGTTTAGAAAGATGAGGTATAGTACACAAAAGCAAGCCAAGGACAGACGGGCGGGAGTGGGGCCATTACCACACTTACGAAATACTCCCCTCTTAAGAGGGGAGGGGGTAGGAGGAGTGGGAGAGAGAAAGAAGTGAGACAGAGACACTATTGTGCAAGCAAGCTCTCAGGCTTGCCAGGCCAGCCCGGCCTCTCTAATGGTCCAGGGACACCATCTGCGTACTCTGGGGGGGTTAACTCCCTTCCTCGCACCTACCCCACCCTCTGACCCCGCAATGCAAGGCACATCTGGGTCTCAGTTCAGCCTACCAGTCGCCGTCGTCCCGCACCCCGATCCTGATGCAGACGAGATGCCGGAGCTGGAACCCAAGCAACTCATCGCCAGCACTGGATTCCCACAACAACCTTCTCTCAAACCTCTCCACCCCGTGTGTCCTTTCGAACCCCGGATATAAGCTCCCTCCGCTCAAGTTCACAACCCCAATCCAAGCCCAGGATCCCCTCCGATTCCCGGAGGCCTCCGTCTCTCACCCAGAAGATTAAAGTGTAGATCAGAAGGACACTCTTGAAACAAGTAATGACTGGTTTAGTATGCAGTCTCCGAGACCGGGACGCCATGACTAGCCCTCAACCCTACCCAGTCGCGCAGGGCGAGCAGAACACAGAGAGCAAGATGTGGAGTCCCCGAGTCTCTCCGGAAACTGCCGAAAACTTACGAGCGTTCACAGCTGGTGATAGCTGGCAACACTACTGAGTTTTCTAGAGGGTGGAGTCCAGGAGGCTATCCGGAAAGTGACGAAAATTTCTGAGCTCCCTCTGCCGAAGGCTGCTGAAAATTATGTGCAAAGGTTGTAGCGTCGGGAATTTCTTACATCTTTCAGCGGACCTTGCCTCCTTTTTTCTACTAAGAATCTTTCCCGCCCCCTGCCTGTCCTCCACCCTTATAAATTTGAATTGTTTCTGTCACCCGCAGCACCCGCGCTCTGAGATTCTGCCTTATCGGCCACTAAAGCCCTAGAAGGAAGGAAAGGAATAAAAAGAGGTTAAAAGTAACTTAATTACACTGTATTACATGGCAAAATACCCACAAGAAATATATTTCCAAAGGGAACAAAGTGGACTGCAAATCTGTAAGTACAATCACACGTTTTTGAGACAAAACTGAAGGGAAAAGTGTAATTTACTTGAGTGGAGGGATTAGGCTGATTTCTTTCTCATTTGTTTTGTGCTTCTCAAATTTTTAAAAATATTTTATTTATTTATTTTTAGAGAGAGGAAGAGAAGGAGAAAGAGAGAGAAACATCAATGTGTGGTTACCTCTCATACCCCCTACTGGAGAGGTGGCCTGCAACCCAGGCATGTGCCCTGACTGGGAATCGAACTGGAGTCCCTTTGTTTCACAGGCCAGCAATCAGTCCACTGACTCACACCAGCCAAGGCTTTGTGTATGTGTGTGCTCTTCAATTTTTTAACATTGTTTTATGCAGTAGGTAGAAGCCATAAAAATGAATAAATTGTGGGAAATGATAACTTGTTGAAAAAATTCCAAGGTAGGTATGACAGATTGATAATAAAGTTTAGAATTTCCTCTTCTTACTTATCCTTGAAGTATGTAATTGGAAAGTTGAGGGATGTTTAAAAGTAATTGATGCTGAAATATAAGTTCTGCTATTAGCTGCAAACTTTTAAAAAGGAAAGGTGCTACAGAGAATGTCAGGTAAATGTAACCCCTTTTAAAATGTTACCATAAAACTGAAAGGCACTGTATATTCCAGTTCCAGGTTCTTCAGATTAAGAACCAGCTGATCACAAAAAGGCTGAAATCTAAGGTCACTCGGCTAAGAGCAAAACAAAAACTAGAGATTACTGTGCTAGTATTATTTTTCCTTTTAAATCATGTGTGTGGGTAGCTCCATGTTCCCATGTTCCCATCATGAACAGGTAGGTCTATATTGTTACAGCACAGAATATGTACCAAGGTCTGGTTTCTCAACTAAAGAGTAAACTCCTTGAGAGCAGAAACTGAGAGTCTAGTGAGGATGTGTTATTTCTAGAGGGATGGGATTAGAAGAACATATCAGTTGCATATCCAACCCATTATATCATCATTGACAAAAGCTTAACATCATAAATGAGCATTTAGTAGTATCACTATGGCAAATAAAGTCTTGCATTGTGAAAGAGAGGTAAATGCCAAAGCTTTTCGCTTGAAACCTTGCTTTAAACATATACCACAGAACCAAAAAACAGGAAAGTTCCATTGACTTGGTCACACAGAGCTTCCCTGTGCTTTGAATATTGACCTAGGACCAGTTCCTTTTAGCATCATGCCAGATGTCTGAGGTCTAAGAGAGCAACTATTGGAGAATGAATTATTGCACTGCCAGGCTTTACACTAAAATTTTATCCTAAAATTTAAAAAGCCTAACATATAAATGAATGGAGGGGATGGGTAAATAATACAACTATACTCCTGTTAGCACTGAAACAAGGTCGTCAGGAAATAGAGCATATGTCAAATTTTCAATTACCACATATGTCATAGCTACAGGAAATGAGGTTTGAGAGGGCCTAAGTATATTAAAAGCTTTCTTCTGAAACTAGATAACACTCTTCTAGAGGTTCTCCTATTAAAACAAACAAATATCAAGGGAAGTCTTGCTAACTCTTTGTCATCTTAAATGGAAGTTTCCTCTGAAATTTAGGCTTGTACTGTGTCCTGCAAGAGATTTGCAATGTAAGCTCCAGAGCAAAGAAACATTTCTGTGGTTGAAGAAAAAACAAAATAGTCAAAGCAAAAGCTACATCTGATTTCCAAAAATGTGTTGATTTTCTTCCTCTCCCTTCCTCTGCCACTCACAACGCTGCTTTGTTTGAATAAGTCAGTGCCAAATTAAACCACAAGATGACATGGAATTTAATATTCCTATGTCCACAACACCTTGCACCCCTGCCTCCCATGCTGCTATATCCCCCTCCCCCCTGCCATGCCATCAAACCCAGAAATTCAATTTAGTTCAAATTTAGGCCTGGGTTTGGGTCCAAACACAGACCATAAAGGCATTTAATCACATTTAAGGCAATGTAAGAAGTAATTCTCTAGGTCAGAAAATAAGTTTATTCTTTCAAGTATTAATGATGACTGCAATATTGAGTCTTGACTATGTACCAAACACAGTTGCTAAGCACTCAACACTTGTCACCTCATGCATACATCACAAAAGCTGTTACTATGAGGTCAAAACTACTACTGGCAGCAGTTTACAGATGTGGAAACAGGTTCAGAGAGGCTAAGTAACTTGCCTAGGACTAAGTCCTGCCAACTTCAGTTTCCCTCATTAGAAACAGGGCCCACTCAGTGATGAGACATAGCTATCATTGTGCAATTGTCTGGGCTGAGAATAACCTTACTAATGACTGCTGTACTAAGACATTTAGCCACGAACAAGATCTCTTTAGAGCCCCTGAAGTACAAGGACCTCAATCATTTCCCCAATTTTGCCTTGTATTTGAAGTTTTTTTGTTGAGTTTTACTTTTGCTTTTATTCCAATAGCCCAAATGCCTAAAAAGTTACCCTGCCCATCCCAGAGTGGTGTGTAGAGAGTTCAATACATTTTCTGATATAACCTCTTAATTTCTCCTTCTTCCTGATTACAAAAAAACACATATTTGATACTGAAAATGTAGGAAAAAAAGGAAAATGTGTTTTAACTATTGTTGCTGCTTGTTTTACATTCAATATTTAGTAGGTATTTTTGTTCCTTTCCAATTAACTTCTTGTAACCTGGGAGATTAGGCACTTAAACTATGCTCCCTCTAACAAATATGATATCACTAATTTCCTACTGCTTTTCCAACATTAAGTGTCTGTTCCACAATAGATACAGTATGTTTAGCTCCCTAATACATAAGATATTCCCTATCCTCTTCCCATCTCCAACCTCACTCAAAATTTCTGCCCCCTACTCAAGTACTTAGGGTTCAACTCAAGCCCAACTCAAAGAGAGTGTCCTTCTTCCACCCCGCAACAAAACCTCCCACTCCCTCAGGACCTCACGTTCTCCCCTGTTCCCACCTCTCCTTACCACCACTCCCCCACCCCAACCCCCACTCCCCACTATCCCTCCTTCTCCCCTACTTCTTAACCCCCCACACAATACTCATACTCTGACCATTCATATTAACTCAGACTCTTAATTACTACAGTACCTGATACTCGCTTTCTTCTCTGCTTACCTGTTTCATATCCTGCTGTCTACATGTTCAGACACTATTTGAAGAGCCAGTGTGGCAGGCTAATTTTCCCCTTTTATACTCTCCCCAACACCTTAGGAAACAATGCTCAATTGATGAGCTTGTTTGATGCTCAGCCAATCCCTGTTGAGCTTACTGGTCATGGCTGATCTGTAAGGCTAATCATTTAATAGTGACTCAAGGTTTGATTAATTAAATTATATTAAAGCCTAAATGTCTATGCCATCCCAGTATGACACTGCTATAAAACAGAAAAATTAAGTGGAGCTGCTGTGTAATATCTTGGACCATTACTGCACTCTGTCTTAGAAACCAGTAAAAAGACATAAACCATTTCACTCACAATACATCATATCTCTTATTCTTGTAATGACATTCACCCTTTTGATTTTCTAATACTTTTTCTAGTATCCTTTCAATTACTTTTGGCTAAATGCCTATCATAAAGTTTTAAAGCACCCTCTACCTATTAAAACCTAATTTTACATTACTGCCATTGGATAAACATCATTTAAACACACAATTTAAACATCATTATTTAAATAGATAATTCATATGTACAGTTTTAAAAAGTAGTTTCCTAAACAGAAATATCTTTTTATAGCCATTGCTTCTTATGCATTTTCATTATTTTTTTCTCTGAAATTCTCTTCTATGTCTATTTGAGACACATAGAAATGAGAAATACTCTTGAATGGTATTAAAATTCACAATTCCATGTCAATTTGCTTTAATCCATTTTCTATGAAACCTTGTTTCTAGTCTAGCCTTGTTAAGCTTTGCTGAGATCTCAGCAAGGCAATCTGTTAGGAAATAATATTTCTTAAAGCTATCTGATTGGCCCTGGCTGGTGTGTCTCAGCGGACTGAGTGCCAGCCTGCGAACCAAAGGCTCGCCGGTTCAATTCCCAGTCAGGGCATATGTCTGGGTTGCAGGCCAGGTCCCCAGTGGTGGGCACATGAGAGGCAACCACACGTTGATGTTTCTCTCCCTCTCTTTCTCCCTTCCTTACCTTCTCTCTAAAAATAAATAAATAACATATTTTTAAAAACTATCTTATTGACTTCTGAGTGGCTTCATATTAAAAGTCTTGTAGTTGAAAATGATACTGAACTTCAGGAACTTTAAGAAATTGATATTTATATGTATCAGTGTTGTCAGTCTCTGTGTCTTTGTCTCACCTTCCTAATCAAATGATGTGGACACGTGTTTTATTTAACTGTATCTTTACAGTGTCTAACACAGTGTTATTCGCACATAGTACATGCTTAATGAATGTTGGTTTTTAAAAATTAACCCCACCTATTTTGGATAAGCTCTTTGTATATATTATGCTTCACAGAATACTGTCTCTCTTATCTGATTTTATCTCCTTTGTTTTCCCTATGATTTCCATATTCTTCCCTGTTCACCTTCTTCTTTAACCTCTCTCTGCTAGCTATCTGTCCTGCTCCTTCCAGCTCTAATTGGGATGTGAGATCTTATGCAACATCCTCATCCTAGCATGTGCTAGGGTCTGTGTCTGGTGCTGGTGAAATGAAGAAGACCCTATACACAGTCTAGTGGGGAACAGAGTAAAATTTGAGATTAACAAACTAGTATATATAGTATAGAACAGAGATTATTAGAAGTGAACAATAAGTGTGATAAATCCTATGACTGAGACATGTACACAGTGATGTGATAGAAAAGGAATTTGAAGTAAACCAGCTCTGGCTGAGTTTGGTCGAGAGCAACTTCTGAGCAGCAAAGAAAATATGGTTTTCACACACCAGGAAAGGAGGGAAAGGAATGCAAGGTAGAGAAAATATGTCTGTACAAAAGCACTGAAGTGTGAAAGGAAGAGCAAGTAGTTCTGTATGTCCAGAATGACAAGTCATGGGGTAAATATTTAAAACTAAGGTGAGGATATAGGTGGAGTATTCTTGTGAAGGATTTGGAATGCCCTGCTAAGAGTTCAGTGTGTACTCTGCCAAGAGAGAGCCAGTGAAAGGGTTTTTCTTTTTTGTTTGTTTGTTTTTAGGGAGAAAACAACTATGGTAAAATTTATTATTCCTTCTCTCTCTCTCTCTCTCTCTCTCTCTCTCTCTCACACACACACACACACACACACACACACACATTTAATAGATTCACTATTTTCTAACACATATTAAGTGAACACATTTTGACCTCAAGGGCCCTACAATCTAGCCCTACCCTATTCATTCAACTTTGTTTCCTACCACTCCCCCGAACCTTCTAACCAGTTAGCCCAGACCTCTCTGACCTAACAGTAAGCTTTTGTTTATGTCATTTACCTTTCCAGAGAGCATACAAAGGACTGCCTCTTCCCACAGAGTGCTTAGAGAGTCCTCACAGTCTATACCACACATTTTGAAACTTTATGTGATCTTGTATTATTTTCTAATTATTTGTGTCCCCCTTCCTTCCTCTACTAAACATAAACCTTCTGGAAGCTGGAGAGTAAGCTCCTTAAGATCAAGGCTCGGAGTTCTTACTACTATTCCCCCAGGTCTTAGGTGATAGTAGATGCCTAATGAACGTTACTTCCCTAAGCATGAACAATTGTAATCAACATTTTTGTTGAATGTATGTCTCCTCCATTACATAGGAACAAGAACTTTTGCCTTTTTTGTTCACTGATGTTTCTCAAGTACCTAGAAGAGTGTGTGGTACATACTAGATGCTCAATAAATATTTGTTAAATTAATTATGGATTAAGATGTCAGGGATTTTTGTCCATCAACCACTCTTAACACAGTAGATGCTTGATAAATTTATTGAATAAATGAGACCAAGATCATATCTTCCACTTCATTATACCACTATCACTATTGAATACATGGTAGACATACAATACATACTTATGGTTTGTGGATTGGAAATGAAACAGGCTTGCTACTAAATTTTTGTTCTCATAAGCACAATTCTTCTCTTCATAACTTAAAAGTGGTTACAAATTTTCTTGCACATACAGGGAATAAACCCTTTCTACAGCACTTAAAATCATTTCTACACAACCATTGATTTCTCAAGGACATAAATGTCAAGTCTGAGGGGAAGGAGAACGTAAAGAGTTGGCCTGAACTATGATAGAATAGTTTCATTACCAGATACTAAAAAGAAAGCTTGTTTAGTGAAGAGAAACATATACCTCCATCACAGGTCACTGGGAAACAGCTTAGCAATGGCTATAACCTTGTAGGTTTGCTTAAACAGCCTTCAGCTAAAGCCTCTCAAAACATGCTTTCCCTTCACTCTTATTATAGGAAACTAGCCTTTATTCTTCTTGATGTTTGTTGTAAACGACATAATCTTATCAAAAACTGAAGTCCATAGAAGTTAGTCAATTGGTGCTAGGGTTTCAAAGTGTGTTTGACCCTATACATATGGATGACAAGGCAATTAAGAAATTACAGGGAAGTCTCCAGGAAATGTCAGAGTCAGCTATGTTCTCTTCTTCTTGGAGTTTGGGGAATTCCTTTTAATTCAATCTTGATGTCATGCTGAGTCATAAAAGACGTGTTTTTCAGTGCGCCACATGTCTCTGGAGGCCCCTTAGCCAGGCTGTTAGTCTTTACTATAAGCACGGGCATGGGGCCAGCGCCATTCACACTTTCCCCTGTTCTGCAGCAGACTGACGGAGTTCCTCTAATCCTTGTGTTTCTTTTCCCCAACCTCTCTAAAACACTTCTCTGAGGGAGAAACAGCTATATCTTGGGAGCTAATATAGCTTTAAGGAAAAATTTGGCAGATGCGGATGTCCTAACATCTGGGCAGTTTTAACAGAATCCCGGAGGCCCAGACAGACCACGAGTCACTCCTTCTAGGAGTGTGAAAGTAGAAGTTTTTTCGACTGATGAAAGAAGCAGAGAGGACGGAGAAAGAACCAGGAGAGAAAGAGAGAGCAGAAAAAACTATAAAACAGGTAAGATCTGCTGCTTAATCCCTCTATACTACACTACCCCTACTTCACAACCATGGTGGGTAATGAGACCCATGACTTGGGCAACATGGATGAGGGTGAAGAGGGAGAAAGAAGTTCTTTTATGAAACTGAGTCATATGCTGCTTTTCATTTGAGCTGTGACCTGCCTGCAGGCACAGGTTCCCACCACCTTCCAGATGCTCAGCAGAAGGATGGCTGACTCCCGTGAGTCAAATTTTCATCCTAAACTTGTGAAGAAGATGGGCAGGGAAGTGGTCACAGTCTCAGGGCACCAGGTCTGGAAAAGAAAGCTCTTGCTCCTGAACCAAGGAATTGCATTGAGGCTGCATGTGGGAGGCATGGTCAGTGATTAGTTTATCTCGCTGTTCATTTTCCTGAATTTCTCTTTAAATTCTTTCTCATTTTTTTGTTCTCTCTTTCTGCCTGTATCTCTTTCCTTCAGCTCTGGCATATTACTTTTCTTTCTAGCTTCCTTCTCACATCTTTTCACTTTCCTTGCCTCCCTCACTTGCTTTCACTTTTTCTCTACCCTGCTTCCTTCCCACTGTTTAGAGAAAATCTGTAGTTAAGTAGCAATAAATTGCTACTTAAATGAATTTGTGCTATTTTTGGGCTTCTCATGTCCCTTTCGGACTCTGGCCAGAATCTGCCATCTTTTTGCTTCTCCATTTCTGAGACTGACTTCTCTCTGAGCATGCCATTTCATTGAAAGTATGTGGGTGTAAAGGTGCTTGCTGAAAAGTCCAGTGGCTGGTTTATACCAATGGGCAGCAAGTTTTTATACTGTCATTTATGAGGTATTTACCTACTGGGAAACATGAAACTGAAATCCCATTAAAGTGAGGACAGAACAGGAAATAATAGGGCAATTGGAACTTGCTCACCCTCTCCTCACATACTTCAGTATGTTCTTCCCAACCTCACTTGACTTCCTGCTGGCTCAGCAGGGTAAAATTAGAAAGTTAGGTTGAACTCTTCAGCCAAAAGCCACTACCAAACCACTAAGCTTCAAAAACCAAATATAAGAAAATTACAAGGGTATAGTTACTGACTAAAGATAAGAGGTATCCAGTCCTGTCCAATACAAAATTGGTAATAATAACTAATAAACTAATATATATTGATTTTCCCTATGTGCTAGGAAATATTGTACTCTATGAGGTAGATACTATTATTATTCTCATTTTTATAGATGAGTAAGCTGAGGCTCAGAGAAGTTAAACACTGCCCAAGGTCTCATAGCTAGTAGAAACAGAATTGGATACATATTGAGATGTGTATAACTTCAGTGTTCAAGTTTAATGTATACAGGCTAGTGCTTTCCCAGATTAGCAGTTAAGAAAAAACAGCTAAATGGATTAAATGACCAACTGGCAGTTTTTAGATCACAGATTTTCATCTTGATTCTATATGACTGTATGTTGGTCCGTTCTTGGTCTTGGTACCTCAGTGTCCCTCTCTATAACTTGGACCATGGAATATTCGCATCTAATCTCATCAGAGTCAATTGAGAATTGATTGTTTTACATCATCTTCCTTCTGGGAAGAAAAAAAGACCATGTATAACAAATAGAGTCTTGCTATTCTATAAAGTGAAGATTCTTACAAAAGGGGGATAGTAACAGGAATTCGTGAATTTAAAAATCTCTCTTCTTCCTTGCAGATTCCACATTTCTGCTTCCTCTCACTTTTGGAAGCTAACTGATGGCCAATTTATGAAATTTATTTTCCTTTGCCCTGGTACTTCTGGCCACCTACTCCTATTCTTACCTCCCTAATAATCTCTGCTCCTTAAAAGGATGGCTGGTCAAATAACTCAAAGAGGAGCTCTCTCTCTGCTGCTCTTCCTTGCTCCAGCAGTGACACCAACATGGTATACAGGTAAGTTCTAGGAGCTGTAGCCCATTATTTCCAGGGCTGAGACCAAGTCTTGGGGAAGGAGTTAGACTGCAATGAGAGACACTTAAGTTAGATAACAAGACCTATTCCCAACAACAAAAATGGTTAAACATTTCAACAGGATACCAAGGAAGGCTTTTGAGGCAAACTAACAACAGATATTTAAAAATAGGCTACACCAGCTAAAAATGAGAAAGTTGGACTACATGAATTTTGAAGCCATTGTCCTCATGTGCTTCTGCACTTAGCTTCCTACCTCCCTCCCTTTGTCTCACCCCCAGGCCTTATTTATAGGGTGAGATTTGTATAGCCCCTTTGTGCCAGAAATATTAACAACAATACAGATTGCATTGTATCAAACAGGAATTTTCCAGTTTCTTCTGGCTTGTTCCTCACCTCAGAAGGGATAGATAGTTCTGAATTCCTGAATGTTTTATCCTTTGCCCCTAGAGACATAGGGAGCTGAAGAGCACAAACTCAGTGAGGGGAAGGAAGAGGGGAGGGGTGGAATGATGGAAGGATAATGAGGGGGCAGACAGAGGTTTCTGATGGAGCCCAGCTGGCATTCCAAGTGCTAAGAATATTCTGTGGCCTGCACTGTCTGCCCTTATGGGTACTGGGGGGGGGGGGGGGCGGTGGGAGTAGGGAGAGACAGGCCCAACCAATGTAATTAGGAAAATATCCAGAGATGAGTAAATAACAAACTGCTTTCATCACAGCCACAGTCAATGCAGCTAAAAGTTTCCACATGCCCTGAGCTCCTGGTGGGGGCCTTTGGCAATAGCTCTTGTTTGTCTAGAACAGCTACATGAAGCTTTCAAACAAATATGCAAGCTTCTTCTTCTCTTTGGTTTAACCTGGCTTTGTAGGGGGTAAAACACAAGGGCTGACATTGAGATGAAGAAATTCAAGTCAAGCCCTTGGCAGAGTACATACTGTTTAGAATTAAAGCAGCCATCCTCCCCAAACTTCACAAGTTACAGTTCAAGTATACAAGACCAAAATTCAACCAAAGACCATAGGATTTAGGAAGTAGAGATTAGATGTCTCAAAACTCAATTTTGAACAGCTGTAAGAAACCTCATGGAATACAAAGGCCTTTACCTTTTCCAGGATGAAAGCCTAATCTACTGGAGTCTTGAGGAAAGGGTAATTTTATTTAAAAACTTAGATTATCTGTAGTTCTTAAAGGTCTGTTGCAAAGGCGGCACTGCCACTTCCATAAAATCACCAGAGTCTATACTCCTTCTGAGGAGCCCATGCTGTGAAATCTCTGACAGCCCTGCATACCCACTCATTCTATCCTATTCTGTTCTTAGGTGGCTATATGATGAGACAAATTTGGAATTTCCCTCCATTGCTAGCTCAGCTGTCTGACCTTTCTCCATGCATTTGTTCATCCATTCACTGTGTACACTATAAATAAATATACATATATACACACATGCACACACACATATATAATGTATATATACATATGTATACATATATATGAGGAATTTATTTATAAAAAATGTGTATTTATTCTTACACATTTAAACTTCTTCACCTTCAAAGTACTCTCCATTTGATGCAATACACCTATCAAGATGTTTTTTCCACTGCTAAAAATAGTTTTGGACTCATCAATTTTGATGCCTCTTAGTGTTTCTGCTGTTTTTTGTTTCACCTCTTCCACATTAGCAAAATGTTTGCTTTTGAGGACTTTTTCCATCAGGGAAAGAAAAAAAAGTCTCTTGGGGCAAGATCAAGTGAATAGGGAGGGTGGGGCACAGGGGTCATGCCCTTTTTGCTCAAAAACTGCTGAATGCTTAGTGCAGCGTGGGCAGGTGTGCTGGTAAATCACCCATCATGAAATGGGCAAATGCATTGAAAGGGTCTTCAGAAAAATTCACTGAAGCTGAATGCAGCCTCCAACACCAACGCCAGATGGTAAGCCAATTCAGGTGGGTTCCTAGAACACTCACCTAGTGGGGGAAACATGTACTACAAGGGGCACACCCCCTAGAAATAATTTTGGGTTTTGGGGGGTCCCCTGCAGGGATTGGGAAGGGTTAAGACTATGAATAATGCAAATAGTGTGTTAGAGGTGGATATTGGAATATATGTTCAATCCAGGAAGTCAGACCATATTTGCTATTATAAGCCAAGTAGTGTGGATCTGAAAATAATCTTCAACCGCCAATTACATTTACAAGCATATCTTTGTGAAGGACAGTGCTTGAGAAATGCTGCATAAACCTCTCTACTCTGGGACTGAAGAAGGACAAACAGATAGAACAATGTGGAAAGGGTGCCCCTCTAGTTATATATCATTTTGTATCCTAATATTTGCAGAAAATACCCAAAGATGGGCAGAGAGGGGAAATGCACGTGCTTAAAGTACTTGGGTGGCTTAAGCCCATTCCTGTCACAAAGTTGGCACTGGTGCAGCTACCCCTGGTGTAAACTATCTATAATCATCTGGCTGAGTCTTCCCTTCAGCTTTCCCACATCCCCTGTAATTCTGAAATGATGTAAAATCTTTGGTGGCCTTCGATCCCACATACACAAAGTAAAAAAGCGGGATTGCAAAAAAGATTTTGGATATTTAGCACTGCTGGACATTGTCCAAAGTCCTCCCTACTGCCTTCTTTAGTGGAGTATTGAGCAGGTCAAATGGCTCTGGCCTGGAATGCCCACTCTACACCATACTAGCTGGGAGACATGGGGTACTGTATTCACTCCTCTGAGTCTATTTCCTCATCTGTACATTACGGACAAATGAAGGTGTCAACCTCACTGAGATGTTAGGATGACATAATGAGATAACATATGTAACAGGCTGAACAGAGAACACGTGCTCAGTGATAGCAGTTGTTGTTATCCAGCTATAGGCCTCTGTCATTCCAGCTTGCTCTTCTGGTAAACAGAGGCCTGCTCCCTGCTGGCCCTTTTTTCATAAGTGAGGTCTGGAACTAGAGTGTGGGGACTGAATCCTTTAGGGTGTCACACACATCTGGCCTCCTGTTTACAGGAGTTGTAAATCTTTGAGGTTATGCTAAACTGAAATAGCTGACAAGAATTCTGACCTCCACAGAGAAACCTCCCATGTGGGAAAAGAGAGTGAGCTTGAGAAGAAAATTTTTAAAAAGTCAAGGGAAAGAGAAAAAAATGAACTCTTTCCTCTGGAATGAGGGCAAACCAAGGACATGATTTCATATGGCAAACTTTCAATTTGATTCATGCCCTTGTTCTTCAAGTTGGACTGGTTTCCCAACACCCTCCACCCCCAATCTGTGAGGAGCTTCATCGTCTAGCTCTCTGTTCTCTCATTTAGTGTAGGGGTCCCTGAGCCTCTTCGCAGACAGGTGGCTGACACACTTGTGGTCTGAGTGTTTACACAGGCCAAAGGGCTCCAGCAGTAAAACTCAGCCCTGTTCTGGAAGCACACTCTCTCCTGGAAGTAAATAATTATTCTGTGACTCCAGCATGGCATTCTGTTTTATTCCTGTGCGTGCATTAGGGCTCAGGGAGGCTGTAAGGAGGGCTTCCTGAAACTTCACTCTGGAAAAGACCAAGTTGTGTTACAATTAGTTTGTGTTCATGACCGATTTCCTGCCATCTAGTGGAACACGGTTTAGTCTCCCAGACAGCCACAGACCTGCCTGTACCAGGGACTGAGCCACTTAATGGAGTAAGGGTGGACTGGGAACATTATCTAGCTCATCAGCTCCTTCCTAAAGCTTCTGCTGATTAGAAGGACCAGAAATTTTTCCAAAGGACTTTGCTTTCTTTTTCTTTTCCCTCCAAACCAGAGCAAACTACGCAGGATGTGAAACTATTCTCAGTTCCCCTTGGCTTCTGATCCCTATTTACATTGGCATGGCAATAGTAACCTAGAAATGGCAACCAGGTGGCAAAAGGCTGGTACTCTGTGAGCTCGTGGGAGCTTGAGGAACTATTTCCTTCTGAGGACTGTGAACAGGCATATCACCAGTGGAAAGACCCTTACTCAGGCTCAATTTTTTCCTCCTACCTGGGGCAACTGTCCAACCTCAGAACTTGGTAATCAGCAGCTCACCAAGACTCATGTATTGCATCAAGGAAATGGGTCATTTGTAGTCCTGATTGGTGGGATTGATGGATAGTCAAGAAGTTTTTGTTGTTGTTGTTTTTTTTTTTTTAAATGGAGGCTTAGTTCTACCAGTACCACCCTAACCCACCCCAGGAGCTTGCCCTTCATGTACCTGAGGTGTTGAGGTTTGCCCACAATAGTTCTATTGCTTCATAAGGTAGAATTTTCCCCATTAAATATCCACCTGGCTCTCCACCCATAGAATGCCATGTCCTCAGGAAAAGACCAAGTTGAAAGGGGGAAGGGTGGTAAGGTCTTGAGTGAGAAATCAATATGTCATCTTGATATTGTCTTATTTACTCTAGGTTCAGGCTACAACCCAAATGAAAGCTACAATGAAGTATATGCTAAAGAGGCCCCACAGGTCCCTGCCCTAAACTACCGAGGTAATACTCACTGCTTCTCAGGCTCAGGAAGGGTCTTTTCTGGCCTAAGGCCCAGGCCCTTCCTGAAGCATCTTTATCCAGCTTGGCTTATATCTGCCAAAACTGAAGCTCAGGGAATCAGGGGCTGTGATTTCCAATCATGAACTTGGTTACTCACTTGCTGTTTGACCTCACCTCTCTAGCACTAAGCTTGCCTATCTATTACTAACCATTAAGTACTGACTGAGCGCCTCCTGTATGTCTAATCTTGTGCAAGGTAAGCAGTGGATTATACAAAAATGTGTGTTCCCCCAAGGAGCTTACATTCTGCTAGGGGAAGAATTATTGAGTGGGCAATACAATTAGCACATGTAGAGTGAGTAAGTGTGAAATTATGTGGTAGCAGTAAATGCAATAGGAGTTAAGAGAAACTAGTCAGGTTTGATTCCCAGCCAGGGTACATGCCTGGGTTGCAGGCTACAGCCCCCAGCAACCGCACATTAATGTTTCTCTCCCTCTCTCTCTCTCTCTCTCTCTCTCTCTCTCTCTCTCCCTCCCTTCCCTCTCTAAAAAAATAAAATAATAAAAAAATAAATCTTTTAGAAAAAAAAAGAAAAACTAGTCAGGGAAAAGATCATAAAAGATGACATTTTTTTAAAGATTTTATTTATTTATTTTTAGAGAGGGAAGGGAAGGGGAGAGAGAGGGACGGAGAGAGAGAGAGAGAGAGAGAGAGAGAGAGAGAGAGAGAGAAACAGCAATGTGCGGTTGCTGGGGGCTGTGGCCTGCAACCTAGGCATGTGCCCTGACTGGGAATCCAACCTGCAATGCCTGGTTCGCAGCCCATGCTCAATCCACTGAGCTAGCCAGGGCAAAAGATGAAATTTTAGAATAAGACTTGAATTTTGGGTAGAGTCTGAAAACTAGAAAGGGGGAGGAAGGGCATTCAGAAAAGCAAATGGCCACAGATACAGAGGTAAGAACAAACCTCTTAGAGAAAGGAGCTTACTGGAGGAGACAGGATGTTCAGAAAGTAGTAGAAGATAAAGTTGAATATAAAGCATGAGACGAAACTAGGGAAGGCTCCGTGATCTACCAACTCTTCTAAGGAGGGGCAGGAGGAGTGTCTGTGAAGAAGGCTGAATAGCTATCCCTGTACTACAAGGAAAGTTAGACCAGGTAATATGTAACATCCCTTACATTTCTAAGATTCTTGTTTTTATGCATTGCAAGCCATACAGAAGACTTTAGCTGTTGTACTATGAGTTATAAGGAGCCATCATATGTGTTTGCCCAGAGGGGTGACATTTGAGACTATTAACCTTATTATTGTGTATGTTATTGTGTACAGAAAGTAGGGGTTCAGGATGGGTAGAGCCTAGGTAAGGGAGACTCTTTAGGAATCAGTAACAGATAGTGGCAAAGAAATGGAGGGTAAGGATGAACTCCAAAGACATTTCAAAGATATGGCAAGTCCTGACTGGTGTAGCTTAGTTGGTCAGGCAACATCCCACAGGGTGAGAGGTGACTGGTTTGATTCCCAGTCAGGACACATGCCTGGGTTGTAGGTTTGGTCTCTGGTTGGGGTACATGAGAGAGATAACACATTGATGTTTCTCTCACATCTATATTTCTCTCCCTTTCTTTCTCCCTCCCTTCCCCTTTTCCTAAAAATAAATAAATAAAATCTTTTAAAAAATAGATGGCAGGACTTGGTACAGATTCGATGTAAGAGAGGCTAAGAAACAATGATGTCTGAAAGCATCCAGTCTGAATACCTGGGAGAACTCTATGGCCCTGCTCAGAAGGATAAGGTTAAAAAAGAAAACTGCTTTGGTGAAGATGCACTATAGGCATAGGAAGAAGAAAGATGGAGCTTTGTGAGCCATCAGCTTAGATGGATGAGCTTCCTGAAGGAGCAGAAGACCAAGGTCAGAGCATTAGAAGGCATCTACAGATGTCAGTAGGAGAAGAAGAGCCAACAAGAGAAAAAGAGATAGTTAATGGTCAGCCATGTAAGAGGAGATAAAGATAGTATCTATTATACAACAGAAGCCATGGGAGAAGAGGGTTTTAAGGAAGAGGAAGTGGTAAGAGATCCACTGTGTCAAATATTGCAGAAACAATTTGAGGATGCTGAAAACATTATATTTGGCAAGAAGGTAAATGGTAAACCATGAGAAAAGAGGTTCAATCAAAAAATGATAAGAACTTTGGGCTCCTATATGCTCCTTTTTTATCTTCTACCTATGTTCTTCTCACTGCCAAGTGGTCCACACCTACTGCCTCTCAGTCTCAGCACCCAGTAATTCCTAAACTTCCTACAGCCTGCTTCCACAAATCACCATGCTTAAACAACATGCCTTGAAGATCACAAGTCTATCCCAAAGCCCAAATCATGTGGCCCTTTCTTGTGCTTCAATCTCCGAAGTTTCTCAGCAGTGAGCACACTCCCTCTTCTCAACCCTCCTTTCTTGGGTTCAAAGACATTTCACTATTCTGGTTACAGCTGAAGCCAAGAAAGGAGATGGGCTCTCTACTGGTGACAAAAAAGAGAATCATGCATGGATCTGAACTTTGGGTGACCCTGACTTTTCTCCTTGACTCCTGGACTACATCTCCAGTTGCTGCTGGACACTTCCATTTGGAGATGTCTAAAACCAAATTTGTTTATCTTCCCTGAAAAAGGCTCCAATAGATGACCTTCCTACTTTTGATAATGGTGCCATCATTTTCTTAAAATTGTCTCAATCACTCTGACTGAGTGGTTTAGTTGGTTGGAGTGTCATCCCTCATACCAAAAGGTTTCAGGTTAAATCTTCAGTTAGTGCACATACCTAGATTGCAGGCTTGACCCCTGTTCAGGGCACATAAGGTAGGAAGCCAATCAATGTTTCTCTCTTACACCAATGTCTGTCTGTCAGTCTATCTATCTATTATCTATCTATCTATCTATCTATGTATCTATGTATCTATTATCTATCATCTATCTATCATTTCTCTCTCATCTCCCTGCAGTTTTCTAAACTCAATTAAAATATTCTCAGGTTAAGATTTTTAAAAATACCTCAATGGCACCTTAAGTAGCCCCCATCACCTTTAATAGCCCACTTTTCCTCATCATCTCTCACTAGTCATTCATCAAAAGATGTCATTTTTTTATTGATCCATGGATTAAAACTTCTATTATCTCACACATGGATAATGACAACTGCCTCTTAACTGAATTCTCTGATTCATGATTTCCCCTCTTCAGGGCCACTGTGATCATTTCTTCCAGAATTAGTCTCAGTCAAGCTGCCCAGCAACTCATGAAATGTATGTTTTGGCCAGCTTAGCAGAACTCGACTCTGTTACCTGACTAAATTAGCCCACCCTGAGCTTTCCCTCATCCATTTATTTTTTTACTCATTTATTCAATGAATATTCATTGAGTACCTACTATGTACTCTTGGTACTCTTCAGATGGTAATCTTCTGAAATAAATATTTATTATCTGGAACACTAATTTTGCATTCACTATATATTGCCCTTTTGGTTTACTTTTTATTACATTCAGCAAAATATCTACCTATTTAACAGAAACAGCCATGTATGATACCCCACTCAAAGCTATGTAAAAAGTTAATGCTCAAAACATGTTTACTGGATGGTTGGCATTCTTGGATTAGAAGCCACATTGTAGAAAACTATAAATAGGATAAGTGGATAGGAAGAAGCAGCAGATGCAGAATGTACTTTCAAGAGGTCTAGTGATTCTGTGATTAATATTAACCTGATCCACTGGTTATTTTAAAATCTGTACAAAGCCTTATAGAAAAATATGAGCCATATACCAACCTTTGGGTTTGGGGTCAAGTGCCTTCTGGATCTGCACATAAAACTAATTGGGTGAAGTTATCAGTGTTGCAAGGGGAGAGGGGCCTGGGAAAGTACAACCTGAAGTCCCAACCTCTTTTGTAAGGTCTTTGTGACCTCATAATCCCAGCTTCAGACTTTTTGTAATTTGGAGATGGTGTCTTCAGGTGTTGCTGCGTGAAGTGGGATGCTCAAACCCAGACACTGATTTAGGGAATATCATTCCCAGGGCTAGATGTAGTTTACACACACAATTTCATTTGATTCTCAAAACAGCCATATGGAACTGATTTATTACCCCCATTTTACAGACCAGGAAACTAAGCTCAGGAAAGTTAATTTAGAGAGTTGCAGAGCTTAGAGGTGATGAGCAGGAATTTAAACCTAGGTCTGTCTGACTCCAAAGTCATGCTCATTCTATCTCTTGTATTAAAAATGTTACCTAGTGTTTTTAAAAAAGAGGAGTTAACCAGTAAAAACCAAATCATTATTTGCCCATGTAGCTTGATGCCATTTTCATTCATCTTGAATTTACTTTCATTTCCTCTCTTGATTCTTAGCTTGGAGTCAGAAACCCTTGTCTGAGGTTTGTCATCGGTCCTCTGGACTGCCACTTTCCCTGAGGATTGTTTTAGCCCTGAGCAAGCTGGTAATTTTGCCAGGGTTATCTGAAGATAATCACAGAGAAGACCCTTTCAACCCTGTTGTAAGCAGTTTGTTTCCTTTATAATCTCTGAAAAGTGACAGGTGAATAGCTGCACAGATAGAGGTCATGGGCCTGAGTTCAAGTCCCAACTCTTCCACCTTCTAACTCTTTTATCCCAAACACTTTTATGTGCCAGTCGCTGTGCTATGTATTTTATGTTATTTCATTTAAGTAAATTGCATGCTTGTCGTGGTACGGGAGGATCTCTAAAATTCATTAAGTTTATTTAAAAAAGCATTGGTGGGGACCGTGGGCATAATATGCTATTCTAAATATTTTAAAAGAGAAAAATATAAGATTATATAGCTATATTTGCATTATTTGCTTTATATGCATAAACTATTAACAGTGGTTCTTTATGGTGAGACCAAGTGGCACTATGTGTCAGACCAGGGGTGGGAGGGAGACTTTACTGTGTAATAGTTTATACATTGTGGATTTTGAACCATGTGCCTATATTACCTATTCAAAAGTGTAAATGTATGCTTCAAAATAGCAATCTAACATGCTACAGTGGTAGATATTGTGGTTAGAAAAACTATGGGTTTGGAGCCAGACAAAGCTTGGGTTCAAATCTCTGCCCTTTACTTGCTGAGGGACCGACCATAAGCAAGTTAGTTCCTCACCTACAAGATAGGGACACACCTGCCTACTACACAGGGCTGTTGGGAGAACTATTTGAGGTGATGAATGTGAAAATAAAAATACAAATCATGGTACCCAGCACACAGTAGCCACTCAGTAATGACTAGCACATTTCCTGCCAGACATTTTCACCATGAAGTATTTAGCCATGTTCTGAGTTTCAGTTTTCCATCAGCATTCTTAGGGTACAGTTGTTAAGCCAGTTATAAATCTTTATAACTATATTGTCATCTCTCCTGTATTTCTGCATCTCATCTACATCAAGGGCATGAAGGCATTGTCACAGGCCTCACTTATTTCCACGTAGCATACTCACAAATTTTCCTTGCTCTACCAGTCTGGTGACCTTACACAAAGAGGAAATGAAATCATTCTTGAATGACTTGTTCTTGGGGACACTTGAATATCAGCACATCTCTTTCTAACTGGTCATAAGCATGTGTTTAATTATTGTAGAATACAAATATATGTACTGTCAGTCTCACCAGGCTATAGTGCCCAGAGGCTGCCTTCTTTTGCCTTCTGGGGATCTAATATACAGCATGGTGACTATATCTAATGATACTATATGTATGGTGCTGGGGTACTAGAGATATCAGAAGGAATTTATATATATATATATATATATATATATATATATAATATAAATTAGTATAGTATATATATATAGATAGATAGATACTGTGCTGTATACCTGAAACTAATATAAAACTAGAGTAAATATCTAGTTTGTAACTGAAAAAAAATCATATTGTGCAACTTAAATATATACAGTTTCATTTGTCAATTATACCTCAATAAATCTGGGGGGTAAGATAAGGTTTTTGTTCTTTTCCAGCTTTCCAACATGTTTTCTTTATACCAGGATTCCTCTGGACCAACAAATTTGAACTTATTTACAATAGCTAGGCCCTCTCTCACTGTCTCAGTATTTATCCTTATCTCTACATTTCCTTTTACTGTGTTTGTTTGTTCTATGTATTCCAATCTGATGTGTATTTTCCTTGACAGAATGTGGGAGAGGAACAGGATGTGAGTGATTGTTGAGGTTCCAGACTAAAGTCTGGTCCCATATAAAGTCTTTATGATACATGTTGTGATCACATAATGAACAGCTGTGCAACTGTAGTGCTTGAGACTTTGTGTAATTTGAAGATGGTGTCTCCAGATGGCAGCCTTGTGTTACAGCCACAGGCTCAAAACGAATACTGAAAGCTACAAACAACTGTGTTGGTGTTTGAAGGATAGTTTTCTCACTGTCACCTGTCTTCATTCTTCCACTGCCCACAAGCAGAAGTTCCAGCATTTCTCTCTTCCTTTAACTTCTGATGTGCTTTTTTTTTTTTTTTTGAAAGCCTCCTTGTTTTTGTCCCTTAGGATTTAGGGATTGAATGAGCTCACATGGGGTAAGACTACCCAACCTCAGACTAACATGTCTGTGTCATCCTGTGTATGTATCTTTGGACAGATAGCCCCTTGCTTGTTTATAAGTGTCCCTTTAAAATCTGCACCTGTTGAACCCACATTTCTATTGTGTAGCCAATGATGCCATTTTATGATGTTTTTATGATTTAATGACCGTATTACCTTCAGTATTGAACTGGGATTGGACTTTCATTCTTAAGTAGTCTTCTTTAATATTGAATTCCCTTCCTCTCTCTAACCTCCATCTTCGTATCATTTAAAAATTATTTTAAATTTACCTACTGTGATTTTCACTCTTTTTTGTGCAGAGTTCTATGAGTTCTGACAAATGCATAATCATAGAACCATCACCACAGTACCAAACAGCTCTATCACATCAAGAACTTGCCCATGCCTCTTTGAGGTTGTCTAGGACTCTCTCCCTGAAATCTGGAAACCATCAATTTGTCCCTATATTTTTGCCTCATCCAGAATGTTGTACAAAAGGAATCCTACAATATGCAGCTTTTTTGAGTTTGGCCTGTTTCACTTCACAAGCTGCATTGGAGATTCATCCATGTTAGTGCATGTATCAACACTTCCTTCTTTTGTGTGAATAAACAACAGTTAGTTTAACCATTCACCCAGAGAGGACAGAGGACATTTGAATTGGTGCCTGCTTTTGCAGTTGTGAATAGAGATACTTTAAACATTTGTATACAGGATTTTGTATGAACACAGGTTTTCATTTCACTTGGGTAAATACCTAACGTAGGATGATAGAGTTGCATGGCAAGTGTATGTTCACCTTTATAAGAAACTAACAAAATATTTTCCAAAGTGGTTGTCTCATATTGTATCTCCCCAGGAATGCATAAGAATTCCAGTTTCTCTCCATCCTCACCAGCACTTGGTTTTGCCAATTGCTTTAAAGTTTAAACATGTTAATGGGTACATAATGGTATCTTGTTGTGGTTTTAATTTACATTTCTCCAGAGACTTATGAAACTGAACATCTTTTTATGTGTTTATTTGCCATTAGTATATCCTCTTCAGTGATATGCCTGTTCATGTCTTTTGTCCATGTTCTAACTGAATTATTTGCTTTTTACTGTTAAGTTTTGAGAGTTCTTTATATATTCTAGATACTAGTCCTTGGTTGGATGTGTGGTTTGCAAATATTTTGTCCCAGTTTGTAGTTGGTCTTTAATCTATTAACAGTGCTTTTCAAAGAACAAAAGTTTTTAATTTTGACAAGTTTCAATGTGTTGATTTTTTAACTTAATTGTGCTTTTAGTGTCATGTCTATGACCTGTTAGCTCTAGATCCCAGAGATTTTTTCCTATTTTTTTAAAGTTTTATAATTTTACTTTTTACATTTAAATTTATGTATATTTTGAATTAATTTTCATGTAAGGTGTTAAGACTTAGGTTGAGATTCGTTTCCTCTCCTCCTCTTCCCTTTCCTCTCTTTCCCCTTCCCCTTATCCCTTCTCCCTCCTCCTCCTTCTTCTTCTGGCTCTTTTTCTTTTTTAACTATGGAAGTTCAATTGCTCCAGCAACATTTGTTCGAATAGCTATCTTTCTTCCATTGAATTGCTTTTGAATCTTTGTCAAAAAATCATTTCATCATAATTGTATGGGTCTATTTCTGGGCCCTCTTTTCTGTTCCATTGATCTGTCTGTCCTTTCACCAACACACTGTTTTAATTACTGTACTTCTAGCTTACTTTTCTTCCATTGCTACAGTCCCCCGATGGTGTTATACATTAAACATTCAAGATGGAGAAGCCACATGCTACTCACCAAGGGGAGGAAATTATCACAGTACCCTGGGCACTCGTTGTGATCTCTCCTGTAACCGGGGCTTTCGACTGATAGGACGAAGGTCGGTGCAATGCCTGCCAAGCCGCCGCTGGTCTGGAACTGCCTACTGCAGGCGTAAGTGGTGTGTGTGCAGATTGATACATGTATATGAGAGAGGCCAGCCAGCCACTGAGGATATATGCCTGGAGGTGTTACTATGCCTTCTGTCAAATGCAAATTGAGAATTTTCCACAGGAACCCAAAATACCATTTCCCTGTCCTAACATTCTAGCTCTTTTCCTCTCCCTGTAGTTATTGTCCAAGTAATAAGGGCATTTAAGCAGCAAAGAGTCCTTCTGGCTTGGGGACTGAGGAGTGTTTATAAGACTTGGGTTTGGGCCCTGACGTATACCTGGGCCTTCTTCTGAAACACTCAAGGAAGTATGGTCTCAGACTCTTTCCAACTTGTGGCAAACTGTAATACTTCCTGGCCTAGGGCCTTATAAGGCCTTGGCAGTGAAGTTATGAGACATCTGTTATTCTTCATATTCTTCAGAATAGCACAAAGAATTCTTACGCTAGAATGTGGGGATGCTAATGCACACATTCCAAATCATGTCTGCCTCAGCTCCCAAATCCCTATCTCTTATTCAAGACCTACAACCTACGTCTTTTTATTAGCTGAGCTTTGCCTGTCCATATGTCTATCTCTGAATGCCATTTGTAGGACATCCATGTGTGCAGGGCCCTGTATTGGTTTCTTCATAAGCTTACTCAATCCCAGATTGAGTCTATCCCAGACTAATGGGATAGAAACACAAATGTGTGAATGTGAATGTTCTGTGATCACACACACAGTGCTAAGCCTTCAGAGAGAAATTCGGTTGGTTAGAAAAGATAAGATGTGGGGGAGAGGAGAAGCTTGATAGCCAGAAATAAGGAAGCTGCCACACTCCTCTAGAGAATTAATTTGTTTTAGGAATTAGACTCCATTGTTTCCAAAACAAATTTGAATTGGCCTCACAACATTAAATAGTATAACTCTATAAATGAATATAAAACCAGTTAAAAGAATGGAGATGTACATATTTCCAGGTGCCTAAAATGAGTTAATTACTGTTTTTGAATAATTAATCTGGCTTTGCTCTTCCTCATAAGAGACAAAAAAGCAAATACTTTGGATGTGTCATTTTAACTGTTATATAATACTAAGAAAACAAATTCACCTGAAAAGACAAACATTTCTTCTTGGCACTGATTTCAAGGATGTAATTTTTTGCAAAAAGGAAACCAGAAAACATAAAATGCAATAATCTTCAAGTCTGTTTTGACCTTGAAGAAAAATGAACATAGCTTACAGAATCTTTATGCAAAGCTCCACTAATTGAACTTATGCAGGGTTAGAACTTAGAAAATGTAAAGGCATGTATGGCTTGCCCACTTGTTTCAAGTAGCAGATATTTCAAACTAGAATTTGGCAAGCACAGGCTCACAATCAACTCAGTAGCAGTCTCTGCTTCTGGCACATATATTATCTAAAGCACATGGATTCTTCTTTAATCAAATACCACAAAGTTGGCTCTCCAGACACTGGCCTGACTCATATTCTCATCCGGATAGAGGGCCAGCCTACTTTCACATGTAACTGAGCCTCAGCTGAGGAATGCCTGTGACAATACCAAAATAATAAAAAGGAGCTCTGAATTTGTTCAAGGATATCTAACATTTGAGGAACAAGAGATGAAAACTATTAGCAGCTAAGGCCCTAAATGCATCCAGAGGTTTGTATGCATCACCCCTTTTAATCTGCACAACAGTTCTATGATATATCCACATTTTAGTGGTGAAAATACTGAGCCTCTGAGAGATGACATAACTTACTCAAGTCAGAGAGCTTGCAGGGAGTGGAGCTGGGATCTAAACTCAAGTGGGATTATCAAGTCCATACACAAGTCATTTACTTCTTTGAGAACCCCTCTCCCCAGTACTACTGTACCTTATTATAAAAATAAGAAGGCAATTAGGAAAGACAGGCAATTAGGCACAAAAATGTAAAGGAATTTTAGGGTAGGGTTTTTGTATTTTATGTTATCTCTGATATGGTTCTTCCCATGCTAGATGACCCACCATCACCTCCAGGTAGTCCCACAAGTCACTGAGCTCGCCACTTGGTTTTCTCTTAGAGATGAGATGCCACACATTGCCATTTATTACGAGTGGCACCTATACCTGCACAAATGGGGTGCTTCTTGACTCCTGCTGTGACTACAGCTGTTCCAGTGGCTACCACCTGGAAGGTGACCGCAGCAGAATCTGCATGGAAGATGGGCAATGGAGTGGAGGCGAGCCTGTATGTGTAGGTAAATGTTGGTCACTCCCAGTTGTCCTGCTGCAAAGAGTCACCCTGGTGTTGTGTCCACAGAGGATGTGGAATCCTTACTGCAGAAGGCATTCTTGTTTGTTATGAGAGGGGCACTCTGGGCACATGCTTAAAGAAATTATCACTTCCCCAAGAGCTGGGCTTTCTTGAGCATCTTGAATAGAGAGAGTATCTTTTACTTACCCACTGGTGTAGTATTGGATCTATTGGGTTCCCTACAGGAAAGGCAGGGGGCCCATGGGTCAGCACTTGATTTCTGACCTTGGCAGACATAGATCCCCCCAAGATCCGCTGTCCCCACTCACGTGAGAAGATGGCAGAGCCAGAGAAACTGACTGCTCGAGTATCCTGGAACCCACCTTTGGTGAAAGATTCTGCTGATGGTACCATCACCAGGTGAGTAATGGATACCCTTTATGCTTCCCAGCAGCTTCTCCAGACTCCCATGCTGAGGCTACAGTGATGATGTACCCCATCCTTAGGATCAGGGTCACAGTGATGATGTGACCCTGATCCTAAGGATGTCTTTCCTCAGTGGTTCTCTTACTCTGTTCCATGTAGGGTGACACTTCGGGGCCCTGAGCCTGGCTCTCACTTTCCCGAAGGAGAGCATGTGATTCGTTATACTGCCTATGACCGAGCCTACAACCGCGCTAGCTGCAAGTTCATTGTGAAAGTACAAGGTCAGAAAGAACCCTTCCATTTCCACATTGTTCATTATTCATGCTCTGCCCTGACCTGCTAGATGCCACCACAACCCTCTTCTCTCTATACCTGAAACAAAAACCTCCTTTAGATTGGGTGAGAGAAAAAAACAAATTCACTATAAAGCAGGGGTCCCCAACCCCTGGGCCATGGAGCCAGGAGTTAGGAGCCAGGCCACACAGCAGGAGGTGAGCAGTGGGCAAGTAAGTGAAGCTTCATCTGTATTTACAACTGCTCTCCATTGCTCACCTTACTGCCTGAGCTCCACCTCCTATCAGATCAGTGGTAGCATTAGATTCTCGTAGGAGTGCAAACCCTACTTTGAACTGCACATGGGAGGGACCTGGGTTGCACACTCCTCATGAGAATATAATGCCTGATGATCTGAGGTGAAACTGAGGCAGTGATGTTAGCACTGGGGAGTGGCTGCAAACACAGATTATCATTAGCAGAGATGTTTGAGTGCACAGAGACCATAATAAATCAATTGCTTGCAGACTCATATTGAAACCTTATCAGTGAGCGGCAAGTGACAATTAAGGTGCATCTGGTGTCAGGCTTTATAGTGGCAAATGAGTTGATGTACTTTAATTATATAGCTGCATCTGGTGGCAGGCTTTAATTCAGAATCCAACACTTATTTTCAGTCTACACATGGCCTGCCCATTATTTTATTTACCACTCTCACCCATGCTTTTTTCCTGCACCATGCACTTGTCTCAGTCACAGTTTTGGTAAGCCCACATAAGAGCCAAAATGAGTAAAACATAAATGTCACTGAAGAGCTTCTTTGAAAAGGGGGAAAGACCCAATGATGACACAGCAGAAGACTCTAAGACTGCCAACAAAAAAGGTACATTTAAGAGAAAATACCAAGAGTCTTACTTAAATTACAGGCTCATTGCAACAGGTGATTCACATTCTCCAAGACTGCTTTATGTAATATGTGGTGACCAGCTATCCAGCAAAGCCATGAAACCTTCAAAACTGCTTTGCCATGTAGAGACCAAGCACCCTACTTTAAAACACAAGTCTTTGGAATTTTTCAAAAGAAAAAAATGTGAACATGAAGAACAGAAGCAATTATTGAAGACCACCACTTCATCAAATGTGTCTGCACTGAGAGCATCACCCTTAGTGGCTAACCACATTGCTAAAGCTGAAGAGCCCTTTACTGTTGGTGAAAAGTTGAATCTCCCCACTGCTAAGGACATTTGTTGTGAACTTTTAGGAGAAGCTTCAGTTCAAAAGGTGGTGCATGTTCCTCTTTCGGCCAGCACCATAATTAGATGAATTGATGAAATAGCAGAGAATATTGAGGTACAATTGTTACAGAGGATGAATGACTCACTGTGGTATGAAATCCAGGTTGATGAGTCTACCACTGTTGACAAGGCAACAATGCTCACTTTGGTGTGATATATTTTTCAGGAGGATGTACATGAGGATACATTATGTGCACTTTTGTTGTCAGCCAACACCACAGCTACAAAACTATTCAAGTCTTTGAATTACTACATATCAGGAAAACTGAATTGTTCATTTTGTGTCAGTATATGCATGGACAGAGTGACTGCCGTGACTGGACAGCTTTCTGATTTCATTACTCGAGCCAAAGAGGAGGCTTCTGAATGTGAGTGTATGCACTGTGTCATCCATAGAAAAATGCTGATTAGCCAAAAAATGTCACCTAAACTTAACAACATTTTGCAGGATGTGATTAAAATGACCAACCACATTAAAGTACATGCCCTTAACTTATGTCTGTTTGCACAGCTCTGTGAGGAGATGGACACAGAGCACACATATCCTCTCTTATACACAGAAGTGAGATGGCTTACTAAAGACAGATCACTGGCTAGAATTTTTGAGTTATGGGAGCTGCCCCAGAGATTTCTTTTAGAAAAACAGTCACCACTGGCAGCACATTTCAGTGACACAGAATGGGTCATAAAACTTGTTTATTTGTGTGACATGTTCAACCTGCTCAACAAACTCAATCTGTGACTTCTGGGAAGAACAAGTGTGTTGAAGTTGGCAGATAAAGTGGCTACATTCAAAGTCAAACTGGAATTATGGGGAAAATGAGTGAACATTAGGATTTTTGACATGTTTCAAAAGTTAGCACAGATTTTGAAAGAGACTGAGCCAGGGCCTTCTTTCTCCCAGCTGGTCCATGATCACCTATCTCAGCTTTCAAAAAGCTTGAGCATTGCTTCCCAACCACAAAAG
This sequence comes from Phyllostomus discolor, assembly GCF_004126475.2. Taxonomy (NCBI): domain Eukaryota; kingdom Metazoa; phylum Chordata; class Mammalia; order Chiroptera; family Phyllostomidae; genus Phyllostomus; species Phyllostomus discolor. The sequence continues at coordinate 60,947,712 of NC_050198.1, read as the reverse complement.
ACCCCCACATTGGGAAGAAATGGATCTGTGACCCAACTGTGAATAAGCCAGAGGAATCAACTTTGTCCATGCTAGAAGAGGATGAACTGCTTGAGACTGCAAATGATGGTGGTCTTAAAAGTATTTTTGAGACAACTTGAAATCTCCATGTGGTCTGGATTAAAGTCAAGGCAGAATATCCTGAGATTGCTACAAAAGCACTGAAAAGCCTGCTCCATTCCCAAGGTCCTATCTTTGTGAAGCAGGGTTTTCTGCAGTGACAGCAACCAAAACGAGATTACAGGGTAGTCTGGAGACAAGCAACACACTTCAGGTGTCACTGTCTCACATCACCCCCAGATGGGACTGTCTAGTTGCAGAAAAATAAGCTCAGGGCTCCCACTGATCCTGCATTATGGTGAGTTGTATAATTATTTCATTATATATTACAATGTAATAATAGTAGAAATAAAGTGCACAATAAATGTAATTCACTTGAGTCATCCCCAAAGCATCCCCTGCCTGCCCTCCTCACCACCCATTCATGGAAAAATTGTCTTTCATGAAACTGTTCCCTGGTGCAAAAAAGTTTGGGGACTGCTGCTATACAGGGTTAAATGGTCATTCAGGAAGCCTGCATGACATTGAGCACACACGTGTTTTAGAAACCCTGACTCCGCAACAAGGTTTTCTCATTCTCCTACATCTAGATAAAACTCACCAGGATAGTCTGTATCTACTTGTTTTCTTGGCCTTCAAATGATGGGATTTAATCAGCCTTTATTCTCAGTTTTTCGCCCCTGCTGAAATTGGTGGCATTCCCTGCTTGATTCTTCCTCTTTGTTTAGTGTTATGCTGTTTTGTTTCACTTTTTTCATTATAAATATAATTCATATTCATTCTTGAACACAGGAAATATAGAAATATACAAGGAAAAATCTATTATCCCATCTTCCACAGATAATTGCTGTCAATATCTTGGTATTTTCTTTCCTTCTTTTTTTAAATTATATTTTATTGGTTATGCTGTTACAGTTGTCCCAGTGGAATTGGAAAGTCAAAAGGCAGTTCCATTTTTACTATAACCAGTATTTTAAATTGCGAAGCTGATAAATTGCTTTTCTTCATTTTGTTTAGTTCTTTTTTCTGGAGTTCTGTGCCATGTTTCTTTGTCTTCTCCTTTTGGCAGCCTCCCTGTGTTTGTTTCTATGTATTAGGCAGAGCTACTACATCACTTGGGCTTGGTAGAGTGGTCTAATATAGTAGGTGTCCTGTAGAGTCCAGTGGCACAGCCTTCTCTTTTGCCTGAGCTGGGTACTCAAGATGCACCCACTGTGTGGGCTGTGTACACTTTCCTGTTGTAGTTGAGCCTTGATTGCTTTTGGCACGTTCAAGGTCAGCCATCACCTATGTTCTGTCCAAGGTCACACAACATAAACTACATAGAAATCTGCAGATGGCTGCTATTTGTGTTGGGTTTAGAGGTGCTCAGAAGAGGCCAAGCTGTGAACCAAGGCTGGCTGCTGCTAATGGCAGGCCTGTGACAATTTAGCAAGAGGTATGGAGCTCAGTGAAGCCAGATGCTGCTTGTTTGAGAGAATTTAGGAAAATCTGAAGCATGGGCCAATGCAAGACATTCATAGGTAAAAACCACTGGAAACAGCTTGGATGGGCCCAAAAATTGGGTGGGCAGGGCCTCAGGTAATCACCAGGGTGAGGCACACAGTATGAGCCAGGTTGATGGAGTCTCAGATATGTTACCCACCTGGTGGCTCTGTGGCTCTGTGGGTAGAGGGCTCTGAAAAGGAACAATGGCCTCTGCCACACTTCTGTTCCTCCTGTTTGGGAGAAAGCTGTCCTCCTACTCCCACCCTGTTTCCAGACAATTCAGTTCATCCATATATGTCTCTGATACCTTTCAATCTGCTACCCCCACACTGGAGCTCAGAGGAAGTGATTTAAAGTAAGTCTGTGCTTGGGCCCTTTAAGAGGAACTGCCTGAGACTCTAGAAGTTTCTGTTGTCCACAGGCTCAATACTCACTGGGTTTTACAGCCAAAAGTTATAGAGACTTATCTTTGGCACTAAAATCCTGGGCTGGGATCCTAGTATGGGGCTGGTACCCCTTGCTCCTGATTTATCCCTCCTTATTTTTATCCATTACACATGGGTGTAGGACCAGCCTGTTCCACATCTCCGCCCCTCTGGTCTGTCTCAATGTGGTTTCTTCTTTATTCCATAGTTGGTTTCTTCTTCAGTTCCATAGTTGTAGGACTTCCATTCAGCTCGATTTCTGGTGGTTCTGAATGATGGTTGTTTTATAGTTTAGTTGTAATTTTGATGTGGTTGTGCAAGGAGGTGACCCTTGTTTAAGCCTATGCTGTGAGCCTATGCTGACATCTTGACCAGAAGTCCTGGTATTTTCTTTCCAGTCTTTTCATAAACTTTAAAAAAAACATATCGTTGACTCATAATATATATCCATTATCAATCAGATCACCTTTTTAAACTTTTTATTATAACACAATTTCCTATGTTCTTTACAGACCTTTCAGTAATATTTTTTTACTGATTAATAAAGACATTTTTATTAATACTGGCTCTGAAAATATAGGTATTAGTACCCCTATACTAAAACTTTCTTAGTATCAATAATATATGGTATAAGAAGAAGCTTTCAATGCTCAGGGAAGGCTGTGTGGTAGTTTTCTACAGTTACTGTTCACTTCCTGAACAGTACTTGGAGCTGCAGACACATACTGGACCAGAAATTCGAAGGGGGATCCCAAACACCAGGAATTTAGTTTAAAAATAGTGTGTGGTCTTCCTAATGCAATACACCTATGGAGATGTTTTTCCCACTGTTGAAAGAGTCTTCAAAAAAATTTCACTGAAGCCAAATGCAACCTCTCACAACAATGCCAGCTGGTGCACTGCAGATGGGTTCCCAGAACATTCACCGAGTGGGGAAGCCTGGACTACAAGGGACTGCTTGCCAGAAGATAATTCCAGGGTTTCTTGGGCCCTCATCATACAAGCTCACACTCTAGTAGGAAAAGTGGATGAGCATGCAGACCATGAACAGCATGTGCAATGAAGGAGCAGCTACTTCAGCTCAGGTGGTCTGGCTGGGCCTCTAAAGAGGGGTCATGACACTGAGGCCCAAACAGAATCTCAGAGAAGTACGTGGTGGAGGAGGGACAGGAGGGTGGTGAGGGGCAGGCACCTCAGCACTGTTGTTTTAGGGGATTCACTCCCCTCTCCCTGCACCCAGAGGCTTGGAGGCTGCAGGCCCCACAGCACACCTGCAGGGCCAAGTCACATGAGGAGTTCTCTGAAGTTGAACACTTCCTCACCAAGCAGTCCTTCCAGGCCCAACATGAACGTTCTCTCCTGCTGCTCCAGCACTGGAAGGTCCTCAGTGTCAACACAGCCCAGGAACCAAAGAGCATCTTTGTAGCATGGTTCCTGATCATCTAGTAGTATTTACTGGACAAGTGGTAGAAACAGCTGTGCACTGATGTCACACCTAGGAGGTTGTTGAGCATCTCTTTGACATCCTCAATTGTTTCCTTTGTAACTTGTAGGTGCCTGATGTCTAATTTTAGGGCTCCAATTGCAGTTTTACACAGGATCACCACGTCATTGCTACTTTTCACTTTCTCATGGGCGTTCTCCAGAAAAGAGCCACATTAGGATCTGTCATGTGTCTGACCACATGAAAGATGATATTTACCAGGGACAATGGGTTCACCCTATGTTCAAATTCACCAATGAAGTTTTCATAAAGCTTAATGAGACCAACTCCTTGGGCAAAGCATGGTTTCTGCACAACATCAAGCATCTGAAATGTCAGCTGATGCCACAACTTCATGTAGAGTTCCTCCAGATGGTACCACACAGAGGCCTGGCTGGGCTGGAGCTCTGGCTCTGCTGTAGAAAGCCCGCTGCATCCTTCATGATGGCGAAAGAACACAGAATTACAGCAACACTGAGAAGCCAGCACTGCAGGAATGGCAGCCAGAAGCACTCACTCTCCAGGATTATTTTTAATGATAGCATAATAATGTACTTCTAAAAATATAATTTGCTTAACACTTCTTCCACTGGTGGATATTTAAGTCTCCTTCTATTTTTTTAATGTTAAAAGTAATTTTATAAGGTGGTCATCTTTATGTAGGATGTACACAAAGTCTGAAAATAAAAATGGCAAAATTTATTTCACAGATAAATGAAGTCTTTTGATGACAGTATGTATACTCACTTGTGCTTCCAGATTTTGTGAACATCTTCGTCTACATTTCAGATTTAATTCCTTAATAAAAGAACATTCTGGCTGTGTTCCTGGCCATTGGAAACATGGAGAAGTCAGTCATTCTGATCATTCTAGGTCTCCTGATCTAGGAAACCCAGCATTGGCATCCTCTTAACCTTTTTTTTTTCTCCTAAATGAGATGCCATAGCCCCTAACTTGAATTCCTCCTTAACAGTGAGACGCTGCCCAACTCTGAAACCACCACAGCGTGGCTACCTCACCTGCACCTCAGGGGGAAACAACTATGGTGCCACCTGTGAATACCACTGTGATGGAGGTTATGAGAGGCAAGGGACCCCTTCCCGTGTCTGCCAGTCTAGCCGCCAGTGGTCAGGATCACCACCCATTTGTACTTGTGAGTAAAATTAGGGAATGGGGAGAGTAGACATATTGATCAGAGTAATTTGGAGGATCTCTCAATTTATATGACACATGAGTTCAATAGTTATGTGTATGATGTGGGAATGGGGAGGTGTTTTAGATGAGTTTATTTTACAGGCCAGTGTTCTCCTTCAGAATACGCCTACTCCAAGACAAAGGGTTTTAAATCTCTAAGTATTTTTTCAGGATTTTTCTCAAGGAAAGGGAGAAACAACCAAAAAGGGTTAACCTGAAAGATTGGAATTCCTCAAGATGTTTTTACCCATGCTGGGGTGAAGGAGGAGTCCATAATCTAAATGGCAATCTGCTTCTGCCCTAGCTATGAAGATTAATGTCAATGTCAACTCGGCTGCAGGTCTTCTCGATCAGTTCTATGAGAAACAACGCCTCCTCATCATTTCAGCTCCTGATCCCTCCAATCGATATTACAAAATGCAGATCTCTATGCTGCAGGTGAGACCCACTCCACTAATTAGTTCTTGACTGCTTTATATACTCCCTAACCTCACCCCATTATTTCCTTATCTCTTCCAAATCAAATAGTCGCTCTTTCTGCAGCACAAACCCTACTTCCTCAAACTCCTTGTGGACAACATTTGATCAGTTTAACTCTACACAAATTTAGTACTTTTTAAAAATTGCTATGTTTTCACGAAAAAGACAGTGAGGACACTGGAATTGTGGGTGTGACTTGAAGGGTGCTTGGTGAAGAGTAGAAAGGGATGTGGCAGAACACTGTAGAGAGACTTATAAACCAGGTATGATCAAATGTAAATATTGGCATTAAATTATGTTTATGTTTTCAAGGAATAATGACATTAACAAATACTTAGGTGAGTACCATATAGATACCAAGTATATAAGGATGTACTTTACACATATTCATTTAATTCTCAAAACAACACTTAACAGGTAGATACTATTACTATCCCCATTTTAAAGGTAAGGAAACTGAGGCATACAGAGGTTAAAGATTCACCCAAATCACTAGCTTGTAAGTGGCTAATCCAGAACTGAACCCAGAGAGTCTGACTTCAGGATCTGTACTCTTAGCCACCACACATAGCAGAAAAGAAGAAAAAGTATAGTGATATTTCAAAATAAAATTAGGGAGTTGTACAATGATTTTTTATAGCAGGAAAAGAGAGCAGATTTATTAAGTGACAGTACACTCCACAGAACATGGGAGTAGGCGAACTCCAAACACAGATTGACCTCAGGGGCAGGAGGGATTCTAGTTTTGTTTTTTTTTTTACATTTCACTTTTTTGTTGACAATCTTTTTTTATTGAGATATAATTGACATATAACATTATATTCTTGTCAGATGTACAACATAAGTCAATATTTGTATACATTGTGAAATAAATACCACAATAAATCTAGTTAACATTCATAACCATACTTTTTCTTATGATGAGAACTTTTAAGATCTACCCTCTTACTACTTGTAAATGCGCAATACAGTAGTGTTAGCTATAGTCGCCATACTGTATGTTCCATTCCATGACTTATTTTATAACTAGAAATTTGTACCTTTTCACTACCTTGATCCATCTCACTCACCCTGCTTTCCCTGTTTGTGGCAACTACTAACTGTTCTCTGTGCCTCTGAATTTGGTTGAAAGTTTTTTTTAAATGTTTTTTAATTGACATTCGAATACAGTTGTCTCCATTTTCCCACCACTATTTCCCCTGCTCTACCCATGCCCACCTCCCCCCCTCAATCCCACTCTTCCCTTGTCTCCATACATGGGTCCCTCATTCATGTTAATTTACATCCCTTTCCCTTCTTTCCCACATTATTTCCCTCTCATATCCCCTCTGGTTACTGTCAGTTTGTTGTCTATTTCAATGTCTCTGGCTATATTTTGCTTGCCAGTTTTTTTTTTGTTGTTAATTATGTTCCACTTAGAGGTGAGATCATATGGTATTTGTCTTTCACCACATGGCTTAGTTCACTTAGCATAATACTTTCCAGTTCCATCTATGTTGTTGTGAAGAGTAGAAGCTCCTTCTTTCTCTCTGCTGTGTAGATTTCCATTGTGTAAATGTACCATAGTTTCCTGGTCCACTCATTTACTGATGGGCACCTAGATAGTTTCCAGCACTTGGCTATTGTAAATTGTGCTGCTAAGAACATTGGGGTGCACAGGTTCTTTTGAACTAGTGTTTCAGGATTCTTAGGGTATAAATCCAGCAGCAGAATTGCTAGGTCAAAAGGGAATTCCGCTTTTAGTTTCTTGAGGAAATTCCATGTTTTCCCCAGAGGCTGCACCAGTTTGCTTTCCCACCAACAGTGTACTAGGGTTCTTTTTTCTCCACAACCCTACCAGCACTTATTGTTTGTTGATTTGTTTATGATAGCCATTCTGACCAGTGTGAAATGGTATCTCATTGTGGTTTTAATTTGCATCTCTCTGATAGCTAGTGATGCTGAGCATCTTTTAATATGTGTCTGGGCCCTCTGTATGTCCTCCTTGGAGAAGTGCCTGTTCAAGTATTTTGCTCAATTTTTTATTATTTATTTATTTATTTATTTAGTCTTCCTGGAGTGGAGTCATGTGAGTTCTTTATATATTTTGGAGATCAAACATTTGTCCAAGTTATCATTGGCTAATATTTTTTCCCATACAGTTGGTTCTCTTTTCATTTTAATGATGTTTTCTTTAGCCATGAAGAAGCTTTTTATTTTGATGAGGTCCCATTTGTTTATTTTTTTCTTTTATGTCCCTTGCTCTAGGGGACATATCAGTGAAGACGTTGCTGTGTGGAATATCTGCGATTTTCCTGCTGATGTTTTCCTCTAGGACTTTTATGGTGTCATGACTTATATTAAGTCTTTTATCCATCTTGAGTTTATTTTTGTGTATGGTTTAAGTTGGTGATCGAACTTCATTTTTTTTGCATGCATCTGTCCAGCTCTTCCAACACCATTTGTTGAATGAGCTATTTTTAGACCATTTTATCATTCTTCCCCCTTTGTCAAATATTAACTGACCATAGAGACGTGGGTTTATTTCTGGGCTCTCTATTCTGTTCCATTGGTCTATGCATCTGTATTTATGGCAGTACCACACTGTTTTGATTACCATGGCCTTGTAATATATTTTGGTGTCAGGTATGGTAATCCCACTAACTTTGTTCTTCTTTCTAAAAATTGCTACAGCTGTTCAGGGTCATTTATCATTCCACATAAATTTTTGAAGTCTTTGTTCTATATCTGAAATATGTCATTGGTAATTTAATAGGGATTGCATTGAATGTATAAATTGCTTTAGATAGTATAGACATTTTGATAATGTTAATTCTTCCAATCCATGACTATGGGACATGCTTCCATTTATTTGTGTCTTCCTTGATTTCTTTCTTCAGTGTTATGTGGTTTTCTGAGTATAGATCTTTTACCTCCTTGGTTAGGTTTATTCCAAGGCATTTTATTTATCTTGTTGCTTTGGCAAATGAGATTCTTACCCTGATTTCTGTTTCTGATGTTTCATTGTTGGTGCACATAAATGCCTTCTATTTCTGAATATTGAATTTGTATCCCCCTGTTTTGCCAAATTCGCTTATTAGACTGAGTAGCTTTTTAATAGAGTCTGTAGGATTTTGTATGTACACTATCATGTCATCTGGAAACAATGACAGTTTTACTTCCTCCTTTCTAACTTGGTTGCCTTTTATTTCTTCTTCTTGTCTGATCACTGTGGCTAGGACTTCTAATACAATGCTGAATAGAAGTGGTGAGAGTAGACATCCTTGTTCCTGATCTTAGTGGGAAAGATTTTAGTTTTTGCCCATTGAGCATGATGTTGTTTGTAGGCCTCTCATATATGGCCTTTATTATGTTGAGGAATGTTCACTCTATTCCCACTTTGCTAAGTGTTTTTATCATAAATGGGTGCTGTACCTTATCGAAAGCTTTTTCCACATCTATTGATATGATCATGTGATTTTTGTCTTTCCTTTTGTTTATGTGATATATTACATTTATTGATTTGCTACTATTGTACCATCCTTGCATCCCTGGGATGAATCCCACTTGATCATGGTGTATGATCTTTTTAATGTATTTCTAGATGTGGTTTGCCAATATTTTGTTGAGGATTTTAGCGTCTATGCTCATCACCAATATTGACCTGAAATTTTCTTTTTTTGTTATGTCTTTCTCTGGTTTTGGGATTAGGATGATGCTGGCTTCATGAAAAAGAGTTTGGGATACTTTCGTCTTCTTGGAATTTTAGGAATAGACTTTGAAGGATAGGGCTTAGCTCTTCCTTAACTCCTTTGAAAAATTCTCCTATGACACCATCCAGTCCAGACCTTTTGTGTCGCAGGAGTTTTTTGGTTACTGCTTCGATTTCATCTGCTGTTATTGGTATGTTCAGGCTTTCTGCCTCTTCTTCATTCAGGTTTTGAAGATTATATTTTTCTATAAATCTGTGCATTTCACCTAGGTTTTCAAATTTCTTGGCATATAGTTCTTTGTAATAATTTCTTACAATCTTTTGTATTTCTATGGTGTCAGTTGTAATTTCTCCTCTTTCATTTCTGGTTGTGTTTATTTGGGTCCTCTCTCTTTTCTTCTTGATGAGCCTGCTTAAAGGCTTGTCAATTTTTTTTTATCTTTAAAAAAAAACAGATCCTGGATTTATTGATCCTTACAATTGTTTCTTTAGTCTCTATGCTGTTAAATTCTGCTCTGATTTTGGTTATTTCCTGCTTTCTACTTGCTCTGGGCTCTCTATGTTGTTGTTCCTCCAGTTCTTGTAGATGTAGGGTTAGGTTGTTTATTTAAAATGTTTTTACCTTTTTTTAGGTATGCCTGTATCACTATGAACTTCCCTCTCAGGACTGCCTTCACTGTGTCCCATAAGTTTTGGGTTGTTGTGAGTTAATTTTCATTTGTTTCCAGAAACTTTTTAATTTTTTCCTTGATATCATTCTTAATCCACTCATTGTTTAATAGCATGCTATTCAATCTCCATGAGGTTGAGTGTTTTGTGTTTTTTTCCTTGGGGGTTGGTTTCTAGTTTCAGGCCCTCATGGTCTGAGAAGATGCTTTGTATGATTTTAATTTTCTTGAATTTGTGAAGGCTTGTTTTGTATCCTATCATATGTTCTATCTTTGAAAATGATCCATATGCATTTGAAAAGAATGTGTATTTTGCTTCTTTGGGATGAAAGTTTTTGTATGTATCAGTTAAGTCCATTGGATCTAGGATATTGTTCAATGCTGCAATATATTGTCTGATATTTTGCTTGCAAGATCTATCCTTTTTTGATAGTGGAGTGTTAAAATCACCTAGTATAAGTGCATGTTTTCTGTATCTTTCTTGAAGTTCTCTAACATTTTCTTTATGTATTTGGGTGCTCCTATGTTGGGTACATTTATGTTTATAATGTTTATGTCTTCTTTTTTTTTCCACTTCACAAATAACTATTAATAGCCCTTCTACATGTTTATGTCTTCTTGATGGATTCTTCCCTTGAGTTTTATTAAGTGTCCTTTGGGGTCTCTTTTTATAGTCTTTGTTTTGAAGTCTGTTTTGTCAGATATAAGAATTGCTACATCCACTTTTTTTTCCTGTCTGTTTGCATGGAATATTTTTTTCCCAACCCTTCAGTATCAGTCTGTGTAGGTCTTTTGTTCTGAGGTGGGTCTCTTGTAGGCAGCATGTGTGTCATGTTTTCTTATCCATTCAGCTACCTTATGTCTTTTGATTGGAGCATTTAATCCATGTACATTTAAGGTTATTATTGATAGGTACTCATTCATTGCCATTTTCCTCCCTTTGTATCTTTGTTCCTTTCTCTCTCACTGTTTTTCTTCCTTTTCTTAAGGCAATCACTTTAGCATATCTTGCAGTGCTAGTTTAGTGGAGGTGTATTCTTCTAGCCATCTTTTGTCTTGGAAACTCCTTATTTGGCCTTCCATTTTAAATTGAGCACCTTGCTGGATAGAGTAGTCTTGGTTGCAGGCCTTTGTTTTTCCTGGAAATATTTCTTGCCATTCCCTTCTGGCTTATAATGTTTCTGTTGAAAAATTGCTCACCTTATGGGGGCTCCCTTATATGTTACTCACTGGTTCTCCCTTGCTGCCTTTAAGATTCTCTCTTTTCCTTTAAATTTTGCCATTTTAATTATGATGTGTCTTGCAGTGGGCCTCTTTAGGTTCCTCTTGATTGGTACCCTCTCTGCTTCCTGGACTTGTGTGGCTTCTTCTCTCATCAAATTAGGGAAGTTTTCCATCATTACCTTTTCAGACAGGTTTTCTATTCCTTGCTCCTCTTCTCCTTCTGGTATCCCTATTTATGGATATTGTTTCATTTCATGTTATCCTGAATTTCCCTTAACCCCTCTTCATTCTTTTTCACTCTTTTTTCTTTTTGTTGTTCTTTTTGGGTTTTTTTTTCTACTTTGTCCTCCAGCTCACTGATTTGTTCCTCTGCTTTATTGAGCCTGCTTTTGATTCCTTCTACTGTGTTCTTTAATTCAGAAATTGTATTCTTCATTTCTTCTTGGCCCTTGTTGATTGTTTCTGTGTCCTTTTTTTATACTGATATAGTTTTCAGTAATTTCCTTGTAATTTCCCTGTCATTTTTGGTAGTCTGCACTGAGTTCATTGAGCTTCCTTATAACCATTGTTTTGAACTCAATATCTGATAGTTGACTTGCCTCTATTTCATTTAACATCTTTCTGAGGATTCCTCCTTTCCTTTAGATTGAGGGTTGCTTCCTTGTCTTCCCATTGTTTGTGGGACTCTTCTTGTTTGCTTCTGTTCCTTAAGTTGATCTATTTTGACTTTCTGACTTTGTAGTGTGAACTTTTAAGGTGGGAGACCTGTGAGATACAGTGGTTCAATCTCCTTGATCACCTCAAGTTCATGTTCTTGGGATGTGCTTTATTCCTTTTATACTGGTTTTCTGGATGTAATTGGGTTGTGATTGTTGTTGGGTTGTTCTTTTGTGGGTCCTTCCTTGCTACTGGTTGACTAACGGTCACTTCGCCTAACTCATCTTGTGTGCTATTGTGCAGGCACTGCCTGAACAAAACTACAGAGCCCAAGAAACAAATCCACACCAAAAATATAACTCCCCCCACCACAATGCCACTATCAATAGCTAATGAAGTAGTATTAATACGTGTGTAACAAGATTTAGACTAGTATAAGAAAAGAATGTGGATATGAGATGACCTACGGAAAGAGAAATGATTTTGAGAGGGTAGAGGGAGGAGGACTGATAATAATTGGGAGGTGGACCAATGGGAGGAGTGGACATAAAATTTACCTCATGAATAAAGAAAGGGAATGAAGAGTGTGGATTGGAGTATGAGAAGTGTATAATATTAGGTTTAAACAGAAATTATAATAGTATAAAATAAAATAAAGTTAGAGAAAGAAAAAAGAAGATATTATTAAATAATTAATACAAATATAGGAGCCAAATTGAAGAGAAAGGTCCACTGGAGTACTATTGACAACAAATGAGCTAAAATTGATACAGGTGGTATGGGAATAAGGAGGGGGGAGAAACAAAGAAAAGTCTAAGAGATGTTTAGATGAGCTTGGGTAGTGATTTTGTAATGATAGAAGGGGAGGGAATGCTAAGAGTGAGGAACAAAAACTAGGCAAAGTGAGGGAAAAATTAAAATTTGGGATGTAAAAGAAAATAAAAAAGGAGAATAAAGAAAAATAAAAGGTCAGAATGAAAGAGAAATAGAAGGAAGACAAAAAAGGAAAAGAAACAGGCTAAGACAGCAGAATAAAAAGTTGAGTCAAAAAAAAAAAAGAAAGAGTAGGAGAGGGGTCCAGTAAAATTTGTTATTTGAAATACGGCATTAGTGAAGCTCTAGACATAACCCTGAAAAAACAATGCAACAACTACCCTACCCACAACCAACTAGCAAAGTTTGTTACAGGTGTAGAGAGAACATAGGTATTTTAATAGCTGGGCAAAAGAATGTGAAATGACCCTTGACAAGAGAATTCATTTTGAGTGTCTGGACAGGCAAGGCATAGTAAGAGTGTAGAATGGAAACCAGCTGTAAATAGAGAGAAAACCAAATTTGAAATGAGAATATTGCCAGGAAAGGAAAAGGTAAGATCAGTTAAGAGAAGAGAGGGGTTAAATATGTGAATTGAAATACACTATAGTATAAAATCTAGTGACTTTTTATATACAAATTCGCTGGACAAGAAATGAATGTTATAAAGCTATGTAGGAAAGAAAACACTGCAAATCATGAAGACCACAATGGCTTCCATATCAGTTTTCTTTTGTATTTACCCCTGTTTTTTTGTGTTTTTTTTTTCTTCTTCCTGGATCTGATGCAGACACCGGCCTGCAGTGTCCGTGTCATTATGGATGAAATGAGACATTCACAGGGACTACCGAGTCTGGTGGAGGAAAAGGGACAGCATGGCTTTTCTCTCAAGGGGAGCAAAAGCCATGGCCTCTGCCATGACAGGCCTTTATTGGGTTCCTCTGCCCATTACATGATGGTCCTCATTTACTATGCACAGGTTCGCTTTAGATGGTTACCTTTTACAGAAAATAAAGGAGCCAATGCTACTAATTGCATCACAGAAGAGGGATATTTGCAAATGGAAAGGCAAAAGTGGTTAAACCAGTTACACTCATCCTTGGAAGGTTTAGCATGGATTTTAGGAAGTTACTTTGCAGTAAATGTCCTCAGTACAGGGTGAGGGGGGTTTTAGCAAAAAGCAAGACTGATAGTGGCGTAGGCACATTGCAGGCCTGATTCCCCATGGGAGAACCTCTCCATGGGTGTGGGTCCTGTGCATCTCCCAGTGGGAGCTGGGCCCACGCCATGCAGAATGGTCTCCTACATGGATCAGCCTCTGGTGATGTCAGATGTTGACCCTGTCTGACCTTAGGCAGCCTGTTCCATACTTCCAGTGATCTGCTGTCACTGGCTGTTTCTTTCAATTGTTAATATGGTCTCTCTGCACTCAGCAGTCAGGTTTAAGCACTGTAGGGCAAGGCCAAATCTCTCCTGTGGTGGGGGGCTATTGTTTCCCCTCAGGTAGCTACTGCTCAGAGGGGAGTGGTCTGCCTGAGCAGGATGATTACTGTGCATGGGGGTTGACTCAGCACCAGATGCAGGTGGCTACTTTCTCAGTTCTCTCCTCAAAGCCTCCATCCCCAGTCACTCTTCAATTCTCTCTAGTCCACTCTGCCCTTCCTTTGCCAGTGATCTACTGTCTCTGGCTGTCTCCTTCAGTTATTTATCTGGTCAGTAGGATTCAGTAGTCAGGCTTAAGCACCAAAGGGCCAGGGTAGAGACCCTCCTGGGGTCAGGGCTATTGTTTCCCCCTCAGACTACTGCTGCTCAGAGAGGAATGGTCTGCCTGAGCACAAAGGCTGCTGCCATCTGGGAGATGACTCAGCACAGGAATCCCAGTGGCTAATCTCTTAGTTCTGTCCCCAGAGCTTCTGTCCCCAATATCTCCTCAAGCATCTCTACTCCATGTTGCCCCTGCCTTTGCCTGAGTCCCGGGTAAGTGGCTGCAAATAAAAACTTGTGTGTTGGCCCTTTAAACAGGCCTTGCATCTCCAACCATCTGTCTCTGGCAGAAAGGAACCCTGCTGCTTTTTCCACTGGTTGTTATCTGTGTACTTTTTGGGCTCTGGTGTTCTAGGCTGAGAATCCTAGCTTAGGGTTTAGACCCCACTCTTCTTAGGAGGATCCAATCAGCCACTTAATTATCCCACTGGCACTGCTGCCTGTGGGCACCCAGTAAGCCCTCTCAAATCTCCAGTGCAGTCCTTACCAGACCAGTTGTGCCAAAGCTGGTTCTGTATGTCCAAAATTGGATGCTTCTCTCTGGCTATTGCTCTGTTGTTTGTTCCAGGTGGTTTCTCCACAACTGAGTTGTAATTCTAGTTTGGCCTGGAAGGAGGTCAGTGTGACTTCCATTAGTGAATGGAAGTCACACTGACCTCAGCTGTCTTCCTTGTCCCTGCGCACAGGAAAGAACCCAGCTGGATGATCCTCAGCGCCATGCTGGGTCTGCATAGCTGTGGTTTGTGGCATCAGGGGTGGGCAGTGTGGGCAGCATGTGAACCATTCAGAGCCCAAAAAGTCACCATGCCAGCTGCAGCACCCCTCAGGAAAGTTGGCACAGATGACGTAAGGCTGGCACTTACTGGGGCATGCTGTTGGGTGGCTGTGGCCACTAGAAGGACACGGGGCTGGCAACCAGCTGCAAGCTGAGTGCTCCAGGATTCTATTCTTATAGGGCAGATGCACAATGATTTTTAACACACTACATAGGGGTGTCAGACTCATTTTCACCAAGGACCACATCAGCCTCGCAATTGTCTTTGAAAGGCCAAACATAATTTTAGGACTGTAAAACTGGAACTACTCCTTAACAGTTAAGTGAGAGCTCAGTGCTGCTGCTGGGTAGAAACAAGGTACTAGGCCAGATAAAATAAGGTGGAGGGCTGGATTTGGCTTGTGGGCCTTGTGTTTACCACCAGTGCACTATGAGATACCTAGCCAAAGCCACTTGCAGGAAAGGAAATGTGGATAGGACAGAATAGATATGGCCACTAGGACTTACGAAAAAAAAAATAGACTAGATTCTTGAAGATAACTCAGGGTATGATGACAAGACAGAGAGAACCAGCTCTGAAGAGATGCAAAGGGGCTGGATACCCAGGTAAAAAAAAGAAGCTATTTAGGGGTTTTCTAAAGGTTGAATCTTATAAGTTGTCAATATTTAGAGGCCCATGATAGAAACAGCTTTATCAAAAGCATGACCCTAAATATCTAGACCAAACAGGACCTAATTCTTCTAGGACCCCCCCCCCTGCCAAAAGAAAAAGAAAAAAAAGGCAAACAAATGCAATGAACAGAAAAAAGAACAAGGACTGGAACAAGCCAATGAGGATGGTGACTCTGAAGCTCAAGACTAGAGGAGTAGCCCAAAGACTAGACAAGGGATGGGCAGCCAGGGAGTGTTCACTAAGCCTTTAAACTTCGTTCCAGATAACTGGCTCAGAGATAACACTATAGGACGACACAGCACAAATAGCCAGGGTAGGATTACATGGTGTCCTATCTAGTGTGAAGAATGCAACAAAGGGTAATGAAAAAGCACTAGCAGTCTTTTGCATAAATCCTGGAGACAGAGATTGTAGCCTAGTGGTAAGGAGCACACACTTGGGTAGGCAGTAACAGCCCCAAATTTAAATCTTGGCTCAACATTTTATTGTAATGCAAATTTGGACAAGTTACTATTTCCTCTACAGAATAAGAATATCACTTGCCTTGCTAGGAGTATCATGAGTATTTAATTATGTCTGCAAAGCATTAGCTATATGTGTTAAGTAAATAATAGCCATTATTATATCACAATAGAGAACCTGTAAAACAGTGTTGGCCAGGTAGGTTAGTTGGTTAGAGCATCATCATGATACACCAAGGTTGTGGGTTGTTTTTTTTTTTAAACATTAATGTGTGGTTGCTTCTCATGCACCCACTACTGGGGACCTCACCCTCAACCCAAGCATGTACCCTGACTGAATCAAAACAGCAACCCTTTGGTTCACAGGCCAGTGCTCAGTCCACTGAGCCTCACTAGCCAGGGCAAGGTTGTGGGATTTAATTCCCAGTCAGGGCACATACAAGAATCAACCAATGAATGCCTAAATAAGTGGAACAACAAATTGATGTTTCTCTCTCAAAAATAGAAAAAAATATATAAAAATAAAAAAGAACCTATATAGCTCCCAATTATAATATAAATAAATCCTATATATATATATATATATATATAGTACAGCATGGTGACTATAGTTAATAATACTGTATTGTGTATTTGAAAATTGCTAAGAAAATAGTTCTTAACAGTTCTCATTACAAGAAAAAATTTATAACAATGTATAGTGATAGATGTTAACTAGACTTATTGTGGTGATCATTTTTTAATATATAAAGTATTAGGTGATTATGTTATATACCTGAAATTGATGCTATATACATCAATGAGTATCTCTATTAAAAAAAGAACCTACATATTTTAAAGCCTATACAAACCTAAGCAAGAAGAGGTTATGTTCCTGCAATTCATAAATTACATTTGTCTTTTGTACCCCACACATTGTAACCAGTTTCATATACTTTCTTTAAATAAAGGAAATACTGTTAGGGCGAGTACTTCAGGAATGACAGAGGGAAGTAGTTATAGACCTCATCATGTGATGGTTTGGAGACAAGCCCTTCTTTTCCCACACATTAACTCAAGGTAGTGCCAGGAAGAATCAGCTAAGCAGTCTTAGGTTTGAATCTGAGAAACTATTCCATAAAACTTTTTCTCCCCTCCCAGCAATCTACCTGTGGACTGGACCTGCGGCATGTGACCATCATTGAGCTGGTGGGGCAGCCACCTCAGGAAGTGGGGCGCATCAAGGAACAACAGCTATCAGCCAGTATCATCGAGGAGCTCAGGTCTAGGCTGGAGGGCCACAGGGAAAGGGTGGGAAGAAACCCTAGGTGAAACATTGGCAACAGGAGGATTATGGGAAAATCATCTACACTACTCTCTTGAGGCATCACTTGTGTTTGAACTCTTTGGGTGTATTAGTTAAGACCAAATTAGCCCTGACTGGATAATTCGGTTGGTTAGAGCATTGTCTCAATATGCCAAGGTTGTGGGTTCAATTCCTGGTCAGGGCACATATAAGAATCAACCAATGACTCTAACTGGTGTGGTTTAGTTGGTTGGGTATCCTCTCATAAAGCAAAAGGTCACTGGTTGGATTCCTGGTCAGGGCACATGCCTGGGTTGCAGGTTTGGTCTCCAGTCCAGTCGGGGTGCAAGCAAGAGGCAGCTAATTGATTTTTCTCTTTCACATTGATGTTTCTGTCCCTCTCTTTCTCCCTTCCCTCCCCTCTCTCTAAAAATAAATGAATAAAATCTTAAAATTAAATTAAATTTTAAAAAGAACCAAGTAATGAATGCATAAGTAAGTGGAACAAGTCAATGTTTTTCTCTCTGCCCCTCTCTCTCACAAGTCAATAAATTTTTTAAAAATTTTAAACCACAGAGTGGTAGAACATAAGAATCAAATGGGGAGGGGCCTTAAAATACAAATGACCAGGCCTCATCCTAAACCACCCAGGACTACTTTTTTTTACATATGTAAATAAGGAACCTCATGTGATTCTGAAACACAGCCAGGACTGATATACAGACCCAAACATGAGTCAGATAGGCCTCTCATCCTGTCACCTCATGGCCTTGCCTATTTGCCTTCAGATTTACTGCCTTCTCAAACAGGCAGTAGAATCTGAATCATACCTATCTGCTCCTGGGTGAAGAACAGACTATACATGACAGATGGTGGAAATTGACTTTTCTCATTATTGATCCATTATCACCCTTCCAATGCCTCTACCTATACTCAGAGCTAATAAAGCCATCACTGTTCTCTGTTCTAGATATACTACCTGCTTAGGTCTTATTCTCAGTAGGGACAAAAAGATTCAAGCCCCATATAGGGTAAAGACTAAAAAACACTCAGAGGAAGAAGACTGAAGACTTGCAGCTACAGGTAGAAGAATTGACTAGGTGATATTAATTGACATCAGAGCTTCCATGTATGTTTGTGCAAGTATGCTCAGTTCAACTCTAGAAAACACTAGTCACATCATAGTGCATGCAAATGGTGCTCCCTGGAGTTATTCCATGAAGTCTGCATTGCTATATATGGTAGCCCTAATCAAGAGGGTCTATGAGGGAAACACAGCCTGATAATAATGTAGCTGCTTCATCTGGAGTGAGGAGGTAACAGCTTAGCAGAGATAGACATTTAAGGGCCGAAAGTCTTGAGTCTGAGCAGAGAAAAACAATGGGGCTTGAGATAGGTAGTGAAGGGGATGGGGACAAAGGATCAGTTGAGGAAGTAGTTAGTCCATCAATGGAGATGTGAAAAGTCAGAGGGTAGTAGAGCCTGGTGGGATGAAGTTAGGACAAAAATCTCATACCTCCCTGGGCTCCTCTCTCTAGGCACTTCCAGCACCTTACTCACTCCTACTTCAACATGGTGTTGATTGACAAGCAAGGGATTGACCGGGAACGCTACATGGAACCTGTCACCCCAGAGGAAATCTTCACATTCATTGATGACTACCTACTGAGCAATCAGGAGCTGACTCAGCGCTGGCAACAAAGGGACATGTGCGAGTGAACTTGAGTCAGGGCATGGTTAACATTAAGTGAAAAGCTCCCCTAGTTGGGTGAAACTGGGGCCTGATAAAAGAAGGAAATGGTTTCCCACAATTCTTGGGACAGGACTCTGAGGTGGGCGAGGTCACCAATCCTGGAACATTTCTAAGCACCTTTTTAGGGCTCTGTAATAGTTTCTATAAGTAAGCCTTTGCTTTAGATAGCACTGGAGGACCATAAGAAGCTAGGTAAGGACTGAGGAGAGGCCCCGGGCAGTGGGTTGGGGTAGAAGGTCTTTCTTTCCTATCCTGGGCCTCTCCGAGCCCTTCAGAGTCTTCCAGATAAGTAAATCCTAAATTCATTCACTAACTGGCTGTGCTTTGTTTTGTTTTGTTTGACATTAGTCAGCACTTAATAATATTGTCCAGCTATTTTATAAGCCATTATTCTTTGTGGCTCCTTTCTATATTTGGGGCTTATCAGATATACATAAACATTTAAATTAGTACCTTGGAACAATAAGTTTGAGGTTCTTTGTGTTGCAACATGTATAAAGTGTTTCTTGAAGTACCACTTGGAATGAACAGTGAGAGGCTTTATTTTTTGTGGCATAGTCAGTCCACAGCAATTCCTTCCTGTCCAAAATGCATAGAGCCATTCTAGAGTGGATCTTCTCTTCTTTTTGTACAAGGAAATGAACAAGCTTATGAACAAGACCTGGGTAATGTACCAGTCCAAGTTCCCAGTTACTTTGTTCCAAATACAGATTTTAAATTTTTATGGCATGGGGTACTTGTGTCTTAAGTTAGATATAAACAATCTTGGGTATCTTACAACAATTTTTAAAGAGAGTAAACAAAACATTGGCCTCATGTTTAACTTCCATTCTGGAATGTAACACTCTTTTTAATTAAAGTATAGTTGACATACAATATTATATTATTTTCAGGTGTATATCATAGAGTTCACTTTTATACATTTTATAAAGTAATCACCACAGAAAGTCCACTATCCATCTTTCATCGTACAAAGTTATTGGGATATTATTGACTATATGCCCCATGCTGTACTTTACATCCTCTTATTTATTGTAAATTTGTACCTCTTAATCCCTTTCACCTTTTTGACCATACCCCTACCACACAAACTTCAGGAAGCTATCAGGTTTTCTGTATCCATGAGTTTGTTTGTTTTATTTTTTCATTTGTTTAGTTTTTTTTATTATTCATATTGTTTTAGTTTTTTTTTAGATTCCATAAAACTTTTACTACTAGATCTCCCAATTTGGTAATTTCCATGTAAGTGAAATAATACAGTAATTCTCTTTCTCTGATTTATTTCACTTAGCATAATAACCTGTAGATCTAGCCATGTTGTTGCACATGGCAAGATTTCACTCTTTTTTAATGACAGAGTAATATTCCAGCATGTGTATTTCTGTGTATCCATTTCTTCTTTATTGATTCACCTATTGATGATCATTTACATTGATTCCATATCTTGGCCATTGTAAATAATGATGCTGTGAGCATAGGGATGCATATATCTTTTTTTAGATCAATTTTTAATTTTATTTGAATACTTTTTATTTTTATTGTTCAAGTACAGCTTTCTGCCTTCCTTATCTCCCTCCCATTTATACCCCCCTTGTAATTGTCCATGTGTCCTTTACAGTTAGTTGTTCCTGTAAACCCTACACCCTTTTCCCCCATTCTCCCCTCCCTTCTCCCTTCTGGTTACTGTCAGCTTGTTCCCAATTTCAATATCTTTGGTTATATTTTGCTTGCTTGTTCGTTTTCTTGATTAGGTTCCAGTTAAAGGTGAGATCATATGGTATTTGTCTTTCACTGCCTGGATTATTTCACTTAGCATAATCTTTTTAATTTAGCATTTTGTTTTCTTCAGCTAAGTGTCCAGAAGTAGAATTGGTGGATCCTTCTTTGTCTCTTCTTATAGCCTTTGTTTTAAACTCTATTTTGTCTGATAAAGTACTGCTATAATTTGTCTGAAAGTACTGCTAGCTGAGCTTTTTTTTTTGTGCCCATTCTCATGAAATATCTTTTCCATCCTTTTACTTTCAGTATGTGTATATCTTCCAATATGGAGTCTCAGGTAGGCTGCATATGTAAGGGCCCTTTTTTTTCTTTTATCCATTCAGTCACCCTATGTTTTTTCAATGGAGCACTTAGTCAGTTTACATTTAAAGTAATTATTGATTGATATTTACTTTTTGACACTTTGTTTTCATGCTAGATTTATAAGTGGTTAGTCTACTATCTTTACTACATGTTTGCCTTTACTAGTGACATATTTTATTTCATATATTTTCTTATGTGGTGGGTCCTGGCTGGCAGGATCCGTTTATGTTGTGGCTGCTCATGAACAAATACACACAGACAACAGAAGTCCTGTGGAGAAAAAGGGATGGCATGGCCACTATCTGAGAGAGAGCGGGTGAGAGGGCCAGAGAGCCCAGTCCCTGCCTGGCAAGACTTTTATTGCTTCTCTGGGTACATTACATGGAGGGTGGTCCTCATTTACTATGCACAGGTTCACTTCAGGGGACTGCCTTTTACAGATAACAAAGGAAAGAATGCTGCTAATTACTTCAAAGAGAAGAGTGTTGCAGATCAGGGAAAAGTGGTTGAACTAGTCACACTCCATACTTGGGATGTTTAGCTCAGATTTTAGAAGTTGCAGTAAGCCCTTCCTGCCTCAATTCAGGGTGAGGGAGTTTTAGCAAGAGCAAGACTCATAGCAGTCTAGGCACAATGCAGGCCTGATCCCCCACGGGAAAACCTCTCTGTGGGCATGGTCCTGCATGCCACTCACTCCCCACTGATTTTCCACGTGGAGGCTGAGCTACAATTCCACACCATGAGAAGCGGTTCCTTACATTCTTATTTCTAGTTTTAGCCTTTTCTTTCCCACTAAAAGAATTTCCTTTAATATTTCTTGTAATTCTGGTTTAGTGATGATGAAGTTCTTTAGCTTTTGCTTGTTTGGGAAAATCTTGATCTTTCCTTCAGTTCTAAATGATAACCTTGCTGGGTAGAGTATTCTTGGTTATAGGTTTTCCCCTTTCATCATGTTGAATACATTGTGCTACTCCCTTCAGGTGTGGAAAGTTTTTGTTGAAGTCAGCTGACAGTCTTATGGACATTCCCTCGTATGGAGCTCATTGTTTTCTTCTTGCTGCTTTTTAAGATTCTCTCTTTAATCTTTAACTTTTAACAATTTATTTATAATGTGTGTTGGCATGGGTCTCTCAATAGATCTTGTTTGGGAATCTCTGTGCTTCCTGGACTTGGATGTCTGTTTCCTTCACCAGGTTAGGGAAGTTTTCAGCCATTATTTCTCCAAATAAGTTTTTCATCCCTTTCTTTCTCCTCCTTCTGGGCGTCCTATGATTTGTATGTTATACACTTTGGGATGTTGTCCCAAAGGTTCTTTATGCTATCGTAATTCTCTTTAATTCCTTTTTCTTTTTGATCTCCCAGTTTGGGATTTCCACTAGCCTGTCTTCGTGATTGCTGATCCATACTTCTGCATTATCTGATCTGTTGATTTCCTGCAGTATATATTTCATTTTAGTTATTATATTCTTCAGTTCTGACAGGTCCCTTTTTATCATTTTTATCTCTTTGTTGAAGTTCTTAGTTATCCACTTGTCTTCAGAGTTTAATGAGCATCTTTAAACTCTGACTATTAATTTGAACTGTTCATCTAGTAGATAGCTTACCTTAGTTTCAGAACTCCTTTCTGGGGCTTTGTACTGTTTTTTTCTTTGTTGTTGTTTTTGTTTGTTTGTTTGGAACATATTCTTTACTTTCTTCATTTTGCTGTTTGTTTTGGATTAGGTAAAACAGCTAAATCTTCTGGTCCTGAAGAATTTGACTTATTTATAAGGTATTCTGTGGGGCCCAGTGTTGGACTCCCCCTTGACACCAAAGCCAGGTGCTCCAGAAATGTTTCCTGGGTGGACTAGTGTGGCCTCTTATTGTGGCTGGGTCACAACTTTTATGGACACATTGGGAGGCAAGGCTGGTCCTTGGTCCACTGGCTGTGATGCCTGGTCACAACTGTTGCAAGCTCATTGGTATGCAGGGTAAGCCTTCCATGTGGCTGGCTGTAAGACCCAGCCATGCTGTTGCAGACACACTGCTGTGTGCTGGTGTCAACTGAGGACACCCACTGTGTGTGGCAGGGCAAAAGCTTCTTTGGAGGGGTATTAGCCTGGGTGGGTCCTCAGGGAAATGCCAGACTGGGCTGAACAATGTTAACAAGGTTAATGGAGAGCATCAGAATTGTTGCCTACCAGTGTCAGACCAGCTAGGTTAAAGAAAGGAGAAAAATGGTGCCTGCTAACACCTCTGACTCAAAGAAAATTTCCAACAGATACCTGTCCCTCCAGAACACACCCTAAAATTAGCCAACATATTATCTTCATGTATGACCTACATGATTTCCAAACTGTTGTCTCTGTGCTGGGACTCGGAAAGAGAGCAACCTGGGTTTCCTACAGCCCTTTGGCTCTCTCAGACATAAGCCCCACTAGTTTTCAAAGCCAGATGTTATAGGGGCTCCTCTTCCTGATGCAGGCCCTCAAGGCTAGGACTTGGACTCCTCGCTCGCGCTCTTCAGGACAACTTCTTCACTTGTGATATCCTTCCCACTTGTGAGTCACTGCACAGGAGTTGGGAGAAGGGTAGGTCATGAGTAGACTTAATCTCTACCCCTCCTACCCATTTAAATGTGGCCTTTTCTTTATATCTGTAGTTGTAGAACATTTGTTCTGCTGGTTTTTAGATTATTCTTAGAGAGAGCTATTCTATATGTAGTTGTAGTTTTGTGTCAGCAAGAGGAGGTGAGCTCAGGATCTTCCTATTCCACCATCTTGAACTCAAAGCCAGGAGCCTTGTTCCTGAAAGCCAATTTAGTTTGTCCATCAAATATCACTCCTTGTGGTTGGCACAGTGCCCCTGCAACAGATTGGTCTCCAGATGGGATCTCCAATAGCTAGCTATGTTTTAAATAGTTCCTCTACTCTGAGGTGATAGCAAAAGGAAGTATCACAAAAGACAACCAGGACATTTTAGCAAGTGTAGTTGGATATTCCTTATAGGATAACTGTATTATTGGAGGTGGGAAGAGCTTCAAACATTCTTGGACTTGTCACTTCCCTTTTTAGACCATTGGGCTACAAATTTTATATTTACTGTTGCTTCATCTAAGAGTTATTAGAAAAGTGCTGTAGTGAGTGGGAGCTTAGGAAGAAAAATCAGACATGTTTTATCTTGTCCCTTCCAGTTTCCTCATGAGCAACAATCTCTTAGCCTCCAGTTCCATAGTAAAAGGTTGCAAATTCTGTTCCTTCTTTAGAGAAGCTCTGAGCTCATGATCTAGGAACCCTTAAAAAGTACCACTGCAAGCCTCTGTGAAAGTTAACAGAGAAACAGGAAAAAAGACAGATTCATCTTCATTTATTAACTCCATCAGATAATCAGTTTTAAGAGATGAGAATACAGCAGGTGGACGCTGGCAGCCAAAAATTTAACCTTAAGAGCCAGGCATGGAAAGTAAATTTGAAGCAGGGTTATTGGGAAGTGGGGCTACACTCAGACACATACTCTGGATTCAGCCACACTCAATGGTGTTTTGGTGTTTTAAAGAAAAGTTCTTGGCTGTGCTGCTGAGAACCTTCTGTTCGACACTCATGGAAGGAACCCAGTATCATAGTTAAGATCAGTACCCTTTCGCCCTGGCTGGCATAGCTCAGTGGATTGAGCGCGGGCTGTGAACCAAAGCATCACAGGTTCAATTCCCAGTTAGGGCACATGCCTGGGTTGCAGGCCATGGCCCCCAGCAACCGTATATTGATGTTTCTCTCTCTCTCTCTCTCTCTCTCTCTCTTTCTCCCTCCCTTACCTCTCTAAAAAATAAATAAATAAATAAAATCCTTTAAAAAGGAAAGATCAGTACCCTTTCTCCTTTAGCTATATCCAGGGGGTCATCAGTGGAAAATTAGAGAGGAGAATGAAACAGGCTAGGTGGAGAGGCAGAGCTAATAAAGTTGGAGCACTCACTATATGCCAGGTGCCATTCTAAACATTCTATTAATTGATTCTGAAATGTTCACAAGAATCTTATAAAGTAGGCACTATTTTTAGTCACATTTTCCAAATTAGGGAACTGGAGCACAGAGAAGTGAGGCAACTTGTCTAAGATCAGACAGCTAGTAAGTGGCACAGTCAGGATTTAAACAACAGCAATTTGGCTCCACAATGTTCTTAAAAAGTATGCTATATTGTCTCTACCTGTTTTTGCCCTTTTTATTTAGATAGCTCCTAGTAAGGAAAAAGGTTTCACCATATACATAATATCCTACTCAGAGATAAGACTCACAGTGGTCCCAGGAGGAAGTAGGGAAATGAAAGGCTCATAACTTGTGAAAATTCACTCCCTAAAGCAAAGCAATAGAGCATAAATCATGAGCCCAGGACACATAGTAGTGGTGAGTCACAAAAAAAGTTGTTTCCCTAGGAGGTGAGGGATTTAATGGAAATCTCATTTTTGAAATACAACGTCAAAAGTTAGGCAGTTGCTGAGGGGAATTAGACATGGATGAAATTACCAAACCTGGAGCAAAAAGGTCCCTTTCTACCTTTACCCTCCAGGGAAGTACAGGAGTTATGAAAGGCAGGAGGCAAGTTATGGGCAAAATGGAAAATACAGTGAGTTAATGTAGTAAGTCTTTGGTTCCAGAACTCTTCTGTGATTCTAAAGACATTTATTGAACATCAGGCAAGATAAATGTCCTTCCTTGTCTTTATCATTAACATGCCAAGTAGCAAGTGAGGGCATGTCAGCAAGTCAGAGAGCCAGTGATAATAGAGAGGCCCACTACCTCCTGAACAAAGTTACTACCTGGGCCTGACTCTTGCATATGAATGGTCTTCTGGCATTAAACCATTGAAAAGTTTTTGTTTTGTTTTACTTTATTGAATAGTCAAGGCAAATCAATCTTACTCTCTTTATGTAGTTTTACTGTAACTTCCTTTCAATTAGTGTTGAAGAAGTCTTAGCTCCTAAAGAAAAGGAGACAACGGCAGAATTAGGCCCACTGCCAGACCCAAAGAGGCTATCCCGACCTTGACCCTCTACATTTCTTTGCTTCTGTTCTTCTCTGTGCCCCTATCTGTCAGCATCTCCCCAAGTTATTCAGTCAGTCAGCTGACTAGGTATCTTTCAAAGCCTTCTGACTGTCCTACTTTTTAAACAAAACATTTATGAACAAAACATATTCATAGGATATTTTAGAAGAGAGTCATTCCTTCCTTGGAGTCTTCACCCACAACACATATCATTCTTGAAGGAGGTAGCATGGTACTGTAGAGTCAGACCTTAATTCAAATCCCAACTCTTGCCTTGACTTTTCTAATTTGGAAAAAGGTAAATTTTCCTACTTCACAAGGGTTTTAGATAAATTAAAGCAATAATGTATAATTTGCCTAGAATAAATACTTGTACACAGAAGGCATTAAATATATACTAATGACCTTTTTGCACAAGAGGTCAAGAATCACTTGGGCCTACCTAAAACCCAGAGCCTTATGTCTGAGATGGCGTACTTAGCATATGTGTTCTTTATCTCTCAAAACTAAATAATGGTAGTAGGAGTAAAGGGAAAAGGTCCTACAACTCTTAGAGAAGTTGAAGGATCAAGAAGGAAACACAGCTGGGAACATTTCCCCCAGTGCACATTGCTCTCCTTCTTTCAGCATGTGGGGATGGGGACACAAAACTAAAGGAGGAGCTCTCTTGGTACTTGAGAGAAAGAAATGTGGTGCCATGTTTCAGATGGCTTCTCAGTTATTTCCCTAGATATCAACACAAAGGTCAATGGATCAGAGCTCAGTGGAGGCATCGAGAAGCAATGTGGGAAAAGGGAAATTTTCTTTGAATCTTACAGGATGGTAAGAGAAGGGTATTTGTTACTTTTGTTCTTATGCTTCAAGCAGCATGAAAAGCAATGAAGGGAAGTCAGGACATCACAGACACAAGCATCTATAGAACTAAGAAATGGCAATGCTTGACAAGTGAGGACACTTTACTGAAGAACACATATATTGTAGGAGGTGGAGAAAAAAGGAGAAAGTTACAGACCAGAATCCTAGGTTATGCCTCATATGTCAATCCACACCAAATAAACCCTTTAAAAACACTCTTCCATTCAATTAACACATACAATAGAAACCACCTTAGCTGCCCTCAATCCAGTGACCTTATGAAAGAGCCAGCAAGCAGATGACTAGACTGAAAGGTATTTTTTTCTCCATTATATACTCCTTTCTCAAATGACTTTCTGTAGAGACTCATGGAAGAATAAAAAAAGTCAGTTTGGAACACTGAGTTTCAGAAAATAAACCTTAGATCACTAGACCCTTCTAGACTAGAAAGCTCTCAGTACACCATTCCCATGTTACATCTAGGTGAAATTTAGGAAAAAAACATAAAAAATAAGAACTGAAACCACTTCAAGATGGAAGTGAGACTAATTGGGAGAATCTATGAACACATTCTATTACAGCATTAACAGTGACCAGCTTACAGAAACACTGGACCAGTTTGGACAGTACTTAGCTATTCTGGTGGACATAAAGGCATGCATATCATATTCTGGGTGGTAACACACTAAAGATACAAATGCCAAGAAATATGTGATACCCATTGAGAGTGAAGAAGTCTTGAATTTCACTAGAGAAATGAACTCTCCAACAACTATTTTATTAATTTAAATGCAAAGAATTCAACATTGGCTGGAAGACACTTGAGCTTCAGTCACTCTTGTCCCCTGGAACCAAGTAGTACTTTGTGGGCATGTTCATGACTTGGTCAAAAGGCTATTATTTAATTAAAGAGCTTTTCAAAGCAGCTCCACTAAAAGGTATAGTGAAGGTGTCTAGAACCAGAAGGAACTGAAGAATTTTCTTAGCATTCAAATAAAAATGCATTAGACACACACAAGGTGGAAACTGATTTAAAAAAAACACACAAGAGGAGTTAAAAGCCAAGTTCTACAATTTGATCAAGGTAGAAAATGAGTTAAAAGCATAAATTAGAGAGGAAGGAGAGGACCTATTCACCTTTATACCATCTTCCCCTGTCTTGAGTAAAGCAACCCTCCTTTCCAGAGCTTTGGCCTCAGTCCAGGAACACATTTAAACATACATTGGTACTAATGTCAGAGGTAGCAAGGGCTTCATGGGGAAGTAGAGACAAAGATAGTAAGACAGGGGATAAAAAAGTTGTTTTTTAAAATTTCATAAGTTAATTAAACCTTAGAAAGATATAATAAAGAATGGACTCTGAAAGTACACTAGATTATGCACAAATAAAAGCATTTTGAAGAGACCTTTATTCTTGAGCTTGCTTTCAAAAGGGAACAAGTCTGCATCACTCTAGCATAATGAGATTTGTAGAAATACATGTTTATATACACACAGACATAACACACACATATTAAATCTTTATTCTTTGTCTCTTCACCTCTTCTGACTTGCCCTGGGCAGGGCTGTGCCTAAAGAGAAAGGCAGGGACTCATAAGCCCAGTTTCTGCCTGGCCATTGTGGAACGGAGCTGCAGCGTCCCTTCTGCCCAAGACCCTGGGTACTGTCGCATCTTCTGCCACAGGCTCACTTCTTCCCCAGTTGAATCCATCCAGTCCACCACTTCCCCATTACTGATACCTGAAAAGAAACATCAGAAGAGACTGAACAGGGACCCCAGCCCTCAGCCTACCAGGAATGATGGGTTATACAGCAAGAGTAGCCACCCCACAAAACACATTGTGTTATGAAGATGCACTGATAGGGACCGCGGTCTTGGAACTATTCCCTAATGATTATGTACAGCTATTTATGTGCTCCTGAGAGTATATCAAGACACTTTTGATCAATGAAATGGGACTCCAAATGGGTCATCAGTAGTTAGAGACCTCTTATTCTGAGGCTGGTGTGGAGCTCTGATGTCTGATACATCATGCCAGAGCTACTGCCCTTCTGTTATTGCCAACTTGACTTACCGTTTTTTAAAAAATAAACTGAACACCTTTTCCTCTAGCTATAAAATCAAGACCTGAATTTAGGATTGCATGTAGCTTCATTCCTATTCTCTTGTACATTCATTCATTCAGTAAACATTTGTTGAGTGCCTACTGCGTACAGTACTCTTCTAAGCTCTGGGGAATACAGGGTAAACAAAGCAGAAAAAGTCCTGCCTGCAGGCAGCTTACATCTGAATAGGGAAGACAGAAAATATACAACTAAATCAATAAGAGTATTTCAGGTAATGAGGCAAATGTAAAGAAGTTAATAATCAAGGTGATTTGTAGTGCCTAGATTAGGGCATCCTCTAGATGGAGAGTTCTGAGGGTCTCTCTAAGATGGGAAAATTTGAGTCAAGATCTAAATGATGGAAATGAGCCAGCCTTTCCAAACAGAGGTAACACTAATTACTGAGGTTTTAAAATGGGAATAAGCTTAGTATATTTTGAGAGCAGAAAGAAAGTCATTGTGGTTAGAGCACAGTGAGCAAGCCAGAGAATAATACAGGGATGCATAATAAAGAAACAGAGAAGGTATAGATCATATGGGGCCTGTGGGCATGCTGAGAACTTTGTTCTAAGTACAACAGAATGCTACTGAGGGTTTTAAGGAGAGAAATGACATGAACTGGCTTACATTGGTAAAAACATCATCCTAGATGCTTTGTATTAAATGCAGACTATAGAAAGAGAAAAGAAAAGGATCCTAGACTATGCCTTGAAAAACACCAACATTTAGAGTTTGGGTATAGAATGAGGAACCCACAAAGAAAATTGAGAAGGTGATCTGTGAGTTAAAAGGGAATCAAGGGTGTAATGTCAATAAAAGCTAAATATTTCAAGAAAAAAGGAAGTGATAACCTAGGTTAAATAGCATTAAAAGTTCTAGTAAGGTGAAAACAAAACTTTGGCAGAAGTAATTTCTCAGTGATGTGGTAAAACAGAAGTCAGATCACAGTGCATTGAAGACTAAAGGAGAACGAGGGAGCAAAGATAATTATTTTCAATAAATTAGAGGAGAGTTGTGGGATCAAGGGAGGGTTTATTTCTTGTTTCTTAGGATCAGAAATACCAGAGCATATTTATTTTCACCTCCAGTAGGGAGGCAGAGAAAATGAAACTGATCACACAAGAGAGATAGGAGATTCCAGAAGTGAGGTCATTGAGAAGTGAGGATATGATCCAGAACACTTGAAAAGAGATTGCTCTTTGCTACAAAGGGCCCTTCTTTTATTATAACAGGACAGAAGATGGAAATTATAGGTATAGATACAGGCAGGTTTTAAGATTGGTGGGAAGATAATGGTATTCCTGGCAATCAGGGTCTCATTTATGTGCTCATTTATGTGCATGAGCTCAATCTTCCTCTAGGCCTGCACATAGTAGGCACTCAGTAAATACTGGTTGAACATTAACTTAGGAAAGAAGACCACTTTTGTCATAGAGAAGCTTTGCAGGGAAGAAGCTGGGAATACTGGGAGTGAAATATACAAGAGGCCTTTAAGATACTGAGCAAAAGTCGGGGAGAAGCTCTCACCAGTGCCAACACTCAGCCTGACCCCTCCCAGGAAGTCATTGCTGGCTAGGGGCTCCCGGTCCCACACAGTCAATTCCAGGCACATGTGTTGTAGATCGTCCAGCCTTACGTCACTGTAGACAAATGTATGGTTGTAGTGGGGATTCAGGGTCTTCTTCATCACAGGAGTTTTACGTTTACTGCCCTTGTTCTTCATGGGAAGGAGGTATCTGGCAGACGGCAGGGGAGTAATCAACAACCTACTCAAGTCTGACAATATGTATCTAAATTCCCCTTTCCCCTACCACAGGCCTAGTCCACAAAGGTGAGACAACTCTCAGATCCTCATACACATACTCCTGCTTTTGAATCTGCTGAAGTAGATTCCTACTACCTCTACTAGATCACTCATCTGATTAAATTCCTTCAACCTGGAGAGAAAATTGATATCATGTTATTATATTAAAATTTGTTTTAAATATTTTGTTATGTTTCTATTGGATAAGGTCCTCTTTAAATAAAATCAATGGTAGTAACTATAGACATAGCCAAACATAATTTGCTAGAGAACTTAATTCAGTGGGGTTATCTATAATTTGGGGAAAGTGAGCATTGCTTAAATATTCTGGGGAACAAAGTCATGAGTCCCTAAATCTTGATAGGGGACAGAAGGTTTTTTTATTCATTTATTAAAGATTAATTAAGAGCATAAATCTATAACAAAGGAAAAGTCAAACCTATCTGTCTACCCCCTTCTTCTTTGGCAATCAGCATTAGTCCAGTCCAGTGAAAACCTGGTAATGGGGGTTTTGTCATTACCTAGCTTCAGGGACAAAGTTGATTGCTAGAGGTGGTAGAACACATAAGTATAATATCCATACAGAAAGGTTAAATTGGGTTTCTCTCTTAGCTCTCTTGTCCTGAAACTGGTTAATTTTGTACTGGTCCAGGGACTCACCCTTTGACAAAGCTGTCTGAAGTCCCTCCTGATTTGGCAGCCATCAGGTTCTTGGCTTCTTTGATCCATACTTGGAGCTCTCCCCCTTCCCCACCTTTACCTGTAAGGGATGTCAGCCATAGCAAGTGAGCCTCTATGCCTCCAGATTTCTCTTGAGCTTTATCTACACAACACTTCTTTTCCTTGCTCCTGAAGGCAGCAAGCTCCATAACTGGACCACCACACCTGACCTCGATTCTCAGTACCTAGCAGAGTGCCTAACAGTAAGCAATAGGTGCTCAATTAATAAAAAACAACAGCAATACATGCTTATCAAAATCTCACTATGAGAGTGATTCTATATTAAGCATTTAATTCTTAAAACAACCATATGAGATACTCTTATTGTCTTCATTTTATAGATGAGGAAATTGAGGCTTAGAAATACAAAGTTGCCTAATATTTGTTGAATGCCTAAAAAAGAGGACCTCTCCACTTGTGTTCTTGACCCCACCCCCACTTCACAGGATTCATCAGGCATCATCAATGTCAACACCCACCTCCTATTTTTCTTTTTTAAGGTTTTATTTATTTATTTTTATAGAAAGGGGAAGGGAGGAAGAAAGAAAGGGAGAGAAATATCAATGTGTGGGGTTGCCCCTCATGTGGCCCTTACTAGGGATCTGGCCCACAACCCAGGCATGTGCCCTGACTGGGAATGAAACCAGTGACCCTTTGGTTTGCAGTCTGTGCTCAATCCTCTGAGCTACAGCAGCCAGGGCCCTACCTCCTATTTTTAATATCTCTTTTTCCACTGATCCCATTCCTTCAGTGTAAATATCTGCTAATCTCATCTCTCCTTTTTAAAAAATTCTTTTAAAAAGAAAATCACCCTTCAACTTTATCTTATTTTGAGGCTACTCTCCATGTCTCTCCTTTCTTTCACCATCAGTTATCCTAAAAAAAA
Organism: Phyllostomus discolor; assembly: GCF_004126475.2. Lineage (NCBI taxonomy): Eukaryota > Metazoa > Chordata > Mammalia > Chiroptera > Phyllostomidae > Phyllostomus > Phyllostomus discolor. The sequence goes on along the minus strand of NC_050198.1, from coordinate 60,915,310 downwards.
AAAAAGAAAAAGAAAAAAGAAAAAAAAAAAGAGTCCATATTCAACACCTCTACTTCTCTGCCTCATTAACTCTGCCCAGATTCTAGTGAAATCTGGTTTCTGCTTCAACTAATACACTGAAAATGTAACCTAATGTCGATAAGCCATGTCTTCTCAGGCCACACTGGGCCTGACCTCCCATTAGTAGTTCAATGCTGTTGACAAATCCCGCTCCCTTCTTCAATCTCTCTCCTGGCATTGCTCTCTCCTGATAACCCTCTATCTTACTAGCTTTTCTCTTCACTTCAACCTTTATAATGCTGATGTTCCTTATGGCTCTATCCTTGCCTCTCTTCTCTATTCATTTTGCACAACCTCCTTGGGGATGTCATTGATTTCCCACATCCTATAGGTAGACCTTGCTATAGGATCTTTTGTAGGAATGTTGGCTTTCTATTGTCAATAGATCAATTCCAACTCTTTACCATTATGTTCAAGGTTCTTTTCAGTCAGGCTCCAGCCTCATCAACAATTCTAGCCCCATTTTCACATATGCATGCCATAATTCCAGCCCCACCAAAATAAGGAATTCACTGCCTCACACTCACCACTGTATTTACCATGCTCATACTATTTCCTCTTCTGCAAATGCTCTTCTCACTTCATCCTTTTCCTTTTCTCCCTGGTAAAGTCTTAAGTCCAGTTTCATCATTCCTCTCTAAAGCTCTCCCAAATATAACCAGAAAGAATCCATCACTCCTGCATCTGTGTTCTTTTTGCATATGACTGTCTTGCCAAACTAAGCCCCTCAAGGGAGGTCAAATGTCATGTCTCATTCATTTACATATCCATAGTAATTGCACAGTGCCTGGTATATTGATTCCCTTTTCCTCAGCCTTCAACTTCCTTTCCCTAACACCTCATACCCCTTCCAACTATCCTTTCTTGGCCCCAAAGCTTCTGTTCTGTTCTGCCCTCTTAAGAGCTTGCCACAGCTGGACCAAGACGAAGTCAGTTTCATGACTTAAAAAAGTTAAATGCCAACCCTAAGGCATTCCTTTCTGGTTGAAATATGCAGAAAAGGCTTATTTAGTAAGTAAAGGAATCTTCCCTAGAAGATGATCCAAGGCTTATCTCAATATGGTTTCTCCAACAGTGCTAGCCACTAGCCTGTACCAACTCACATACGTCCTATACAGAATATAATGGCTAAATCCAGGGCCCCAAAGAAAACTCACTCTTTTTCCGGTAACCTCCAACAGGGAGCTTGGAGGCTGGGATGTACTTCAGTGAAACCACCAACTCGCCTCTGTGTGATGGCAAGCCAGTCATGGACTCAGCACTGATCTGAAATACAGGGAAAACCCAACAGGTTGAGGCAGGCTTCTCAGGAAGTGCTGGTACCTCTTGCTGATAAGATTCTAAAATTATCCCCAAGAACAGCTTCACAGCATGAGGATCCTTCTCCTTATGAATACAATCTGGGGTCCCTCAGCCATGGCAGCTACAGGTTTCTAAGGCAGTTTCTTCAGAAGAAGATATAGAAGAATCAACAAAATGTCTTCTGGAATACCCACCATTTTGCTACTTGGTGATACAGCTACTAGATTCCACATACTGTCAAAGGTCTTCCAGCAAGATTGCCACATAAACTCACAGGGGGCTGATGCCAAAATGAAGGATCTCGCTACCAATTATTAGTAATAGCTGAAAAGTAGAAATAACTTACATATCAATCAATATAGAAAAGGTTAATGAGTGATTTTAATGCCCTCATGTGGCATGCAATCATCAAATGAATGCAGTGAATCTATACATGCTGACATGGAAAGATATCCAATATGTATTGTTAAGTCACCAAAGCAAGATGCAGGAAAGTATCTCACATCTATATTTTATTGTTTTGCACACCCAGAATGCAAAACAATAAAATATATTCATACTAGTACATGTGAATATATGTGTATGTAAGTAATGATCATCATCATCATCAATAGTGCTTACTATGTGTTACATGTACTTCAAGTACATCATTTTGTTTAATCCTCAAGATAGTTCTATAAAATAGGTACTATTATTCCAATTTTACAGATTATGGAGCAGAGGAACAGAGAGGTTAAGTAATTTTCCCAGGGTCATACAGTAATAGGCAGAAGCAAGATTCAAATTCAGATCAACTGTTTCGAGTTGATGCTTTTAATGACTCTACTACACAGCATAGAAAAACCCCAAAGAATACAGACAAACTTAACACTTTTTTCTTCTAAGGAAGATAGTGGAATGGTGAAAGGATAGAGGGCCTTCATGTTTTACTCTGTATATACCTATAGAGACTTTTAATAAGAATAGTATGTATCACTTGAATGATCTTCAAAATATACAGTATTTTTTAAAACAGAACTTGCAAAGATTTGAGGACTAGGTAAAACTCTGTTATGAGGATTTGAATATGCCACAATTCTTTTTATCTTCACCTAAAGGCACTTTTTTCATTGCTTTTAGAGAGAAGGTAAGGGAGAGAAGAAGGGTGGGAAAGAAACATCAGTGCAAGAGAGAAGCATTGATTGGTTGCCTCCTGTACACTTCCAGACGGGGGATCGTACATGCCCGGACTGGAGATTGTATGCACCTGAACTAGGGATTGAACCTGCAATCTAGGTATGTGCCCTGACTGGGAATCAAACCCACAACCTTTTGGTTATGGGACAATGCTCCAACCAAGTGAACCATAATGGAAAGGGCAATATACCACAATTTTTAACTTCACATTTATTTATGCAACTTTTGATTAATGACTGCCTCTACCACTAGAACATAAACACCAGAAGGGCAAGAATCAAGCCTGTTTTTGTTCATCCTAGTATGACTGCAGCTAAGCAAAGTACCTGGTACATAGTAGGCTCTCCACAAATATTTACTGAATGAATGAAAGAGTGAATAAATATCTGGGATGAACAGCAAGTAGCCTATCATCTTTGGCTGTGGATAGCAGAACTGCCTCACTCTACTGGCTCTCTTGGTATGGCTCTGTTCTTTATGCTTTGGTATCTCAAGCATGAGCACTAGAGGTGCCCTTTCACTGGGGCTCCTTTAAACTAGGTCCTCATTACTGAGCATATCAATGCCAGGAGGGCATAATCCTTATCACTTTAGAAAAATGTACCACATACCAAGAATGCACAAAGTTTAGTGTAATGGAGAGATAGAAAAGAAAGGGAGGTACTAAATGAAGAAAGTTCTGGTCAAGATGGAGATTTAGGCAGAAATGCTTCACTTTCTTGCATAACCAAAAGAAGGATAACAACCAATTTAAAAACAAAGAACAACCAGAACGGCCAGAAAAACATTTGCATGGAAGTCCAACAACTAAGGGGTTAAAGAAACATTCATCCAGATGGTGCGCTGAGACAAAGAAATATGGCCCAAGTGAAAGAACAGATCAAGACACCAGAAAAAGAAATAAACGACAAGGAGTTAGACAACCTGTCTGATGCAGAGTTCAAAACACTGGTAATCAGGATGATCACAGAATTGATTGAATTTGTTTGCAAAATAAAGGAAGAAATGAAATCTACACAAAGTGAAATAAAGCAAAATATACAGGGAACCAACAGTGAAGGGAAGGAAACTGAGACTCAAATCAACGATTTGTTACAAAAGGAAGAACTAAGCATCCCACCAGAACAGAATGAAGAAACAAGAATGCAAAACAATTAGGAGAAGCTTAGGAACCTCCAGGACGTTAAACATTCCAACATCCAAATCATAGGGGTGCCAGAAGGAGAAGAGGAAGCACAAGAAATTGAAAACACATTACAGCAAATAATGAAGGAAAACTTCCCCAATCTAACAAATGAAATAGACTTCCAGGACGTTCAGGAAGCCCAGAGAGTCAGAAAGAGATTGGACCCAAAAAGGAACACGCCAAGGTGCATCATAATTAAGTTACCCAAGATTAAAGATAAGGAGAGAATCTTAAAAGCAGCAAGAGGAAAGGAGAGAGTTACCTCTCCAAATGAGTTCCCATAAGGCTATCACCTGATTTCTCCAAAGAAACTTTACAGGCAAGAAGGGGCTGGAAAGAAGTTATTCCAAGTCATGAAAGGCTTGGAATACTTCTTGAGGTTTGGAATACTCCTTGAAAGGACCTACATCCAAGATTACTTTATCCAGCAAGGCTGTATCATTTAGAATGGAAGGGCAGATAAAGTGCCCCAGATAAGGTCAAGTTAAAGGAGTTCATCATCACCAAGCCCTTATTATATGAAATGTTAAAGGGACTTATCTAAGAAATATAAGATAAAAAAACTATAAACAGTAAAATGACAACAAACTCACAACTATCAACAACTGAACCTAAAAAAAAAAAACAAAAAAACAAACAAACAAAAAAACAACCCTAAGTGAACAACTAAAACATGAACAGCATCACAGAAATGAAGATCACATACACGGTGGCTCACCAGTGGGGAAAGGGAGGGGGAGAGTGGACAGAAAGGTACATGGAATAAGAAGCATAATAGGTAGGCAAAAAATTGACAGGGGGAGGTTAGGAATAGTATCAGAAATGGAGAAGCCTAAGAACTTACAGGTACGATCCATGAACATGAATTAAGGGGAGGAATGCTGGAAGGTCAGGGGTGCAGTGCAGGAAGGAGGGGGATAAAGGAGAGAAAAAACTGAGATAAGTGTGATAGCATAATCAATAAAATATACTTTAATAAAAAAGAATAGGGAGGTAATAGTGGTTACCAGAGAGTAAGAGGGTCTGGGGGAGGATGTGGAGGGTAAAGGGGGTCAAATACAAGGTGATGGAAGGGGACTAGACTTTGGGTGGCAAACATACAATGAGTACACACATGTCATATTATAAAGTTATACATCCCAATAAATTCAATAAATTCAGTTGTATACCTGAAATTTGTACAATGTTATTAACCAGTATTACCCTAATACATTTAATGTAAAAAAAAAAAAAAAAAGAATAAGGGAGGTAGATGCCTGGAAGAGAACACTCACTGGGAGGCAAATGGATTACTGGGTGAAAAAACAGAAATAATAAACATAGAATGTTTTAAGTTAAAATAGATATATAATATTGAAATAGTCTTTGTGTTGTTTATTAAATGTCTCTATATTTTTAATTTCTACATTGTGAACTTCAATGGACACTTAAGAATTGGAGGTTAGCTTAGCTCAAAGTTGGTGTGTTTGTTTCAGTAGCATATTTTTATTCTGTCTCAAAATAATTGCAAAGACCAATACCTCCATTTTAATGCAGCTTTTCATTTTAGTTCATGATGGTTTAGTGTAATGTTTCCAAAATAATTATATCTACTGTAGACCCCTAAGAGAATGACTTGTGTGCCAAATGCTTAAGAAATTCTAAATTTCTAATAATATGCTATATCTTTGTGATAATTTCTTTCCTGTTTTTATTAGTATTTAAAGGGACAAATTTAATGTTACTGCTTTTTGGAAGGCAATAGTTATCAAAATATTAAATGTACATTTCCTTTGACTCAAAAATTCCATCACCAGAAATGTTGCCTACAGTTACATTTTAAAAAGGAGGCCAAGATATATTACAGCATAGGTTTTTAACAGTAAACAAAAAAAATAAACTATTTAAATGCTCATCAGTGGGGGAATGGTAAATAAATTACAATACAGGCACATGAAAGATACTATACGGTATTTAAAATGAGATAGATTTCTAAGTAATAACATAAAAAGATGTCCATGATCAATGATAGATTGTTAAATGAAAAATCAAGATATATATACACAATAAGGTTTGTATGATTTTATTTGTGTACAAAGAAAAAATGTAAATTTTTATGTGTATATCTGTGCTGCTTAATACAAATTTCTATAAAGATATACAAGTAGTTGATAAACTGGTTATTTCTAAGGAATAGAACCTACTTTTCTTCTTATACACGTCTATGTTGTTTTAATTTTGAACCATGTGCATATAAATCCTTTTATTCTTAATTTTCTTAATAAGTGATATATTTTATATATATAAAATTATATACATAAACACACTGTAAAAAGTTCAAACAATATATTAATTCTTTTTTTAAGATTTTATTTATTTTTAGAGAGGGAAGGGGGAAGAGAGAGAGAGAGAGAGAGAGAGGGAAAGGGAGAGGGAGAAACATCAATGTGTGGTTACTGGGGGCCATGGCCTGCAACCTAGGCATGTGCCCTGACTGGGAATCAAACCTGCGATACCTGGTTCACAGCCTGCACTGCGCTCAATCCACTGAGCTACACCAGCCAGGGCAAAAGGTCAAACAATATAAAAGGGCATATAGAGATAACTAAATTGCCTGCCCACTTCAGTCTGTCTTCCTACAGGAAGCCACTACCCCTAGTTTCTTGTCTATCTTTCCAAAGATATTCTATGGACCATGTCCTATTATTTGCATTTAAAATGCTAGGGTAAAAAAATTTAACAGAAGAACCTTGCCATTGAATAGTTCTAATAATCAAGAAGTTCTATCTCTGTCTTAACAAATTCATCTTAAACAGAATGACAGCAACCTATTGAATGTCCATTATGTGCCAGGCACTAATTGGTACTTTGCACACAATCCTGTAAAAAAGAATACTATCATCTCCATTTTATAGAAAAAACTAAGGCTCACAGAAGTTAGGTGACTTACCTACTGTATTTTTGGACCATAAGATGCACCTAGGTTTTAGAAGAAAATAGGAAAAAAAATTGAAGCAAAAAATGTGGTAAAATGTTTAACAACATAAATAACATAATATTTCACCAATGTAAACATAAACAGAACTCAACAACAGCATTAACAACCATTATTCCTCCCAAATTTGGGGATGGGGTGGAGAAAGTGCGTCTTATAGTCTGAAAAATACAGGTAGGTTATTTTATATGTTACGTGATTTAACTACCTGGCAAATAGCAGAACCTGGGTCCAAATCCAGGTCTGCACTCAGATCCCAGGCACTATTTTTCACACTGCTACCCTCTCATCTGAGGTACCATCTCCATTTCACTGATCTGTGTGACCAAGAGCACAGCAATTGGAACTCCACAAATTGTTTCACTTCCCACTTCTTTAGTGAAAATTTTAGTTTGGAAAAGGAGTGCAGATTAGGATACACCCAAAAGGTTAGCTTAGAGAAGAGGTGCAAGTTAAGATGTTAGGATATGCCCAGACTCTAGAAGGTTAGGAGGCAAATCGTGGCACACACATGAAAAACTTTTCGAAGGACAACTATGGCTTCATCCTTTGCCAGGCTGTACAAGTCCTCAGAAACTCCAGCAAGATGCATTAGAACTATACAGCAGACTACATTTAAAGATGTTACCAACATGTACCAGCAAGGGATACTGCACACATTTCTACTTCATATCCAAACTGCCTGAATTGTAAAAGCAGACTACCTTTCCATGCAAAGGGAGGCAATGATCCAGTTTCTTGTCAAGCTGCCAGGAATCCATCTGGACATCTGCTTCTCCAAGAAAAGTATTTCTACCAAAACGACCATGATGCCAAACTGAGAACCGCAATGTTCTCTGGGCCAGGAGAGATTCAGGGATCTCATACTGTGAAAAGAAGCCCAAGATGATTATTGATAATTCCTCAGCAAAGATTATTCCAACATCTGAGCAACCAGTCCCAAAATCCATACTACTAAAGATTGTATTACTATAGTCCCTAAATCACTATGAGGTGCAGATGCACCAAGGTTTTAGAGGAGGAAAATAGGAAAAAAAATTTGAAGCCAAAAAATGTGGTAAAAAAGTGCATCTTGTAGTCTGAAAAATACGGTGCTTTATATCTCCATGACTATTATAACTACCAATTTGTGCTTCTTAAGCCTTTTACCTTTTTCACTCAGTCCCCCAAACACCCTCCCCTTTAGCACCCATCACTGTGGTCTCTGTATCTGTTAAGTCTGTTTCTATTTTGTTTATTTTGTCCTTTACATCCCACATATAAGTAAAATCATATGGTATTTGTCTTTCTTAGTATGACTTATTTCACTTAGTATAATACTCTCTAGGTCCATCCATGCTGTTGCAAAATGTAACATGTCCTTTTTTATGGCTGAGTAATACTTCATTATATATATGTATCACTATTTTTCTACCCAGCCATCTATTGATGGGCACTTGGGTTGGTTCCATATCTTGGCTGTTATGAATAATGCTGGAAGGAACATGGAGATGCATATATTCTTTTTTTTCTAGTTTGTTGGCCTTATTTTTATTAATATTTTATTGTTTATTCTATTACAGTTGTCCCAATTTTCTCCCTTTGCCCTCCCACCCAGCCTGCCCACCACTTCCACAGTAAATTCCTACACTATTGTCCATGTCTATGGGTCCTTCTTATATGAAGTCTGTTCAGAAAGTATTCATCCACATAATATGAAAAATAGACACATTTATTGAAGATACAAGAAACATTGTACATAGGACAATGACACCTCACTCCCCTTCAAAGTAGGTACTTGGGACCTCACACAGTTCTCCCAAACACCATCAGCTGCACCATCCTGTTTTTCTGAATCCCATCAAAGGTTTGAAATATCTTCCCTTTTCAAGGTGATTTTAGTTTTGGGAAAACAAGAAGTCACAGGGTGCCAAATCTGGGTTGCAGTGGGGCTGAGTCTCCTGGATGATTTGATATTTTGGCAAAAAACTCTGCATAATATGTGATGCATGAGCAGGTGCATTATGATGAAGCTGTCAATCACCAGTTGCCCATAGTTGCAGCCTTCTGAATCATCTGAACAGTTTCACAGAAGAATGTTCAGACTTAACACAAATTTTGATGCAGATTTGTTGCTGTACTCACTCAGTCATTTTGAATGTGACAACCACACAGTACACATGTTCATCAATGGCATCTACCACCCCCATTAACTAGTACAGTGAAGTCATCATTGTTTATGCATGCACATTCCAGTCCACTCTCCTTGGCTCACAGGTTACATCATTGTTGTGCAAGCTGTTCTCCTTATACTAACAATGGTTGGACTTTTTCTGGACTGACCTCCTATGTACTTTTTAATTAGTGTTTTGGGTTTCTTCATATATATACACAGAATTGCAATTCCTGAGTTTTAAGGAAGTTCCATTTTTAATTTTCTGAGGTTCTCTCTATACTATTTTCCACAGTGGTTGTACCAGCCTGCATTCCCACCAACAGTTTATGAGGGTTCCCTTTTCTCCACATCCTGGACAACACTTGTTTGTTGATTTACTGATGATAGACATTCTGACAGGTGTGAGTGATATCTCTCTGTGGCTTTATTATACATTTCTCTTCATAGTTTGAAGAGAATAAGTGTAAACTTTTTCTTTCAATGTTCAGTAAAAATTCACCTATGAAGCCTACCAGTCAATAACACTTGTTTATTGGAAGATTTTTTTAATATTGTTTCAATTTTCTTGGTTATAATTGTTCTGATAAAATGTTGTATCTCCCCATTTTGGCTGCTTCTCTGTTTGTTCCTATGTTTTCAATAGATATACTGTTTCTCCCAGTTTTTATAGGGTGGTCTTATGTAATAGGTGTTCTGTGGGTCTCAGGGGTGTGGTTTCTGTGATTACATGAGCTGGCTGCTTTACAAGTGTCTCTTGTGTGGGTTATATTATCCCTCCCATCTGTTGTATTCAGTGTTCATTGCTGTTGGCCCAGCTGGGTGGGGTTGACCCACAGGCTGGCTGCCTTTGACATTTACTCTGAACACAGTGTATGAGCTGCTGACCTTATAAGGTAGAACTCACACCTGCAGACTCTGGTGCATGCTGAGACATCCCTTTGAGTGTGCCATCTGTGGAGCTAATCAGGTCACATTCTGATGTGGTCTGAAGCTAGCCACCAATGTGTTGGTTCTGGGGCCTCTTAGTAGGAACTCCAGTGCATGTCAATTTCAGACACTGTCTGTAGTTGATCCCAGGATACCTGTTAGGAGCCACAAGGCAATCCATGGTTGGTAGCTGCCCTTTCAGAGCTTGGGTTCTCTTTGGAGGCAGAAGGCTATGCACTGAAGCTGGCTGCCACCAGTACTGAAGCTGAGGAAGGTCAGCAAAAGTCCCAAGACACCCCAAAACTCATCACTGCCTGCGGGCTTTCCATTAGACTCAGCCTCTAAATGAGCCTCTGGCAGTATGTGAGTTGTATGAGGCAGGCTCTCAGTGATTTATCAGGTAGGGATGAGTGTTTTATGCAGATTCAAAGAAGACACAAGTGCTAAGTCTAAGGCCACTCAGAAAAAGTCTCAGAGTATGCCAAGGCCAGCAGCTACCTTCCTGAGGCCTGAAGACCTTTGCAGTGTGGCAGGTCCTAGGGAGTTGGCAGAGAGGGGCTAGTGCCTCTCCCCAGGCTGATGTTGTTGGATCATAGAGACCATGCAAACACAGGAACAGTGGCTCCTTCTTGTGTGGGGGGAAAAAGTGGCCCTCATCCAAAAGCCACACAACTCAGTCTCTCCCTGTGTGCCTCTGGCACTCCCTGAGTTTGGCTGAACTTCTTTGGGAATTTTCAAGAAACACTGTAATGTGGGTTCAGGCTGTAGGTTACAAGTAGATCTCTCCACCAGGAGTGATCTTGGCAGGGCAGGGCCTCAGATAGTTGGTGGAGGGAGTGGAGGATGTAGTGCATCTCTTCCAGCTAATGCCATATGGAGGGATGTTCTCACTCAGGAAAGATGGCATCTGTGGCAGTATAAAAGAGAGACCCAGCACAGGGACATTGGTGGCATCCCTCCAGTCCTTTCCCCAAAGCTACTCAACCCAATTTCTCCCTGTATTGACTCTGGTCCCCTTTGATCGACCATCCCTTCTATAGACCACAGGGTGAGTGCCTGCAAGTGAAATTTTGTGCACTGGTACTTTAAGAGAATGCCTGGGTTTCTTGCAGTTACCCATCTCAACTGGGTGGATGGAATCCTGCTTATCTTCGCAGACAGAGATTATACGGTGTCTTTTTCACAACTCTGGTGCTCTGGGCTAGTGAGCCCAGAATAGGTTTGAGGTTCCTTACTCTTCTGGGGGGACTTCTTCAGCTGAAATATTCCCTCAGATTTCATACTGCCACACATGAGTACAGGGCCATCACTTTTTGTGACTCCATCCTTCCTACCACCAGTCTTGACATGCTTCTTCTGTGTTGGGAACCGCCCTGACTGGTATCAGAAGCTGAAACCCCCACCTAGGCTAAGGCTAAGGGAACGCCCTTGGAACCGTAAGCCAGCAAGGAGACAAAAGCTTATCTCCCTGGCAGGAATGCTGCTTCTGCTGCTTTATTCATAACTGAACCCCCAAAAGCTTGGTCGGTTAGCCAAAGACGGGTAAGATTCCCCATGGGGGGAACGACCTAAGACAGGCACGATCACTTTGGGAGGTCCCCCAAAAGAAGGATTTGGGGGGCTGCAGCAAAAGGGGGTGATGGACCCTCGCTCCCCAGCTTTGACATAGCCTGAGTTCTCATCGTCTGGGAGAAAATCTCCTTATTGCCTTAGTTCCCTTGCTCCAGCTAAGCCTGAAAACAATGACTGGGTGGTGTAGCTCTGTGCTGAAAAGGGCGGATTCCCTGGGTGATCAGGCCTAAGAAAGAACATGTAAATTACTGTGAAACCTTCTTTGTTTAGAATGCTGTCAGTTGAATGAGAGGGGTCTAAGGAGGAAGTTGGTTCCTCAAAGTCTTACAGCTCTTTGACCCCCACTCAATAGACCAGC